>NC_092082.1:35691090-36023278 GCF_043229965.1 Drosophila suzukii | reverse complement strand
TTGGTTCTGTGCGACGTCTGAATGAGGGGGTGGTCTGTAGTTTTTGTGCTTTGAAGAAGAGTTATTAGCACTGGCGAATGATCTGACGACAGGTCCGAAAGCGCTTTGACGCTTATTATATTGCGGGGAATGTTTTTTGTCACCGCAAACTCTATTAGGTCTGGAACTTTCCTGGGGTCTGTTGGCCAGTATGTGGGGTTGCCAGGAGAAACATAGTCTAATTTGTTGTTCGGTTTTATGATTGCATTGTAAATTTGCCTTCCTTTGGGAGTCACAAGGCGTGATCCCCAGTGCGTGTGTTTGGCGTTATAGTCCCCTGCAGCTATAAAGCGATCTCCAAGCAAGTTGTAGAAGTCCACAAATTGTCCTTCAGAAATTCTAAAACGAAGCGGACAGTAGACAGCGGCTAGTGAGGTTTCCGTTGCCTGACTGCACTTTGACAGACGTGGCTTGCAAGTAATTAGTTGCAAATCTTTGATGAAAGTGGTGCTTGATGCGTTCCCTGATTAGGATGCCGCTTTCGTCGTGGGCTTTACCATCTGGATGGTCTGTGCGGTAGAAAGTGTAGCCTCTTATTTGGAAGTTGTATTTGTTAGTGAGGTGCGTCTCTACCAGTAGCATACTGTCGATATGATTATCATTCAGAACCTGAGTTATTTCAAGGTTGTGCCGTGAAACTCCATTGGCGTTTCACATTGTAATTCGTGGATTTGCCATCTGTTACTTAGACTGCTTACCTGCAAGTAGCTGTAACACCATGTTCTGGTTTTGAACCAGTGTTTGCATGGTCGTTTTCATGATTGACATGAATTCCATCATACTTTCCTGCATGGTGACCATCATAGCTTCCAGAGTGCTTTGTGACTGTACTTGGATCTGCGGTCCTTCATCTCCTTGTAGACCGGACAGCCCCTGTAGTTTGCCGTGTGGTTACCTTGGCAGTAACTCATTTTTTCATTTTGGGGTCTTCTTTGTTGGCAGGGCAGTTAGCCGTATTGTGGAAGTCTCCACAAGCTACACAGACTGTTCGAAGTGAACAGTATGCCCTGGTGTGTCCATACTCCTGACAATTTGTGCATTGCACTGGGCCGTTCCTTTTATGTGGCTCTTCCACGTTGATGCTTCGGTGCAATAAGTATTGCAGGTTCCAGCTCGACCCTGAAGAGTGGTTGCGACTCTTTTTTCCTGTTTATAATGTTACTGACGTTCTTTGCAGAAAACCTTTTTTCCTTGAGAGCATCGATAACTTCCTTGGCGGTTACGTCGAGCCCGATTCCTTTTAGTACCACTTGCAGGCCCTTTTTAGTTGGTACGTGTAGTAGCTTTTTCTAGCTTCCTCCAGGAATTTGGATAAAGTAGCGGTCCTAGGTGGCTCCCTTGTAGGACACCGGATGTAACGTGGAGTAATTAATAGAGAGCATTTTTGAAAAGTACTCATTGTGTTCTGCAATTCATTGCACGTGTACCAATGTTTTCATTCTGTGTGTACCATGGTGCGCGAGTTATAGTTCTCAGTACCTTTGATTGAGCTCTCTAGATTACTTCTAAGTTACTAACGCATGCGTTCTCCCATAGCTCGGAGCCATCTTTCCAAATTGGTTTGAGGACTGCATTATACAGAAGTATCTTGCAGTCAAACTTAAGCGGAGAACTCGCGTTTATTAACCAGTGTAGGCTTCTTGTTTTTAATTTTAATTGTGTTCTCTTAGCTTCGATGTTGATGGTGTTTTGTGGAAGCAATATTTTAATTTTATAAATTAATCCATTCAACCAAACGCTGGTTGACTTGTCCTTTCCGGCTTTATGGATCATAGTGATGACACCTTTTTCTATAGTTGTGGATAATAGCCCCATTTCATCATATCATGGTGAGAAGTTTTATTGCACAGTTCGGCAATTCTATAATCATTTTAGGGGAGATATAATCGTGTCCTGGCGTTTACTTTTTCTCTTGAGCCTTTATCACTCTTATCACTTCTCCTGATTGGAATATGAAAAGCGGGGTAGCTTCTGGAATGATGTTTGTTGGGTGTATTGGCCTCCTGTTTGTATGTGTATTGGCAACTCACTTTCGATTGGTGGGCATATGCCTGATTTATCTTTCCACAGTGGATATAGTTTTCTGTTTGGGGAGTGTTGCTCCAAATAGGATAATTTGGATCGATCTTTTGCATCTTCTAGAGCTTTGCGTAGAAGGTCGATAGTTGTTTTAAGCCGCTGCTTCGAGGTAGGCGGTCTATGGGCTTGCCGCTCCCACCGAAGCATAGAAGCATAGCAGTTCCTTAATATGCCCAGAAACCCGACTGCTGTTAAAAAGATTATTAGCTGATATAACGGGTGTGGAGTTTTATGCAGCTAGTGACATAACAGACAATAGTGCTTCAACTGAGCTGTCAATCTCTTCATTAAAGTACATGATTGGGTACTCACATACTTTCTGTATTTAAGCCAATCTGTTTTACTAAAAGTTAAAAAGTGTGTCCGTATTGAGAGCTGTTGATGGTCGTAGTGTTGTATTAAAATGGGCGAGTCACCCTTATGAAAGATCTGTTAAGTGTTCCACGTGAACATGAGCTCTAGGCATTCTTCTTGTGGCGGGAAAATCAATCAAGTCAGGCCTCTTATTAGGATCTGTCGGCCAATATGTATGCTTACCTGGAGAGATAAGGTAAAGCTTGGTGATATTATAGCGTTGTAAAGTTGTCTTCCCTTGGGGTTGGTGAGTCGCAATACCCAATGGGTGTGTTTTGCATTGGCCCTAAAAAACGGTCACCAGAAATGTACAAATTCTTCTTCGGAAATGTAAAAGCACTGAAGGCAGCATAAAGCGGCTAGGTTTAAGAAAATGCTTTGGGAATTGATGTGTATTGATGTAGCTTGTGCTGTGAAATGCCGTTCGCATTCCAGAAAAATATTTTTATGGGAACCATCTAAACAGATTTTTGTTTGATTAATAGCTCCAGAAGGAGATTTTGAGAGCGTTTAAGTTCCTGCAACGTTTGCTGTATTGCTACCATTGTGTTAGTTATAGTTACCAGCATTGATTCTACACCATTAGGCAATTGTGTATTTGCAGACATATGTTAGGGTAGTCATTTCTGGACTCTGGTTCCATGTTTTTTGCCGCACTGTATTAGCAGTGGTTTGCTGACCTGTCAGCTTAGAGGCAGAGTCGTAAGTGCCGTTGTTGTACCTTAACGCCTGTGCAAAAGAAACTCCCGGGGTCGTGGTCGATGGTATATATGCAGGATTTTTTCGGGTTTTTTAAATACATACTTTCCAGCGCCAACCCTACCTTGAGCATTGGATATGGAACTTTGTTTTCATTTAATATATTCCCAGCCGTTTTGACATAAAAGCCCTTTTCATTAAGTCCAGCTGTAATCTCATAGATAGGGACTGTTGCTTCGATTCCTTTGACAACTACTTGTTATCCTTTGCACCTTTTAAGTTGAAAGGTGTAGTAATTAACTTATTTTACCGTTGTCGAGGTGTTTGGTCACCGATCGATAATCTTGTTCGTCATTCACTTGTATTTTTGTTTCGTTTATGTTACCCCTTTTTAATAAAGTTTCGGAGAGCAGTAAAAAACACGACCGTTCACTTTGAAAGTCGCAGTGGCTGACCTGAGTGGTAGTGCTTGATTTTTAAAGGCTGTTTTAAAATCTTCAGAAAGAGTTTTTATTCCTTAAATAATTTACAATTAATAACAAATTGAATAATCATTTTTATTTTAAACTGTTATGAAATCATGCTCTGGTGTTCCCGCTATCCAAATCCAAATAGTACCTAGTTCATTGATACCTCTTTTTTATCTCAAATAACAATAATAAATAAATATATTTTAATAATTTTTAAATCATAGGATATTTTCCAATGTAAGTTCTAGATAGTATGATTGTTTATATATGCTGACTCTAGATGAACTACATCTCTATAAAAACATATGTAAGTTATATGAAACAAATATGCGTATGATTCATAAGTGAGGACATCTTTGGTATCCTTGTAAAGAAAGAAATCATGAGCTGTGCAATTCAAAATTTCAAATTTCGTTCTTGATACCATCAATAATAAGTACATAATTGAAACAAGGAAGAACGCTATAGTCGAATAACTCGACTATCAGATACCCGTTACTCAGCTAAATAAAGATATGCAAGTAGCAAAGCGAGATTAAAACGCGCCACCTACCGGCGGTATACAGATTTAAGCGTTAGGGGCGTTAGAGTGGGCGTGGCAAATTTTTTTTTGGACCAATCGATAGGTGTTGTCGAGACCAATACATTTCAGTTAAAATTTTTTTCCAGCGTAAAAATAGTGGGCGTCACAGGTTTTTGCGGCTTGTGGGCATGTTAGAGTGGGCGTGGCATATTCGCGTAACAAACTTGCGCTGCGTAAGAAGCCCAGGAATCTGCACGCCAAATCTCAATAGCCTAGCTCCCACAGTTTCCGAGATCTCAGCGTTCATCCAGACAGACAGACGGACAGACGGACATGGCTAGATCGACTCGGCTAGTAATCCTGATCAAGAATATATATACTTTATGGGGTCGGAAACGCTTCCTTCTGCCTGTTACATACTTTCCGACGAATCTAGTATACCCTTTTACTCTACGAGTAACGGGTATAAAAAAATTAAGAGAGTATGCGAGAGTGCGGAAGCGTAAAGCAGTTATTGCGCATGCAAAATCAACGACACAAAACAGCACTGTAGCTTCGACGGACAACGCACAAACAAAAATAGTAATCAGAAAAACAAAAACAGAAAATAAAATTCAAGTAGCGAATGGATTAACTAAGATTTTTAACAGGTAGAATAAATTCACTCGCGAAACGAACAAACTAATTAAAAGCTTTAATTTAAATCGGCCTAGACTAACACAAACACAAATAACAACACGGAGCGCAGAAAGGAAAACGACCGATCTCTTTAAAAAGTCGAATATTTTGGTTTTTTGTTATTAAGAAGATTTTGAATGCCATTATTGGTTTAAGGGCTTTCGATAGGTATGAAAGTATGCCTGTATATGTTATTTCCCTGGTGTATTGGTAATATTTTTATAATTTTCCACAGTTCGGAAAAGGTAGAAAATTGATGACAGCGTTAAAAATATGTGTGAAACAGGGGTGGGTATTTGTCGAAGTATAATATATAGTGACATATCCATAGTACCACATACTCCTATGTACATGTCCACACACCCACACATACATACATACACACATTATGCAGTCACCCTCAAGACACCCTTTAAGAAATAAGAATCCAGATTTAATTGTAAACAAGCTAATGGAAAATTACCGAACTAACAGCAAGCCAGAGGAAATTTCCATGAAATAAAAAACCAAACTCGATAGACTAAACAATTGGAACGAGCCGCTGTTCAGACTATCGGCACGCTCCCACGAATCAGGATACTCAGATTTCGGGACCCAAGTCTGGAGTCCAAAGTCTAAATTTAAAGAATCACTCAATTGCAATAGATCCCACTCAAAGAAAGCTCTAAAGCTTAAAACCGAGGTATGATCGTAAGTGAAGTAGGAGTTAGAGAACGAGTTCAGTTTGAGACTTATAAACAGTAGGTCGGTGTTCTTCCAAAATATTGTAACCAGTGTAAAAGTAAAAATTAAATAAAGATTTTTTTTAATACACTTATGGTGCAAATCTTTAATTGGCGCAGTCGGTAGGATCTCAAAAGTCCTTTTGAAAAGTCACCGGTACTGATCCACTACAAGGATAATACTAAACAACTAGTTTATCCGGATCAGCGAATAATCAGTGAACAAATAAAAGACAATCACCGTGATCCGCATAAGAAACTATGTGCAAATTTCGCACGAAGAACTTACAACAACAAAATCCAATTCGGTCAATGTGCGCTTAAAAACCTAAAAAATAAAAAGTGCCAATATTGAAAAACAAAAGAGTCTATGTGTAATTTATACAGCCAATAGACTAAAAATAAAATCCAAATCGGTCAATACGCGCTAAAGAAAACTTAAAGTGCAAATATTGAAAAGAATAACAAAAATGGCAAACCCTTCACCGTTACCTCAGTTGTCCGAGATTCATTTGAATCAATTAATCGGCCAAATTAAGGAATTGCCATATTTCGATGGAAACCCATCGGAACTAAGTCGATATATAGCCAGAGTGGAGTACCTTTTACAACTATACCCTACTCAAGACGTCCGACAAACTCACATCATATACGGAGCCATAGAGAGGACCATTGTCGATTCAGCCCAGAGAGTCATCGAAGAGGAGAAATCTAATACATGGATAACAACTAAAGCAGCCCTAATCAAGGCCTTCAAGGATCATAGACCATACGAGGACATTATACAACATGTGCGGGACACCCAGTATCAAGGAAGCATAAGTAAGTTCGTTAATGAACTACAGTTTAGGTCTTCAAAAGTAAATAATAAGTTAGAGTTAGAATCGGATCCAATAGAAAGATCCATTTATACAAATTTTTTAAACAAAACAATTAAAGATTGTATTGAGAGAAAACTTCCCGACAGATTATATAATTCCCTATCCAAAAAGGATATCTCAACACTTTCTAACTTAAAAGAATCAGCAATGATTTTAGGTCATTGGGATTCAGACCCTTTTGATAATTATAAACCAAAACGTTATGATAACCGAAGGAATTCGGGAAACAACCTTTCGCATCAGAATCATTATTACCAAAAATATAATTCTCAGACACATAATTACCCAAGAAATAGTTACAATAACAACATGAACAACTCAACAAATCCTCAAAGTTCGACGAACAGAAATCAAATAAATCAAATTCCCCCTAGAAACCAGGGAAATTATCAGGAGTTTAGGAGAAACTTAGATCAAGGCAGGGCCCAAAATCCCTTAAATTTCCAGGCATCCACGTCAAATAATTCTCCAAATGCACCTGTCAAAAGACAGAGGGAAAACGAGAGTACACAGAACAGAATGGACGTAAATTTTCAGCAAACTGCCTCGGATTCAGAAGATGTTGCCCATATGTAAGGGTGATGATTAAGGGAAAGATCCTTAGAGCAATGGTAGATACCGGGTCATCTATCAACCTAATGACAGAAAATTTTGGAGATAATAAAGAACAAATAGAAAAATTAAAAGTATTCACAATAAATGGTTCAATGGAAATAAATAAAAGCATAACATTGGATCCCTCCAAAATTTGTCCGTCTAAGCAAAAATTTTATTTACATAAATTTTCCAATAGCTACGACATCCTAATAGGTAGAGACTATTTAAGGGACAGCAAAGCAAAAATAGACTACGAAAAAGAAACAGTCACGTTAGGAAACACGCTACTTTATATAAGATATGGCGAAAATGACATAGTAAAGGACAAGATTGAAGAGGATAAGACCGCATCAGAATGCCTTAATCCGCCCTTATCAAAGGACCAATCTTTTAACTTTGCTATTAATAACGAATTAAAGGAATGCAATGAATACAGACTAGAACATTTAAACGAAGAAGAGAAGGAAAACTTAAAAAGGGTTTTGTTCGAATACCATGATATTCAGTACAAGGAAGGTGAAAATTTGACTTTCACAAGTACCATCAGACATTCGATACAAACGAAACACGAAGACCCTATATATAGGAAACCGTACAAATACCCTCAAACTTTTGATGAGGAGGTGAATAAACAAATAAATGAAATGATCGAACAAGGAATAGTTCGCAAGTCAAAATCTCCCTATTGCTCACCAATTTGGATAGTTCCAAAAAAAAGTGATGCATCGGGTAAACCAAAATTCAGATTAGTTGTAGATTACAGAAATCTAAACGAAATCACAATTAACGACAAATTCCCAATACCTAGAATGGATGAAATATTGGACAAGTTAGGAAGATGTCAGTATTTCACTACCATCGATCTAGCTAAAGGATTCCATCAAATTCAAATGGAACCTGAGTCAATAGCAAAGACAGCATTTTCAACCAAACATGGCCATTACGAGTACACCCGAATGCCATTTGGCCTTAAAAACGCCCCCGCTACTTTCCAAAGATGTATGAACAATCTATTAGAGGACTTAATCTATAAAGATTGTTTAGTATATCTAGATGATATTATAATTTTTTCCACTTCATTGGAGGAACACATTTTATCATTAAAAAAGGTTTTCCAAAAACTTCGAGAAGCGAACTTAAAACTACAATTGGATAAATGCGAATTTATGAAAAAAGAAACAGAGTTCCTAGGTCATATAGTAACAACGACAGGCATAAAACCAAACCCGAAAAAAATAAGTGCTATTATAAATTTCCCGATACCAAAAACTCCAAAGGAGATAAAATCATTTCTAGGATTATGCGGATTTTATAGGAAATTCATACCAAATTTTGCAAATATTGTAAAACCCATGACAACAAAACTAAAGAAAGGAGCAACAATTAACATTAAAGACAAACCATACATAGAAGCATTCGAAAAAATGAAAATCTTGATTACATCCGATCCCATTCTAATTTACCCCGACTTTAATAAGTCATTCTCTTTGACAACAGACGCAAGCAACATGGCGATAGGAGCAGTATTATCTCAAAATCATAAACCCATTTGTTATGCCAGCAGAACCCTTAACGAACACGAAATAAATTATTCCACCATAGAAAAAGAACTCTTAGCAATTGTATGGGCCACCAAATACTTCAGGTCATATTTATTCGGCAGATCTTTTGAAATATTAAGTGATCACAAACCTTTAGTTTGGTTAAACAATATTAAAGAACCGAATATGAAATTACAAAGATGGAAGATAAAACTAAATGAATACGATTATCAAATAAAATATTTGCCAGGGAAAGAGAATTATGTAGCCGACGCACTATCTAGAACCAAAATAGAAGAAATTATGTACACAGAAAATTCTGAAGAAAACGTACCAGAAGAAACTGCTAGTAACGCAGACGCAACAGCGCATAGTGCCCAAGAAGATAACCAAAACTACATTTCTATAACTGAAAGACCATTTAACTACTTCTCCCGACAGATCGAACTAATTAAAGGAAATGAAGATACAACAGAAATAACACACTATTTCTATAAATTAAAAATCAAAATTATTTATAAAGAAATGACGGAAACATCAGCGAAGGAAATAATTAAGGAATATTTATGCACAAAAAAGAGCGCAGTTTATTTCCATAATGACTCAGATTTCGTCACATTCCAAAAAGCCTACGTAGAAATCATAAATACAAACCATTTAACAAAATTAGTAAGATGTACAGCTAGACTCGAAGACATATTGACATATACAGACTTTAAAGAAACAATTTTGAAAAAACATAAAGAACTATTACATCCAGGAATCGAAAAAACTACCAAGTGGTTTAGAGAAAAATATTATTTCCCTGATTATCAAAAGTTAATTCAAAATATAATAAATGAATGTGAAATTTGTAACATCGCTAAAACCGAACATAGAAATACTAAACTGACATTTGAACTTACCCCAGAAATTCAAAATATAAGAGAAAAATTTGTTATGGATTTTTACATGGTAGGTAACCAACAATTTTTATCATGTATCGATGTATATTCAAAGTTTGCTACCCTAGTAGAAGTCAAAGGTAGAGACTGGTTAGAAGCCAAAAGAGCTATTATGAAAGTATTCAATGAAATGGGAAAACCACAAGAAATCAAAGCAGATAAAGATTCAGCATTCATGTGTGTAGCCTTACACAACTGGTTAAACTCAGAAGGAGTACAAATTCAAGTAACAACAAGTAAAAACGGTATTTCAGACATAGAAAGATTTCATAAAACAGTAAATGAAAAATTAAGAATTATAGGAAGCGAATCAGACATTGAAAACAGATACACTAAGTTCGAATTAATCCTTTTCATTTACAATCACAAAACAAAACATAATGCTACAAATCAAATACCAGCTGACATATTTATGTATGCAGGAACTCCTGATTACGATACACAAGAAAAGAAAATGAATAGAATCGAAAAATTAAACGAGAAACGTCAGGACTATGAAATAGATCCAAAATACAAACAAGCTCCTCTAGTGAAATCCAAGACTACAAATCCATTTAAAAAGACAGGAACCTTGAAGAAGGTAGATGAAAAACATTTTGAAGAAACGAATAGAGGAAGAAAGATTGTTCATTATAAATCAAAATTCAAAAAGAAGAAGAAAATTAATAAAAGTAAATATGATGATAATTCCAGGCAAACAGATGGAAATGAACGGACTCAGGAACAACTCGGTGAAAACAATAATTTTCTCTATAATATTAGCAACTGTAATTCAACTGACAATTGGACAAAGTATTGAAATAAATCCCATAAAGGCACAAAATGGATATCTTGTATTTAAAACAGGATCAATCGAAATCCCAACTAATTATGAATACCATTACTTAAGCGTAAATATAACAAAAACCGAACAAACATTTGAAGAGCTTTTAAAAGAAGCCGATGAATTCAATGATGTTATCCAAATCAGATATTTAGTAGAAAAACTTAAAAGAGAAATCAATGGAATTACAATAGCAAAACGTAGTAAGAGAGGTCTATTCAATATCGTAGGAACAGTTTACAAATATTTATTTGGAACCTTAGATCAGGATGATAAAGATGATATGGAACAGAAAATCAATAATTTAGTAGATACTAGCGTTCAAAATACAGATTTAAATATGATTATCGATGTCATAAATAATGGAATCGAAATAATTAACAAATTAAAAGAAAAAGGAGAAAGAGAGCAGCAAGTCAACGTTTTAATATTTAACTTACAACACTTTACAGAATATGTAGAAGATATCGAATTAGGAATGCAAATGACAAGATTGGGACTATTTAATCCAAAATTACTAAAACACGATTATTTGAAAAACATGAACCCTGAGAAATTGTTGAGAATCAAAACATCAACTTGGCTTAAAACAGACACAAATGAAATTTTGATGATTTCTCATATTCCTTCAGAGATAGTAAAATCTCCCGTTTTTGAAATTATTCCTTATCCCGATGAAAATAACAATATTTTAACAGAAAATATACTGGATAAATATTTCATTTATGAGGATAAATTATTTAATAAAGAAACAGGAAAAATAGTAACTGATGATTGTATAAATGGAATAATTAGACAGGAAAACACTGAATGCAAATATACGAAAACTTACAAAAATTTCCAAATTAATTTTGTTGAACCCAATATTTTATTGACATGGAATATCCCTAAAACATTGCTGAATCAAAATTGCATTAATAAAGAAATTTCTATAGTCGGAAGTAACCTCATCAAAATCCTTAATTGTTCAGTACAATTAGATGAATACACTCTTTCAAATTCAATGTTAGATTATACACAGAGTGTTTACGTAAGCAATAATGTAACAAAATTAGAACCATTGTCTTATATTCAAACAAAAGAGATAATAGAATCACATACAAAATATTATAATGTATTTCAAACTATTACTTTAACAACCTTTGTAATCATTATTATAAGCATTTTATTGTATTTATGGTATAAATTTAAGAACATACCAAGAAAACTTATTGTAAAATATATAAAACCAAAGGAAGAAACACCAAAAAGCACAGAAATTGTAAACGATCTACCCAACCAAATTAACATAGAAGAAAATATAATGTTATACCCAAGATTATCGACCTGAGGACAGGCCAAATTCAACGGATGGGGGAGTGACATATCCATAGTACCACATACTCCTATGTACATGTCCACACACCCACACATACATACATACACACATTATGCAGTCACCCTCAAGACACCCTTTAAGAAATAAGAATCCAGATTTAATTGTAAACAAGCTAATGGAAAATTACCGAACTAACAGCAAGCCAGAGGAAATTTCAATGAAATAAAAAACCAAACTCGATAGACTAAACAATTGGAACGAGCCGCTGTTCAGACTATCGGCACGCTCCCACGAATCAGGATACTCAGATTTCGGGACCCAAGTCTGGAGTCCAAAGTCTAAATTTAAAGAATCACTCAATTGCAATAGATCCCACTCAAAGAAAGCTCTAAAGCTTAAAACCGAGGTATGATCGTAAGTGAAGTAGGAGTTAGAGAACGAGTTCAGTTTGAGACTTATAAACAGTAGGTCGGTGTTCTTCCAAAATATTGTAACCAGTGTAAAAGTAAAAATTAAATAAAGATTTTTTTTAATACACTTATGGTGCAAATCTTTAATTATATATACATTTTGGATTAATATCGTCTAAGCCTATTGCGTTTGGTTTTACTTTTAAGATTTCTTAAAGGACATCACATTGTCTTACACCCTGTGTGCCGACTTCTGTTTTACACTGTACGTTGCAGTAGAGATCACTGAACGGGAGGCTGCCAACTGCTGATTTACACATAATCACAGTTAAGCAAACTAGTTGTGTACTGGAACTTTAAAGAAGAGATTATATATATAACATCAAGGTTTAATTGATGTTATAATTATTCTTATAATTTTTTATCACGCACACGACATCGACACACAACACGTTTCTAAATTCGACACCTTTTTTGATAAACTTTGTGCGTTTATGTAGCATATCCGTTTGCTGGTTACTAAAGATTTTTATCATTGTCTTGCTGGTGGCCTCTGCTGTTTCTATGAATAATTCATCTCCCACAAATTGAACAACTGAGCCCTTATTAAAATAACAGTAAAAAATGGAGGAAAACGAATATTTAGAAAAATAATGATAAGTAGGAAAGATAAATATCTTGAAGAGTAATTAAAGATAAAGATAAAGATAAGATAAATTTAAAGATATTAGCCGCAAAAGGAGTTTTGAGAATCTGCGACTTGATCAGTTGGAGTTTGCGCTCTACTGTGGAGCCATATATATCAGTCTCTCTCTCTAAATAAGTTCGAAGTTTTATGTGGACCAGACCTCGGAGAAATGTAATGCTGTTATGCAACGAAGTTTTTTTAAGCGCCTCGCTTCTTTAAGTATTAACATACGTTGACGTAGAACGGGGTCGTAGCAAAATGCAAGGGATTGAGACGTTAATAACGGCGATAAGATACCAACTGGCGCAGTTGTGACTTGTCCCTACACCTATCTCTCGCTTTGCGTCGGGGATACGTTCCAAAAAAATACGACGCAAATTGAAACGACGCAAAGTGAATTAGGATTTTTATAGCAAACCATGTAAAGTTCGAAGATGGGTTCCAGGGTTACAAAAATACTACTTTTTAAAAAGAAAATTCAGCAAAGAGATCATTATAAAAATCAAAATAACATTACATTTTATTACATATTATACATATAAAAACAAAAAGAAACTAGTTCATTTAAAACAAAATAAAATCTTCAATTACATACTCAATTATGAGAAATAAAATTAGAATTAATAACTCTCTGACGAGTCTTTAGTGTCTGTTGTCGTAGGCCGGCTTTCTCTAAAAAAAATTGGTCCAATGTTTGCTGAACATTTTTTTTTTGAAACATATTAACGATTTCATCCCAAAACAACGCAACATCGAAAATCTAACGACGCACAATGAAAATTAGATCTATTTAAGAAGCGACGCAACTTCGAAAAAACGAAAAACGAAACGACGCAAAGCGAGGGATAGGTGTATTAACTGTCCCCAAAAAACAAACTTTTTCTTAGAATTTTGTAAAATTTAGAAGACAATTTAATTATTAACGTTAACATTCACTTGTAACATGATTTGAAAATAAATAGTTGTGGCTAATTCTCTGGCGAAAAGAGGACACAAATTGTCTCGTTATTCTTGTAAGAAATGCACCTTACATTTGGGATGCATCATCCTAATCTCAGTCCGCGGTTAATATAAAATATACAAATGCGGATTCTTTAAAGGAGAATTGACGTCTTTATCTTTAGATTGTGTGGATCACTGAGTAAAATAGTTGGTTTTATACTAAATTTAGTTCTTGAGTAACCGCGAATTCTTAAGAACAAGAGTCATACTCATCTTAACTAACGGCATTTCAAACATTTAGGTATTTTTAGTTGAGTTAAAAAACAAATACTCACAATGATAACGGTCCCTGCTTCAAATCGATTGCTTAGAACTTTATTTCCAGAAACTATTCCAATGAAAAACGCTATAACATATTTACTATAGCACTACTGAAAGCAGAAGCCGTAGTCATTGTGGAGTAATTTGTACTAAATAGAACGCTCTGCTCCAAAAAAAATATAGTTATAACAGTTTTCTTCGTCCCTTTTTAACAACCAGTTTGAATAAAACTTATTTTTTTCGCGCGCTTTTAATGAATGAAATAAAACAAGATTAAGTTCTAACGTGTATAGTGCAGCCCTCTCCATGCCCTTCCTTACTGCCTGTGTTGTGCTCCACTCCGATTGAGACACCTCCACAGCGTGGTTTTAAAACTCTTCAAAAGCATTTTCTGGCGACGAAAATCGTTGACGTGCGGGAATACAAAGTAGTCATTTGGGTGCCAAGTCAGTGCTGTACGGCGGATCCAATCCGACGTTTTGGCCGATCAAAAGGCGGTGGTTTGAGCTGATGAGTGAGAGCTCTTATTGTCATGATGCACAATGATCCGTCTTCGTTTGTTCGTTTTTCAAATTTTCCGAAGACTTCAGGTAAACAAACAAGAAAGAACGCTATAGTCGAGTTCCTCGAATGTAAATATGCAAGCAACAAAGCGAGATTGAAATGCGCCACCTACCCGTGATCTCAATATATGATTATGTGGGCGGTAAACAGATTTAAGCGTTGTGGGCGCTAGAGTGGGCGTAGATCAATCGATAGGTATTGACGAGAGCAATAAATTTTAATTAAAATTGTTTATCTAGCATGAAAATTGTGGGCGCCACAGGTTTGGTCGGTTTGTAGGCGTAATATTGGGCGTGGCAATATTTTTATCAATCGATAGGTATTGACGAGACTAATACACTTCAGTTAAAATTGTAGGAGCCACAGTTTTGGGCGGTTTGTGGGCGTTAGAGTGGGCGTGGCACCCTGCTGAAACAAACTTGCGCTGCCTAAGAAGCTCAGGAATCTTCTGCATGCCTAATCCCAGTAGTTCAGCTCTTATAGTTTTCGAGATCTCAGCGTTCATACGGACAGACGGACATGGCTAGATCGACTCGGTTAGTGATCTTGAACAAGAATATATATATGTCGGCGATTGGTATATCTCAGTGTATAAGGAATGCTAGTTTCTTGTGTCCTCTCTTGTGTCCTCTTATGTCATGCACTTTTGCAATATCATTGTTTCTCTCTGCTCGCCTTGCAAGGTACCGTTAGAACTGTTGCCTGTGCGGCGATACAAAAAGTGTAGCACGACACACGCCTGCGTTGCAGGCTTCGTGGATTTGGTCATGTCCTTTTTTGAGAGGAACCGTTTTAGCGAGGCGTCAGCGTTGTGGCGCTGTCGCCGTGTGTGGTTCGCAGGAACAGTATAGGCAGTTACAAGAACGAATAGTCACTCTCTGTAAATCGACGCCTGTGTTCAGACCGAAACGCACTCCGCTCTAATGGAACCCGAACGTAATTCGACATCAGAAGATGGATCTGACCCTCAACCTACAACATGGAATTGCAAAATAAAAATTTGATCGATCTTGTGCGAGCCATTAAAACAACGGAACCTGATGCAGGGCAGAGCAAATCGGTGCACCTACCCAAATTAAACCCAGACAAGGCAGGTGCCATCGCTTCATCGTGGTGTTCAACGGTGGAAATTATATTACAAGAAAATACGATGAAAGGCAGTGCGCTGACTGTGGCTTTAAGTTCAGCATTGGAGGGTAGCGCTTCGCAATGGCTGTCCCAAGTGTGCTATGCTGATATCAGCGAGTTCAAGGAATTGTTTATACAGCGCTTTGATACTTTAGAAACACCAGCCGCTATGTTTCTAAATATGCTGACAAAGCGACCGACTGATGGCGAGTGTCACGCGCTGCACGCAAGCCGCATGGTTACAGAACTAATGACGAAATAGCGTGAAATGCTGGCAATCTTTGATAATCGTTTGCAGCGTTTAAGTTTCACATCAAATGTTTGAACCAGAAGCGATCTACAGTCAGAATTAAAAGCGTTCACGTTTAATAAAAGGAAAAGTGGCTTTGTGGAGCATCAATATGAAGTTTATCCAAAACGACAAAAGCAATCTTCGATCGAGTGTAATTTTCGTGGAAAATTAGGCCACAAAATTTTTGAGTGCAGACTCAAGAAACAACAACATCACCTCGCGAATGACAAAGAGCGACATGTCAGACACGATGCACATCGACGTGAAAAATCAAGTGTAACTTTCTACAAGTGTGGAGATTGGGGACACATATCTACCCAATGTACAAAGAAGGAAGCTGATAGGAACAAGACATTCAACCGGGAAAAACGAGTGGACCAGTGCAGCGTTGCAGTACTTAAAGGAAGCATGAACCAGCGGAATGCTCACTGATGAAAGAAAACCTAAGTGCTAAGTTTTCTGGTAAACGATTAAATAATGTTGTTATGTTAAAAGGCATAGGCAGTAATGGAATATGTAGTACTGTACAAGTTTTAAGTAACGTTAAGATTAATGACAATTTTATTGAGATTTTGTTTCATGTAATAGGCGATGATCACATGCAAAACGATGTCGTCATTGGGCGTGAAATACTTAAGCAGAGTTTTGATATTGTCATTTAATCCAACAAATTTACAATTTCAAGAGCCAAAATAATTAATTTATGTACCGGTTCTGAGCCAGCCGATATTGATACCGAACTTGACGAAGAAAATAAAATAAAACTTAATTCATTGTTAGCAAAGTACTCAGATTGTACTAAGGTTAAAGTTGGCGAAATGAAAATTAGATTGATCCAAGAAAAACAGTACAAAGAAGGCCATACCGATTAAGTCCATGCGAGCGAGATTTAGTTCGAGAGAAAATTGAGGAGCTGTTGAGGTGTAATATAATAAGACCTAGCTGTTCACCACAACACAATGCGACACGTTTGAAAGATTAGAGATTGTTTAAAATGTTCTGACAAAGGCTGGGTTTTCATTCAATATTACGAAGTGTTCTTTCCTGAAAACATCGGTTCAATATTTAGGCTACAGTGTTAGTGCTGGTGAAATTCGTCCCAACCCTCAGAAAATTGTAGCGTTTGCCCTTCCGCCTCCACAGTCTGTAACAGCACTTAGACAATTTATTGGACTTGGTACTGATTTTAGAAACTGTCTTTTTTTTCAATATCAATGGCTAAGCTAGCACGGATTTTAATTTTCCATAGCTTAATAATGTTCTGGAACCTCTAGGAAAACATTTAATTTTATTTTCTTATAATTTGGTTCTGATTTTAATTTTACTAAGTTTTACAGAAATAGTCTTTTATTTCAACTATCAAAGCTCATATATTGGGTAATCTAGCATGGATTTTAATTTTCTATAGCTTAATAATGTTCCGAAACCTCTAGGAAAACATTTAATTTTATTTTTTTATAATTTGGTGCTGATTTTAATTTTGCTAAGTTTTACAGAAACTGTCTTTTCTTTCAAGTATCAATGCTCATAAATTAGCTAAACTAAATGCAAACAAAACACAAAAACTAAACTGGTTCATTTCAAATAAGCGAAAAGACGCTAGAGCCCTAAGCAAATTATGTTTCAACTCACATAATCGGTGTAGTGACTTAAATTAGCACATAATTATTTTATCCTAAAATATTAAATAAGTGGCACGCGGGACGGTTACTTTTCGTATGTCTCAACGCGTGATAGCGAAGTGCAAAAAACGACCGTATTTCCGGCAGTTTATAAAGGGCTTTTCATAGTTGATGAAACCGTTATATTTCTTAACTTCAGACAAAAAAAAAATTATTTGGAAAGCAAAACATGAACAGATACGGAAACAAGTTATTTCTATACTTACCGATAAGCCAGTCCTTGTTATTTTTGAGCCAATTTATCCAATTGAATTACATACAGATGCAAGTGTCAATGGTTACGGTGCAATTTTATTACAAGATTATTAGAATATTATAGCAAAACTACTTCACCTGCAGAGTAAAGATATCACTCGTATGAGTTGAAAACTTTAGCGGTTGTAAACTCAATTAAACATTTTCGACATTACTTGTTGGGCAGCAACTTTACTGTTTATACCGACTGTAACTCATTGAAAGCGTCAAGAAATAAACAAGATCTGACTCCTAGAGCACAGCGTTGGTGGGTAAGAAATTACAGTCATTTACATTCAATGTTCAGTATAGAGAAGGGAAAAGAATGGCACATGTTGACTTTTTGTCGAGGAATCCTATCTCACCAGGGACTACTTTTGCTCCAAAGGTAATTGAGGAGAAGAGAGTTAACTTGGCCGAATTTTCAAGTTTCAAGGTTCATTGCTGAACAGCGTCGAGACCCAGACATAGCCGAAATCGTGACTAAATTAAAAGATTTTTCTCTTGATAAAGATATTGCGAAAACATATGAACTAAGGACAGAGGTTCTTCACCGAAAAATACAGAGGAATGGCAGAACCCGCTGTTTTCCGGTGGTGACCGGCTGAACTGCATCCAATCCCAAAAGTAAATATTCCTTGGCACACAATCCACATCGACATAACAGGGAAATAAAGCGGCAAGAGTGACCAAAAGGAGTATGTTATTGTTCAAGTTGACGCGTTTACCAAATATGTCTATCCTAGTCATACCCTTAAATTGGACAGTGAGAGTTGCATAAAGGCTGTCAAATCCGCTATTTCGTTGTTTGGAGTACCAAACCGAATAATAGCTGACCAGGGAAGGTGTTTTACTGGAGCAAAGTTTAGTGAATTTTGTTCAGATCACAAAATAAACTTGCACTTGATTGCCACCGGTGCTAGTAGAGCTAATGGCCAAGTGGAACGAACAATGAGCACGTTATGTTAACGGCGGCTGAAACTGGGACACAGTCTTGGCAGGATGTGCTAGGAGAGGTGCAGCTACTTAAAAACGAGGAAAGGCATCAAACCAAGCTACGCAACCACCGTATCACCTGATTTACCTCCGTGTGAAATCTGGCTATTCCCAAAACATAAAAGACCACTCCGGAGGAAGGATTTGACATCAGTTATGGCGAAGTTGCTCGATTTATAGTTCAAAGATCGATCTGCCAACTAAATTTGACGTCGAAGTACTTAAACAAGATCTAAAAAGCGATATTGGGGCGGTTTCACTCCAAGTCAAACATCTAACAGTCGACAACTCTCGTCTCAAAAAAGAGGTAAAAAGTCTACGCGCAGATAAAGAAAAAAAATTGAGTTGTTAGATGTCAGAAGGTTGATAAAAGCTGCAAACTAGCTGTCAAAACTACTTTTGAGGAAAAACTGCACTCAAAGGGTGGAAGGGTTACTGATGTAAAGCTTAATGACCGGAATGGCAAAATGATGATTCTAGTGGAATAGGAATCCCAAGTAGAAGCGGAGAATATTTTTAAAAATGGGCAAATTGCGTGGAAGTCAGGTGTTTCTTAATAAGGTTTAGATAGCGAAAAGTACAGCTAAAAAGGCTTCTTCTCACCATCCACAGAGATGTAAAGGTGAAAGTACAAAACGACAGTATCAAATTGGATGTATGTATGTACGGAATCAAGTTTAGACATTATTGTTCATCCGTTCATAAGCTTAAAGTCCAAGCCCAAAAACTTCAAGGATACAAAAATAGTGGCAGGAATAGATAATAAGCTTTTCTATAATGATTTATTTCAACACATAGCGGGGTTTCAAATTTTCATTTCCTTCAAAACATTTTTTAAGTCCAAATTGGATGCAGTTGAATTCGAATTCAAATACTTTGTGTTTAGATGGGTGCCCGCCATGCGAACAAGCTCTAGAGGTCGAGCAAGCGACGGAATAATATATGGAAAAAAAGAACTTCACGAACAGAAGTAGGTAAAAGCATTATTACCCAACTGAGGATTGTAGAAAATGAAAACCTTTAATTACTGCCAGTGTATATTAACTGCAATCATTAGGAAAGAAATTCTGGGAAGTTATACAAGGTTTTTGATAAGCTCAACATCCCGGATTTGACCCACATTTAGTCTCAAGCTACCTTAATGAAGCCGGTAACGCCAGAGACAATGTGAAAGACGCCAATGGCCGACAATTCACGGTGCTTATTGGAAGGTCGGCTAGCAATCCATCTATGAAAAGAGAAGCTCGGTCCACCATCGACCTATGTTTGGTACGCGGTACATGGGTAGAAACCACAAAGACTAGAGGGTACAATGATACTGAGAACCCCTGACGAAAATAAAGTTTTTCTCACTGAGAGCATTATTAAAGCTGTTACTACTCGACGCTAAATAAAGCCTAAGGACTTTTAACACGAGTGGTGCACGGATCAGTGTAAAGCAGCTCCAAAATTCAAATATAAAATGTTAAGGCAGGCTATATCGACAACCTCGACAAGTGCAGAGGTAATGTACCATGATGCAAACGGCATATATAAGATAACTTGTCTAAACGCTCGGACGCAATTTTATATAAACCTTGCGAGATCCTTGGATTCGATACGTGGCTCTTTGCAATGCTAGATTAAAAAGTCAGACTTTATTTGCGATGTTAAAAGATTCATCCCCAAAAAAAAAAATTAAAAACGCTGTATATTTTCCAATCTTTAAGAAAGGCGACCCAAAAGTGAAATCTAACTACAGAGGCATCTATTTTCAAAATGCGTTAGCTAAAGTCTTCTCTGCACTATTACTTGATCGGCTGAAAAACTGGTTAAAAGACTACGATATTCTTAGCGAATTCCAAGCCGGTTTTGGAATAGGATATTTGACAGTCGCCAACATTTTCAGCCTCATTAGTGTAGCAAGCTCATATCTCTACAGCGTAAAAAAGTTATACGCTTTCCTTGTAGATTTTGGAGCTACTTTTGAATCTATAGAAAAAGTACCCTAACCTACAAGCTATGCAATGTCGGCAAATAAACAAACCTTTTAAGCGTCCTTCATGAGACGTATGAGATGGAAAGCAACGATCCAAGTGGTTTACCTTTAAAGCTGAAGATAAGCCAGGATGTCTACTCATACGACAGATGTTGCTACTAAAACTAACCGGTATTTAAACAGGTTTTACAATATGATTTCTGGTGGCTTTTAAATTACAAATTTTGTTCCGATAAATGTGTTTTAATAAGGAGACTTACTGCATTATTACAATATGAAAAAAATTGCGTTTACAGGGCTCCCACTCAAGCAACCAAATGTGGTCTCTGCGTACGCCGTGGATAAGTGTAAGAATTTCTTGTTAGTTTCCTTAGTAACATAAAATCAGTTTTTATACAGAACTCAACGATGATTCCTTATTATTTAACTTTGAGACAAAAGATGGGTAATCTCATAAGACTTATTAAAAACATTTCCTTAAATTTGTTCTTTTTTTGGTGCGGGCTATCCAAAAAAATATTTAGGGTTAATGCCTGTACAGGCATTTTATATTGCATAGTCTCAAATAAAGAAAATCGTCAGAGCCGTCGTTTCACTTTCGATATTCATACGAAGCTCATCAATAGTCGCTAGCTTCTTGGCATAGACTATAGACTTGACGTAGCCCCACAGGAAATAGTGTAACGGTACAAGACCGATGCGCCCAATTGACTGAGCCATTTCGTGAGATAACACATTCACCAAACTTGTTTTTTAATAACTCGATTGTACCATTAGCTGTATTGCTTCTGGCGCCGTCCTGTTGGAACCGCCTAATGTTCAAGTCCATAACATCCAATTCAGGCTAAAAACAGAACGACGTTTGACAGACTGATTTGGGTATTCCTCAATTGATGCGCTAACGGCAGCCATATTCTCGACACTACGGACTCTTCTCTGTCCCACTGGCACGGAATCACTTTTTACTGTGCCTGTGGATTAAAATTTTTACACTACACGCAACTAATAATTTCGACTCGTTGTTGGATAGTATATCTTTTCATGATGGAATGGCAAAACCTTACTGATGCGAAGTGTCAAAAGAGCGGGAAAAATATTTCCTCGTCTGCTTTCCCTATCGGAATACTATTGTAGCGTCCCTATTGAAAAGAAACCGTTATAAACATATATAATGTACTATATTAGTAGTCGCCTTCGCTCACTCTTATGGTACGCATCGTCACTAAGTGGACTGCCGTCCATGCTAATAAACACCTTAGGAACTAACTAATAAGTGTTCCTCGTACTTGTAAAAAAAAAAAAAAAATCTTAAAGTATGTGGCCGCTAGACTGGTAAGCGTTATGCGTTATAAAATGCGGGATATAAAGTCGTTATAAAATTGTAAGTCTTATTTTTTTATAATAAAAGGTGAAACTAAGTCTTATTCTGCAATTTTGAATTGGGATTCAAGACTTGTTCTTCTTATTCTAACGCCCACAATCGCTTATAACGCTTAGTTATGTCTAACTTAACTGCGAATATAATTTTTCAAAAATCGTTTTGCTTATATTTTTTATAATTTTTTAAATGTGAGAATGTCAGAAAAAAACAAAGAAGAACGCTATAGTCGAGTATCTCGACCATCAAAAACCCGTTACTCAGCTAAAGGGACCCAAGGGAAATGGAGATATGAATGAGATTGAAATGAGCCACCTACCGGCGGTAGACAGATTTAAGCGTTATGGGCGTTAGATTTATTTAGCATGTGGCGTTAGAGTGGGCGTGGCATATTCGCGTAACAAACTTGCGCTGCGTACAAGGCTACGGAATCTAAATCTGAGAATTCAATTCTCTATCTTTGATAGTTTCCGAGATATCCACGTTCATATTTACGATTTTTTGAAGTTTGTGGGCGGTTTCTGGGCGTGGCACACTTTTTTTGGGTCAATCGATAGGTATTGATGAGAACAATACATTTTAGTTAAAATTTGTATTCTAGCATCAAAACTGCAGGAGCCACAGTTTTGGGCGGTTTGTGGGCGTTAGAGTGGGCGTGGCACTCTGCTGAAATGCTTGGAACGCTTCCTTCCGCCTGTTACATACTTTCCGACGAATAAGGTACACCCTTTTACTCTACGAGTAACGGGTATAAAAAGAGAAAAATGTAGCTCGAATGCCAAATTTCTCAAATATTTTTGGCAACAAGTTTTCGTAATTATTCTGTGGCAAACCTACATTCGACAACAACGACTCAAATGACACTTTTTGTGTATGGTTTCACATAAACTTTTAAAAATATGGCATCAAAACTCAATTATGGTTGTCCGGTTTTCCAGAGGATTCCTTATTTGCTTTATGATTTAATCCATGGTGGTGTCACGTTTTTCAGACCGTGCCCATCCTTAGACTCCAGTTATGGAGTTAGTTCAGTGTAAATGCTAATAGTTAACTTTATAGGAAGACGAGGCCTTACTGCCAAGTTTAGGCATGGGAGATCGCAATAGCCGAGCCAGCTCAACTAGCTTCAAAATATATATACTTATATCATTATATCTATCTGGCTATAATGTCATTGGCGACGTTCTTGCCATTACTTAGGAACTAAAGATAAGATTTAAACCATTTTCAGAGAGGCAACATTTTTTTAGGCCTGTTGATTTGTATGGTTGAGATCAATTTCAATCAAATGTTGTATTCTATCCATAAAATGAAAGGAGTCACCGTTTTGGGCACTTTGTGGGAGTTGATGGGCGTGGCAGCTCGCTGCAATATACTTGCGCCAGAATCTGTAGAATCTGCGCGTGTTATACAAACTTTGTAGATTTTATAGTTTCCGAGACCCAAGCGTGTATACGGACAGACAGACGAACATGGATAGATCGCCTGACTCTGCGCTATCATATTTTGTGGTGGATCCGCAAGAAGAGTTGGCAAGGCTGTTTCTTGAATTTTCGATGGAGTATTAAATCCCATTGCATAAATTCCTTTTAAAAGGGAAGCTTTGCTATAAAATATGATTTCCAAAAATTAATTATTGAGACGTAGTTTTAAAGTGTGTAGACAAAAATTTATACTTGTACTTACAGATGAAGGGCCTCAAAAGTTTTGATAGAATGCAATGGTGAACTCGGATTTTTTTTGTTGTATGTCAAGCGATAGCTTAGTGTTTACCAGACCCTTTCCCAAAATCTTTATTAGTAGACTTGTTTCAGCCGGACTGAAAAAAAGCAAAATATTTATTTAACAAAGGGAATGTTCCAAATGAAACAAGAATGGAAGCTAACTTCGGCAAACAGCTCCCATTTCATGCAATCAAAAACGTACATACATACTTTAGTCGGGCTGTTAAAAGCAGACAAATCTTAAATCTAAACTCAAATGTAAGTCATAGATTGGTGTTATAATATCGCGGTAATCTGCTGTGGTCAGCATTGACATGCTTTCACCCTCGCGGTTGTCGTGTTTTTTTTTTATTAGCCGATAACATCGATCCTTTATCGTTCAGATAAGCTTAAACTGAAATTTTGTCACAGAAATATATGGCGTAAAAAACGACCAATTGGTTCGCCAAACGAAGATTCCGTTGTTTTACCGTCTATCTTCTCTCGAAGAAGATTTCGTTCAGATAGGTTACAATTTAGTCGCAGTTTCAGTTCAACAAATATAAAAATGGCTGATCTACATCTTCTATCATTGGTTTCTGAGAAGATCGCCTTTTTGAAACGCAAAGCTGAGGTTTCTTTTGACAGCCTCAAGGTTATTGGCAGCGAAATAACACCTAACAAAATTGGAGCAGAGAGTGTAAACGATATGGATGCCCACTTTAACCAAACTAATCAAAGTAGGTCGACTTTTTTAGCGCATCAAGACGTACTTTTGATTTTAATAAAATTGTTCAACCGGTTCGAAATGAATTTGATGAAATGGCATTACTTCTAGAGTGGAGTTTGTGAGGTCACATTCAACAACCCAAGGGTTAAAATCATCCGAAGATTACCACGCGCCACAATGAATCACTAACTTTTATGATAATCAATCGATCGTGTGTTACCAACCTAAAGTTGCCTACTTTTGATGGAGGATGGTACTCATAGACAAGGACCTGGTGTTAACCAACTTTGTAAAGCTGCAGAGCCTACGGTTTTGTCTATTAGGCCCAGCGCTAAATGTAATTAGGTCGCTAGATATATCGTCAGCCAACTATCCAGTGGCTTTAGATCTGTTCAACAAACGGTATTCTTGTTTTCCAGTCCTATCGTGGAGATTCTTGGTCTCAAGAAGGTAGATTCGTCTGCGGCAATCAAACTTCGGAAATTTTCGGACAAAATAAACTCACATGAGGGGGTTTGGATTCTTTAGGATCAGCTCAGGATATTGTTGATACGTTTATCACTTTTATGCTGCTGCAAAAATTAGATGTTGCAACGCAAACTAGTTGGGAAGAGATCACTACCACCAAGGACAAGATACCCTTTGAAAAGAAATTTTATGAAATCTTGCAGAATCAATGCCGAAAACTGTAAAACCTTTAGCACGCCATCGATTATTATAATTGGTGTATTGATGATTTTTTACATTGAGTTGCTGCTAGAGTTAATAAAAATATGATTTAGCATAGTTCCGGACCCACCTTCGCAGTTTTATTTGGGATTAAACGGATCAGCTCATATATATTTATATTTTTTTTTTAACCTTTACTCTAGAGCAGTGGTCGGCACACACACACCATCACAAGTTTGTCTTGTATTAGTGTGAGTGTAACAAACACGAAGTTTGCGCGCGGCGTGCTGAGCCCTGACTAAAAAACGCGCCGAAGCTGAGATAAATATGACCCGAAGACCCATGCCGGAGTCACACGAACATCTACGTTATACGTGAGCGAGCAGAGGATGGAACACTTTCCTATGCTCACTAGATAGGCCGCTGTCGACCCCTGCTCTAGAGTAAAGTCAAGGGGTATACTAGATTCGTCAGAAAGTACGTACCAGCTAGAGGGAAGCGTTTCTGACCCAACAAAGTATAATCTTGATCAGCATCACTATTCGAGTCGACCTAGTCCGTATGTACGCTGTGATCTCGAAAACTATAAAAGCTGCAATATTGGGATTAGGAAGATTCTTGCGCAGCGCATGTATGTTTCCTCAGGGTGCCACGCCCACTCTAACGCCCACAAATACACAACACCATTCAAATGAATGATGATATCTCGGAAACTATAACTACAGCATAGCACCCAAAACTGTGATGCTCATAGCTTTGATGCTAGAATAATAAATTTAACAGAAATTAATCGGTTTCGTCAATACGTATTGATTGCCCTAAAAAAAAACTTTGCCATGCCCTCAAAACTCTCCAAGAATTTAGGAAAAGCAATGACGTCTGAGCCAGACAATAACATATATATTTGTATTTATGCAGGTGAGTGTTTAAATAGTTGCAAACCGAACTGCTCGGCAAATTTAACTTTTTTAAACAAAGCTGTTCCACAAAATATTTTATTAAACAACTAATGCAAGCATTTAATTTTAAGTAAATGTACATAATACGCTTTAAGATTGTTCATTTGCAGCAAACATACATTAATATAAGTGTGGTTTGCCTGTTTATGTATTTTACTCTCTTGGCGCTTTCAAAAACATAAGCATATGGAGAAAAATGAAAACGAAAAGCGCTGCCGGCGCTAAGTGAGAGCAGAGTGCGCGGCTAACGTATTCTATTAAATAATCAAAAATGTAACTATTTGTCGTTTTTGTCTTCCCCACTATCTTCCCAATAAACTCAATAACAATTAATATTATCTAATTCCGATCAGGTTAATGTATAATTTAAATCGCTAAAAAACAATGTTGAGTCGCGGGCTTCTCGCTCTTTGTGTTTTCTCTGCATACTGACCGGCAAGGCATTCACATGCTCCAAAAAGAGAGAGACGGAAGTTCGTTTACCCGGCGTTGCAAAGCACTAGACGGCAGTAAAAGGACCGAAACTCTGTTCAAGTTAAATTGAGGGGGAAAAACTTTAAGGGGCTGTACAACTTTCTGTTTTCCCATTAGACTTTTTAAGTGTATTACAATTATAAAGCGGTCATCTTAACTTTATTAACTTTTATATTTTAATTCAAAAGCTGAGTAACGCGTATCTAATAGTCAAAACACTCGCCTAAAGCGTTCTCTCTTTTTTTTATATTTGTTTTAGATTTGTTTAGTTGCGCCTAAAATTTGAACTTCAGTACTAAACAACGATAGGTGGTTTCAGTTGTTGTTAAACTTTTTTACGTTTTGGCAAATATTATTGTATCGAGAAGATGCTCTTTGGCCTTCCATATTAGAATTAAAATTTCGTTTTTAGAGTTTGTGTATTTTCTCGAAGTTTTAGCGAGGTGATTGACAAAAAGTGTTGTACAGTATACGTTTTTCGAATTAACATTTTGTGCTGTTACGCTTAACAAGGGGCTGTAAGCGCGTTGCAGATGGCACAAAGCTTTTACCGAATCTTTTTTTTTTGAAATTATACTAAAACAATGAAGTTTGTGCGTTCTGCTGCAAACAGTCATTTAAAACTATTTACAGAAATAAACATACAATTATTAAAATAATACTATACATACACCGAAAATGGTAATAAAATACACATTTTATATCAAGTGACTTTTTAATTGGACCGATTATTTTACGAGGAATATGCACTAACCCTTTGCTTAGAATGGTCTTTTTAAATTGAGCCCTTAAGCCACCATTGCCGTTTTTAGGTTTGGACAATATATATAATTGGGTTAAAAATAAAAGCTGTGTAACAAAATGGCGCGACATGTACAAGGGTGTCATCGAAACCGTCGACGACCTTGTGGTTTTAAGACGCCAAACCAAAATTTTTTCCGCAAAATACTAATGCTGGGTACATATGCTAAGCATGAAAAATTTAACTTCATATACTAAATATCTATTATTCATTGACTTTTTGACTATTTTGTTGTTGCGAAATTGCTGCACAATAAATGCTTGTTTATACAAAAATTTGAAAAAAATGAAAAATTTTAACTTCCCGTCGCTAAATATACGAAACAGCACTGTCCTAGCCATCTGGTTGCGACTTTAAAAATTGAATTTTTTATATATTTAAGCAAGCAACAAGAAAAAAAATCAAAATGCCAACTGCCCTCGACATTGCTTTGTAGTATTTTTCAGATATTGATTTGCAATATGTTTGCTAGTAGCAGGTAAAATTGCTATGAATCTACAGAGTCTATCCAACCATTTCTGTTAAACGGACGAACAAGATGGCCAGGTTCTTCTAAGCAGTGGCCTTAAAATTTCAAGTATTTTTTGTTGTTATATCGACATTTTCTTGGGTACATTTTTGCTGAAGCGACAAAACCTGCAAGTTTTTATTAATTTATCAATAACTACAAGTTGTTTTTACTTTATATTTATGTTACATATCAATATTTATTTTAAATTTTTAGTAAAAACTGTACTGTACAGTTTATTGTTTTTTGTTTGACAATTGCAGAAGGTATTATGATTTCAGTCAGAAGTTTGGAATGCTGTGAAGCAGTGATCACCATCACTAGACGATTAAGTCCAGACGATTTCCCAAAAGCCTTCTTTTTATTGCATGTAATAAATAAATCGAATCGAGACGTATCAGAAAGCTTTATCGTCTTTATATTATATATATAATACGAATGACCGGAAAAATGGGTTACAGCACTTTTTTACGATTCAAGAATTTCGAATAAACTTATTTCTTAATCGGACGAATACCATATAGCTGTAGTAGCAACAATCAATATATTTATGTAAATCTTCCGAACATACAAAACAGAACAGTAAACGCTTACTTAATGAACCAATTGCTTATTATACATACTGTTCAAAATAATCATAGGGCAAATACATTTTGTTTTTAATATATGTTTAAGTATTAATTTGTATTGACGATAAGGAAAAAATAAATTTATGGAGTAAAAAAAATAAATATTTATTTTAAGAAATAAAACAAGAATTAAATATGTATTTAAAAAAATTATATATAAATAAAATATTTATTCCAATCGCTTTAGTGAACTTAACCTATTTGGCGAACGCCCTCGTTGTTTAAAGGTTAAAAAAATTTGTATTTATCAGTCACGTTTAGTGGGATAAACGCAATTTTTGACTATAATTTTGTCCGGCATGATTGCTTAGAATCCTTTAAAGATTACGTCCCCTTCCTATGAACCAAATAAACCCAACTTTTACATAATCCTTAAAAGTGTTATAGCCAGACGAATTTAATTGTTTTGCGCCTAGGGCGAGCGTTTATTTAGGTAGCCATAGCTATTGACGAACACAAATCTTTTATATATTTTATATAAGCATCAACACTAGGGCATACAAATCACATTTTAATAGTTAAGTCATTATTTTGATTTGAACTCACGAAATAATCCTTATTCTGTGAGTTTTATAAGTAGTAGGGAAACGCGGATTCTGGGACAATTAGCATATTAATGGCCCCCGCCCCTTACTAATTAGCATATTAATGACCCCCTCCTCTCACTAATTAACATATTAATGGCCCCCGCCTCTTCATTAATGTATGCGGGTTCTGGGACAATTAGCATAATCTATAAATTATCTGATTTTAAGGGGTTTAGATGTCATAAAAATGTCACGATCATATCCATAAAGAGTATTCTAAATTGCCCCCCAACCCCACACCACCATGTGGCAATACTTATCACGTGACCTTTTTGCCTCATTATCAGCAATTAATATTCAGCAGGTGTTGCTGTACACGGGAGAAAGGTCGCACACTTTCCCCACATCCCCATGTGACAATATTGATCATTTATCCTTTTCCTCATTATCAGCAATTAATATTCAGCAGGTGTTGCTGTGCACGTGAGAAAGGTCGCAAACCCAAAACATCTAAAGCTGCTTGCCTTAGAGGGACATGTCCGATCATGTTGGGGAATAACGTTTCCTGTGATTGTAAAACTAATTTAGAAATCAAAAGAACCCCAATAAAATAAATCCCACAAGTTAATGATTCTCAGATGTCGAATATTTTCAAACAGACATTTTTTTTCGCCCCAGAATGTTTAACTGGTAAATTATTTCAAGATCTTTCCTTTCTACAAACGGGTCATAAACATATCATAAAAGGGATTCAAGCAAGGGCTACCTGACCGGAATAAAAGGGACACATGCACAAGTCTGAAGGCGCACGCCCATTGACAAAATCATGAGCCTCACACCAACGACCTCACGGCTGAGTGCTAGCTCTAATACGTTCCCATAATAGGGGTTGAAATCACGACCGCGCAACAACTCGCAAGTAGAAGACATATCTCAGTCAAGGAAATATTTTCCATTCTCCGTACCTGTAATTTTAACTCCAAATAAAATGTCAGAAGTTTATTTTGTACCATAATAATACATTTATTCATTTATTTTGGTATTGCGAACATTTTTTTTTATATATAGAAATTAATTTTCTGCTATGATTCCGGCGATTTGCATAGAAGAAGCAGCCGCACGTTTTCGACGTCATTTCTGGATTACAAAATGTAAAGTGTTCACCATAATTCGTAGTTTTGAGGTCATGTCCACCTCGATTCATGAACATAGTTTTTGTGTTTAGAAGGTATTGAAAATGCTGACCAATTATCTCTCCTTTAAATTGTTCAATAAATTGGTCAATTTCCTCATGAAACTTAATTTGGTTAATTTTGTTTTTTTGCACATCTTTACACATCTAGTCTCAACTTTAAAATAATGTATAAAAATTATTTTATTGTTTTGAAGCTACTTTTTAAAAAATGTAAAAATAATGTATGCATTGTTAAAAGCACAAACCCCGCCCTTAAGGTGTGTTTCACAATAGGGAAACCGGCTTCCTTTAAACCTGTTTAATGACGGACAGCCCACTTCCTCGACATTAATGAGCTGACGACTCCCAAAAAACGTCTGTAGAAATCGTTTCTTTTCCACACCTTTACAAATAATTTGTTTTCCGCTTGTAATTGTCCTTAGATACTTTCGAGTTTGTGGAAAACTATTTTCTCCATCGTTCCAAAAAATTTTGTGATGTGTATTGGTTAACCAAATTGCAGTCTTTCGAGATTTTGTATTTAGCAAAGTAAAATCATATGGTGGTTCCATTAAAAAACTATTATTCAAGTTTGGATCTTTTTCGAATACAATTCCAATTTCCTTTAAATTTAAATTATTATTATTATCAAAGAAACCTTGAACATCAATCGAAACAGTATCTTTCAACATTTTTCTAATGTTAAACAACTCGTTGTACTAGTCCGTTTAGTGGGTTATATTCAACTAAACGGTCTTGTATGAGGAGACAGTAAGCTTGGGTATTTTCATGACTTGGTGTCTTTAGTTCTATTGAATTTCTCACATCAATAGGACCAATTTTTACTGAATCATTTTGATGAAAGATTAACCACAATAATAGGGGTCTTCAATTTAAATTCATTTGGGGTCAAAAATGGTTGTGATTCACGATTATAGTAACTAGATTGAAATCTTGTATACATTTCATATAGGTGAGCATACTAATTCTTACTAAAATCAACATTCCGATTATTATGGATATGACTCAGAATTCAAGTGAACTCTCAAGTTTGATAAGTTATTTGTGATAAGTTCTCCATTTTGTGTAAATCCAATTATGGCAAATATTGGTTTTTCGCGGTTTGGGGTTAACATATAAATCCCAACTCTGGAATGCGATTGGTAGGTTTACACAACTTTTAATAATATCGTACATCTTAATTTTTGTAAAATCGCTCAGAGTTACATGGGGAATTATCCAGATTTTATTCGTAATTTCTAGTTTAAAAGTTTGTTCACTTCTGATTTGTTCAAGATTCACCAAGATTCTTAGTTAGCTTCAACACTAGTTCGTGTTTACAATTTAACAAAACTTTTTTATAATCTTCAGCCAATCGCAACAAATTTTTTAATGGTACAGACAAATTTTAAGTGGGGATCCCGTAGAAATTTCGTCTCCACTGCTCCATCCAGAATTTAATAGGTATTGACTTTGAAGATTATCCAGAGATATACAATTTTTTAGGGTAGTAGTCATACCGATATAGACTTGACACGTTGGACTCGTTGTATTTAGTTGTTACCTAGCAGTATTTTGATGGTTACTTTCTTTTTAGTCTTGTTTTTGGATGGTTACTTTTTGTATAGTACCTGAACAGTACTTGGTTTTGGATGGTTACTATCTGTATAGTATCTGTAAAGTACTTGGTTTTAGATGGTAACTTAATGTTAACAAGTGTTATGAGTCGCTATAGTCTCTTATTAATAACTATCAAAGTACACAAGTTAAAGTTTCTAAGATGTTAGCCAAACACACTTGCAGTGAACTATCATTACCTGACCGTCATTAAAGTCACATGCCCAAGACTCAAGGACATTGAACAAAATACTTCCCCTTCATTTGTACCTGGAGTTTTAATTACAGTCAGATACAAAATTTGTAGGATCATTCAATATTTCTTTATATATTTTATTATTGTAAACATATTTCATTATATTCATAATTAATTATATTTTATGTATATTTGTAAATAATTAATTTTCTTACTCCATCCCTCTGTAAGAAACATGTCGCTTATTAATCTTCATTCCAAGCGCAGATTTTCGTTTGGTTCCCATAGATAGATGTAAAATAGTTTTCACAATAAAATCTTTCTCAGATGTTGAATTATTTTTAAAGCATTCATTTGTTCCATCCCATAATAATATTGTAACATATTTCAAAAGCATCATTAGCTAGCATAGGAGCGTCTATCAATTTAATTTCTGATTCAAGTTTATGATAGAGGTGTTGGGACCTGGTAATATCGGTTTTTGTTGTCAACTATTTTTCTAGTTCTAGTTTTCTAATTCTATTCTATTTGTATACTATTTGTATGAGTAAGGCATCATTGTCTAAGATTCTGAATAAGTTTAATAAACTCTTTAATTACAATACTGATTAGCTGGTTACTATCTATTTAGTAGATGTATACAAGTTGTTTAGTATTTGGTTTCTATATGTTTAATAGATGTATACAAGTTGTTTACTAGCTGTTTAGTATCTGGTTACTATATATTTAGTAGATGTATACAAGTTGTTTAGTATCTGGTTTCTATATGTTTAGTAGATGTATACAAGTTGTTTACTAGATGTATACAAGTTGTTTACTAGCTGTTTAGTATCTGGTTTCTATATGTTTAGTAGATGTAAACAAGTTGTATAGTAGATGTATACAAGTTGTTTACTAGCTGTTTAGTATCTGGTTTATATATGTTTAGTATCTGTTTACTTGATGTTTACTAATTGTTATTAGCTGGTTACTAGTTGTTATTATCGTCTACTAGCTTTTACAGTCTTTTGATAAGAATGATCAAAAATTCTTGATCACTAGACGACTTTCGATGTGAAGTAAAAACTTACACTCTGATTTTCAACGTGTTTGCTATGTACGTAAGAAAGAATGCAAAGCCAAAATAGCTCAAGATTGATATATAAATCTTAGAGGAACATGTCCGATTATGTTGGGGGAAGATGTATCCTGTGATTGTAAATCTAATTAAGAAATAAATTGTTCACAAGTTGTCTAAAAGCTGTGTAGAAGCTGCTTTGATAAACAATTTTGATTCATAATTACAGATATTAAGAATATATATTAATATCATCCACTTTAACTAGTATAATGTTAAAATAAAACATTTCCATTTTTTATATTCTTTCTTCTTATGTAGGTATAATAAATGTAATCTTAACTACGATAGCTAGCCTTACATCCCATAACTATAGTTATTAGCTACAATAAAATGTCTAGAAAGAACAAAATATATGAATGTCAAAAAACGATTTAAAACTAACTATAATTGGGAAAATAATTGAAATCGCTCCGGCGTAATAAAGTAAAAAACAAAAAACACTGTGAATATCCCATTTTCTATCACCATAACAAATGTGTATACCCACACCTAAATGACCACTTGTATCCTTTGTCCAAAAATGTCTGTGACTTTCACTTATAAATTTGTCACCGATAATTTAAATCCCATTAAGCAAACCACCCATTGCCAACCGTACCATAACCCCAGAGTCAAGTTGGTTACCTACAATAAACATAAGTGGTGGTGTAAAGGATAGCTTATATGCCTCGACGAAGGCGCAAATGTCATAAAAAATGATCATAAAAATATAATTAGGAAAGTATTTTTTTACTTGCGAACCATTTATAACTGTTACCAACATCACACATAGTTATGTTACAAAGGATTTGCTTCAATGCCTCGACGCAGGCGCAAAGGTCAAGGTATTGGAAAAAAATTCATGGAATATTATCCCTTCATAAAAGAGGTCATAAAATATATAATTAGGAAAGTATTTTTTATTTGTTATGTTACCTGTTAAAAAAAAACTGGGGGATCGCACTAAGTTAGGCAATACCGTTGCAGTTTTTTTTTGTCAGATTTGATCCCCTTCAGAAAAAAAGAATGGAGAAGGGATATTTGAATAAGTTTTGACAGTGGTTTACATAAAGCATCAGCTAAGAATAACGTAAAGCTGTTTGGGGCTATCATGGAATACGATTCGACAATGGTATTGAACGCATAAATTAGCAGCGTAGAAGTAGAAAGCGAAGCAAGCTTTTCGTGCGTGTGAATGCTCGCGACAAACGACAAGAGAGTAAGTGCATATACAAGTTTTGATCGTGAAAAAGTGACTTGTACAAATTATAGGAAAAAGAAATTGTGTGTTCGCTTAGCCCTAACAGTGGCCTTAACATAGCCCTAACAGTATATATATTTACATGAGTCGTTCTTCGCCCGAATAAAAAATCGGCAGATTTTTTATGTTTGTTGGTTATTCTTTATTAGAACGTTGGAAAAAGACTAATTGTATGTTACAGAATTGGTTAGAATGAATCCTCGGCTTGCGTCTTAGAATTTACTGTTAGTGCATTAGGTGACGCAATCGCCACTTCTTTGTTTATGCTTACATAATTCTGTCTTATTAGATTTTGCGATGTTATTGGATTTTCACGTTTATGGAATTACGTCGTTGTTGACGTTCGGACTTAATCAATTTTCTTTGTTTGTTTGCATTGCGGGATCTCAAGCTTCTGTAACGTTTTTAATCAAGGCCGAAATTGGCGATTCTTTTTGTTTGTGAACGGTCTCGGTCTTTGAACCCCCCATCACTTAGACAAAATCATATGGTTATTTTTGTGATTTTGGGGTATAGTTTTGGTATTTCTTGTAACTCTTGTGAGTTTTGTAACTCATTTGTTTCTATTATTGGGTCGTCACCTTTTGTGTTATTGTATTTAATAAATATTCTTTTAGGTATTTCTTTAAACTTATAAAGTAGGTACAGTGATATACTTAATATTAAGAGACCCAGTGTTACAATTGCAATTATTTTGTAAATCTGGTTTTCTTTATTTTGTTCAAAAAATATTTATTTTGCGTGTATGTATGATATTGGGTCTAATTTGGTGACATTGTTTCTTGTGTACACTCAGAAAAAACGCATCCTAAATTTGAGCGCGGTTTATACTTGATTTCGGATAGTATTTTTTGAGCTTGTTTTAAGAATGAGAATGTTGCGCGTTCTTAAATTAAGAATAAATCGTTCTTAAAACACAAATTATCCGAAAAATGGCTTGATTCAAGAACATTTTTCAATAAACAAGACCAAACAAGTTCGATTTCTGCTTAACCTAAGTATAATATATTCTGAAAAAAAAATGTTTCTTGGTAAGTACGAACATTCTTAGTGTGATCACTATAAGTACTTAATTTCAGAAAAATAGGTTTTAGTAATTTTAAAATAGGAATGAATTATTCCCAATAGTACTACAAAGCTTCAAAAATAAAAAGTATATCAACAAGTACATTTTGTGCTTAAATCAATAATATAACGCACTTCTTATGTTTGTTGATGAATATGCTGCGCCTTCTTGAATCAAGAATACATCATTCCTAAAACCCAAACTATCTTAAAATGTATTTGATTCAAGAAAAATCATCGATGCTCTCAAGGAAGAAGGGTTTTCTGCAAAGAACGTCAGTAACATTATAAACAAGAAAAAAGAGCCGCAACCACTCTTCAGGGACGAGCTGGAGCCAGACAGCAGAGTCTTGAAGAAAAATGAAGTGCACCCCATTTATAACATGCAATACTTATTGAACCGAAGAATTAACGTGGAAGAGCCACATAAAATGAACGGCCCAGTGCAATGCACAAATTGTCAGGAGTATGGACACACCAGGGCATACTGTTCACTTCGAACAGTCTGTGTAGCTTGTGGAGACTTCCACAATTCGGCTAACTGCCCTGCCAACAAAGAAGACCCCAAAAAGAAAAAATGCGTTAACTGCCAAGGTAACCACACGGAAAACTACAGGGGCTGTCCGATCTACAAGGAGATGAAGGACCGCATGCGAAAAGTGATAGCAACGCGTCATCAGAATACCCAAAATGCGTACACTTACTCGCGTACGACGCCGGAAGTATTTTTCGGCACGGCTGCAAGATCCTCATTTGGTCAACTAAATACCCAGAAGGGATTCTCATACGCCGATGCCCTTCGATCGGAGACGGAAAACCCACTATAGTCTAATCTAGGAAACGCTCAGAAGATCCAAGTACTATCCAAGAAACTATGATGGTCACCATGCAACAAAGTATGATGGAACTCATGTCATTCATGAAAACGACCATGCAAACACTGGTTCAAAACCAGAACATGGTGTTACAGCTACTTGCAGCAAAGCAGTCCAAATAATCAGATGGCAAATCTACGAATAACAATGTGGGACGCCAATGGCGTTTCACGGCACAACCTTGAAGTAACACAGTTCCTGAATGAAAATCATATCGACATTATGCTACTGGTAGAGACGCACCTCACAAACAAATACAACTTCCAAATAAGAGGCTACACTTTCTACCGCACAGACCATCCAGATGGTAAAGCCCACGACGAAACCGGCATCCTAATCAGGAAACGCATCAAGCACCACTTTCTCCAAAGGTTTTCAACTAATTACTTGCAATCCACGTCTATCAAAGTGCAGTCAGGCAACGGAAACCTCACCATAGCCACTGTCTACTGCCCGCCTCGCTTTACAATTTCTGAAGGACAATTCATGGACTTCTACAACTTGCTTGGAGATCGCTTTATAGCTGCAGGGGGCTATAATGCCAAACAAACGCACTGGGGATCACGCCTTGTGACTTCCAAAGGAAGGCAATTATACAATGCAATCATAAAACCCAACAACAAATTAGACTATGTTTCCCCTGGCAGCCCCACATACTGGCCAACAGACCCCAGGAAAGTTCCAGACCTAATAGACTTTGCGGTGACAAAAAACATTCCCCGCAATATAATACGCGTCAGAGCGCTTTCGGACCTGTCGTCAGACCATTCGCCAGTGCTAATAACTCTTCTTCAAAGCACAAAAACTACAGATCACCCCCTCAGGCAGACGTCGCACAGAACCAACTGGTTAAAATTTAACAAGTATGTAAGCTCTCACATCAAATTAACCCCTCACTTCAACATCGAAGCGGACATCGACTGCTCTACCGATGCTCTTGAAGAAGTATTCGTGGATGCAGCCACTATCTCAACACCACAAGGAAGGGACGTGCAAACCAACCACTTCAAAACTAATCTGCAAATTGAACGGTTAGTCCTAGAAAAGAGGCGCCTGCGACGTGCCTGGCAAGCCAACAGATCGCCGTCATCAAACTAACGTGTTAAGGAAGTCACCCGTACACTAAATCTAAAGCAAGAAACAGAAAATGCACAGCTGCAGAACATTAAAAAACTATCGCCAACGCAGTACAAAACATCCTCTGTGGAGGGCTCACCCAAATCTGAGCTCTCCAATCGAAACATTCACTCCGATAAGAAACTCATCTGGCATCTGAGCCCGCAGCGACAAAGATAGAGCCGAAACTTTTGCTTTACATCTAAGAAACGTCTTCCAGCCGAACCCTGCCACTGGTTCATTTTTCCTACCACAAATCGTATGTGAATCTATTTCCCTACCACCATTGTTTCAGCCAAAGGAGATCGCGAAAGTCACTGGGGAACTGAAACCGAAAAAGGCCCCTGGCGGTGACCAAATAACCCCAAAAATGTTAATTGAACTTCCAAACTATGCCATTGAGGTTATTTGTAAGCTCTTCAATGGAATTATAACTCTCGGCTACTATCCGAAAAAATTGAAAAAATCTATTATCATTATGATACCGAAGCCCGGAAAAGACCACACAATTCCGTCATCCTACAGACCAATTAGTTTATTATCGTGTCTGTCTAAGCTGTTCGAAAAATGCCTTCTAACTCGCATAATACCATATCTAGGAGCACACAATGTTATCCTTGCTCATCAATTTGGATTTCGTCAAAACCATGGAACAATCGAACAAGATAACAGAATAACATCAGAAATACGCACAGCCTTTGAGCATCAGGAATACTGCAGCGCAATATTCCTCGATGTATCTCAAGCCTTCGATCGAGTATGGCTAGATGGCCTCATGCACAAAATCAATACACGCTTACCTGATTACACTCACAAGCTTCTTGAGTCGTATCTATACAACAGGACCTTCGCAGTAAGGTACAATACAACAACATCCGACGACTACATTATCAAAGCTGGAGTCCCGCACGGAAGCGCGCTAGGGCCTACTCTGTTCCTCCTATACACAGCGGATATTCCCACGAACGAGCAGCTAACAACATCTACGTTCGCTGACGACACCGCAATTTTAAGTCGCTCGAGGTGCCCAGGTCGAGCCACATCACAGCTAGCAAACCACCTCTCCGTAGTAGAGAGGTTACTATCTGATTGGCGGATTAAAATAAATGAACAAAAATGTAAACACATAACCTCTCTCAACAGGCAAACATGCCCTCCTTTATTATTGAATAATACGCAGATTCCCCAAGTCAACGATGTAACGTATCTCGGCGTCCACCTTGACAGACGACTAACCTGGAGAAGACACATCGAACGCAAGAAAGTACATCTAAAACTAAAGGCCAACAGCCAAAAATACAAAGTGTGTCAACAAGTACAGATTGTGCTTAAGTCAATAATAGAACGCATTTATTATGTTTGCTATGAAAGAACAAAAGTTGCCTAATTTAAAGAGAATTTGCACTTAGTGTAATGTAGACAAAAATATATACAAAATATTTCCCTTTTCGATCGTAAACATAAAAAAATTTTATAAAACAGATCCTCAAGCACTTTTTGTGCTTAGATTGGAGAAAGAAATAGGAAATTAATAATTGCCCATATATACTTTGAATTGCATATATTACCGTACGCTTCTGTTTTTAAAATATTACAAATTTTACGAGTACATATGAACAATGAACACAACGAATTTAATATTATTTATAATTAATAATGAAGTTCTTCAAACAACCACATTTTGTGCTTAGATCATAGAAAGAAATAGAAAATTTATAATTGTCCTTATATACATATCTACTCTGAAACGGAAAACGGAATACGCCTGATCCCTTATACACATCCACAATTGTGCAATTTTGTTGTAAAAAAATTGACACAAGTGTAAGTGTTATCTTATTATGTAAGCGATGGTCTGAAAAAATATCGATAGTTTGAAGCTTGCCCAAAACGAAAAGTATTCATTTGAATCAAAGCATTAAAAAAAGTATAAAGAACTCTTTAATTAATATATATATTAATATATATATATATATTATGTATATAAGTGACGTATAAATACCCTGGATACCAAACCCAACATACAACCTGTATATTCCGAGATACCCATTATTCCAATTGTCAATAACATAAGTCCAGAGCCTACTATCGCAGTTATTCAAATCAATCCGACATAAACATTTAACCCCTCAGACACAAATCTTTCCCACGCCTTCAATCGGCAGCACCAGAATTATAAACACTTCTCACGCCTTTATCGACGACGGTAGACATAAACAATATTCAAACATTTAAACAAAGGGTCCAGCCTGAGAACCCATTCGTCAGCATAAAAGCTTTGGCCAATCCAAATTAATTAAACAAAAGATGCAGCCTAGAAACCGTTTCACCGGGCCACAGATTTGACCAATCAAAATTCTCAATCAAAGTCCACTTTCGCTGCTCGCGTCGCTGACATTGCTAAAAGCCATAGTTATAAGAATAATGCATTTTGTAAAATCAGTTTAAGATTGGGGATCTAACTTCAAAGAACTTTACCAATAAAAACTCTGCTGTATATTAAAATAAAAATCGCTTTTTTTTAATATATCCCGAAGCAAAAAACATAATTGGCGCAGCCGGTAGGATACAAGTAATATCCTCGCGAGTGACTACCTAAAAAGGACTTAAAAAAATCACTTCGCGAAAATTAAAACATTATTTGTATCCGCAAAACGAACTTACCAACATTAGTTAAATCACGAATGAGGATTTCTAGTGTCTAACCCAGCGATAATAAATCTAATTAATTTCGCCAAAAAAAAAACACCATTAAAAAATGGAATTGCCATCAACATCAGCAGCAGCAGCAGCCGTGTCCGCAGCAGCAAAAGCATCACAAGCCCTCTCAGATGTATCCATGAATCATTTCCTTCTGCAACTAAAAAAGATAAATAAATTCAACGGAGACCCACTCTATTTGGCTTTCTTTATAAAAGAAGTCGATGAATTAGTCTACCATTACCCTACAACCTCAGAAGGCCAAAATCAAATTATCCAAGCAGCCATCAGGAACCTCCTAGTTGGACAAGCCAGATCACTCTTGATGAGAAACATACCACAGGACTGGAAGGAATTGAGAACCCTACTTATCAGCGAGTTCAACAGCGCAACACCTCCACATCGAATGATAGCAGAATTACGTGAGATTAAATATAAAAATAATTTAAGAAAATTTGTTGAAGAATTGGAAGAACAGACTAGTAGAATTTGTTGTAAATTGAGCTTAGACAATAATCCATCAAACACAGTTCTAGTTTCGAGGACATTGAGTGATACATTAGCTGAAGTGATTCGTGAAAAATTACCAGTCAAAACTTTTATTACATTAAGTAAATTTGATATTTCGTCTCCTCTTAAATTAAAACAAGCTGCCCAAGCTGTAGGAATCTTTGAAGATAAATCCATAAACAATCGTTCTTATATGTTCAAAAACTCTCAGGAAGATGATGAATTTCAGGATTTTAAAACATCAAAATCATACTCAAATACAAAACCCAACTATCATTCAGATAATAACCAAGGAGGTAGATTCCAAAATAACAATTATCAAAACAAATATAACAACAACCAGCAGAGACAGAATAGATTCGACTCTAATAGAAATTGGGGTAACAACAATAATTATAATAATAATAATTCAGGAAATAATTGTTATCCTAAAACTTTTCAAAACAATCAAGGACAGGGTAACCAAAGTACTCAGAGTACCAATGTTCCCCAAAAACGTCCCCGAGTTTCAGATTCAGATCAACAACGTAAGTCTGAGCCAATGGACACATTTGAAAATTTTCAGACAACAGCCTCGGCCGAAACACTACAGCCACAAAAAATTAAAATTGATAATAAACCATGCCTCTGTCCTATCGATACAGGATCAAGCATAAATTTAATTAACGAAAACTTCTTTAACTACCCAATTCAAAATAATTCTACTAAAATTGTAACTTTGAATAAATATATTCAGTTTAGTATTCCAAAGTTATTTTCATCTAAGCAAACATTTTTTATAAAAAACTTTTCAAAACATTATGACATTCTTATAGGAAGACAAATTTTGAAAGAATCGTCAGCAAAAATTGATTTTATGAAAAACACCATTGAATTACATAATTATGAATTCCCTATGGTAAATATAACGGAAAAATGTAATCAAACTGCTTCAAATGTAGTAGATGATGAAGAATATAATTATGCCTTACAAACGGACTTATCTGACAATAATATTAGAGACGATCACTTAAATAATGAAGAAAAAACTGAACTTCATTATTTAATGTCAAAATATTTTGATATTCAGTATCATGAAGGTGAAAATTTGACTTTCACGAACGAAATCAAACACGTTATAAAAACAAAACATGAAGAACCGATTTATAGGAGACCATATAGTTATCCTTACATTTACGATACAGAAGTAGAAAAACAAATTGAAGAAATGATAAGACAAGGTATTATCAGAAAATCCACATCTCCTTATTGCAGTCCAATTGTAATGGTACCCAAGAAAAGGGATGCATCGGGCATACCCAAATTTCGTATGGCTATTGATTACAGAGGACTGAATGAAATAACTATCAATGATAAATTTCCTATTCCGAACATGGACGAAATATTAGACAAGTTAGGGAAATGTCAATACTTCACAACATTAGATCTTGCTAAATTGAAATGGACCCGGACTCTATTCAAAAAACTGCATTCTCCACTAAGAAGGGTCACTATGAATATATTAGAATGCCCTTCGGCCTTAAAAATGCACCCGCCACATTTCAGCGTTGTATGAATAATATATTACACGACATAATAGGTACCCATTGTCTAGTATATTTAGATGACATTGTTATATTTTCAACCTCTTTAAAAAAAAGTATTCGAACGTCTTCGCAGATCGAATCTCAAACTACAATTAGATAAATGTGAGTTTATGAAACGAGAAACTGAATTTTTAGGTCACATAATTTCAACTGAAGGAATCAGAGCAATTCCAAATAAAATTCAAGCTATTTAAGATTTTAAAATTCCAAACTCTCCAAAAAAAATAAAATCATTTTTAGGCCTTTGTGGTTTTTATCGTAAATTTATAAAAGATTTCGCAAAAATTGCCAAACCAATGACACTCTGCTTAAAGAAAGGAGCAAAAATAAATATAAACGACCCTAGTTACAATGAAGCGTTTGAAAAACTAAAAACTTTAATAAGTAACGATCCAATTCTCATATATCCAGATTTTGAAAAGAAGTTTGATCTAACTACAGATGCAAGCAATTATGCATTAGGTGCTGTACTATCCCAAGAAGGGAAACCCATTTGTTTTGCCAGTAGAACTTTAAATTAACATGAGTTAAATTATGCAGCTATTGAAAAAGAATTATTAGCTATCGTATGGGCGACTAAGTATTTCCGCCCCTATCTCTTTGGAAGAAGTTTTAAAATATGTTCTGACCATAAACCACTTGTTTGGTTACACAATATAAAGGAACCTAATATGAAATTACAACGTTGGAAAATAAAGCTTAGAGAGTTTGATTATGAAATAAAGTACATTAAAGGAAAAGAGAATCATGTAGCAGATGCTCTATCCAGGATTACAAAAAAGGAATCAAAAGATAACAAAATTGAAGAAGTATTTCAAATTGAAGACGATGTAGATACTACTGCAGCAACAGTGCATAGTGCACAAGAAGATAATGGCGATTGCATACAAATTACCGAACGACCAGTTAACGTTTTTAATCACCAACTTATATTTGAAAAGGGAAATCAAGACACTAACGAACTTACTCACTACTTTAACAAAACTATTAATAAAATTATTTACAGTGAGATGACTGAGACTTTGGCGAAAGACATAATTATAAAATTTATATGTGGACACAATTTTGTTATGTACATTAATAATGACGAAGATTTTGCAATTTTTCAACGAGCCTATATGTAATTAATTAAACCAAATACTGGTACGAAATTAATGAAAACTTCAGTAGTACTTCTCAACTTGCCTACATATGCAGACTTTCATGAAAAAATATTAAAATACATGAGAAAACAATACACCAAGGAATTAAAAAGACTTATGACACTTTTAAAATGAAATACTTCTTCCCAGACGCACAAAAACTTATTCAAAACATTATTAAAAAATGTGAAATTTGTAATTTATGCAAAGCAGAGCACAGAAAAGTTGCTCTTCCGTTTGAAAAAACTCCAGAAACCAAAAATATTCGCGATAAATATGTTATAGACTATTACTTTATTGACCAACGTAAATTTTTAACATGCATCGACATTCATTCAAAATTCATTTCTATTATTGAAACAAAAACCACAGATTGGATTGAAAGTAAAAAAGCTCTTCTTAAAATCTTTATAGGTAAACCGAAAACAATTAAAATGGATCAAGATCCTGGCCTAGTATCTAAATCATTACAAAATTGGTTACAAAAGGAAAATATTAACATTGAAATTACAACTAGCAAGAATGGTATAGCCGATATAGAAAGGGTACATAAAACAATCAATGAAAAACTTAGAAGTATTAATACACTTACGGACGCTGAAGATAAGTTAATGAACATAGAAAAGGCAACATATGTTTATAATCATGAAATAACCCACGATGCCACAGGTAAAACTCCTGCTGAAATATTTCTTTATGAATAAAACCAAGCAAAAATATGCAAAAACAAAAAGAACATAAGATAGATAAACTTAATAAAGACCGCGAGGAACATGAAGTAGATCTGGAATACACTAAAGTTGAAAAAGAAATGAAACGTAAAGCTAAATTAGTAAACCCATTCAAAAAGACAGGAGCGTTAGAACAAAAAGACGAAAAGCACTGGCAAGAAACTAATAGGGGTCATAAAGTAGTAAAACACATTAGTAAATTTAAAAAAGCTAAAATACAAAATCTCTCTCCTCATTCCAGGGAAACTGACAGTTCTGATTCTGATAATGAAAATTATCATGATAGTGACATGGACGAAAATACCATTGACAACAGCTCAACAAATTAGCATTAACTGAAGATGATAAAAAAGAGTTGGAAGATAAACTACAAAACTTACAAGAAATGTTAATTGAAAACAAAGAATTTAATGAAATAATTCAAATAATAAATGAACAATCAAATGATATAAGCAAACTCGTAAAAGATAAACAAGAAGAAAAAGCTTTGCACATTTTTAGATATTCCTTAAATATATTCCTAGAATCCATTGAAGATTTACAAATGAGTTTACAATTAACAAGAGTTGGAATATTTAATCCTAAAATACTAAAACATGAAGAGTTGGAAAACATAAACGAAGAAAAATTACTCTCAATCAAAACTTCAGCTTGGTTAAGCAGTCAATCTAAAGACACTTTTTTTCTAGCCCATATACCCACTTCTTTTAAAGAAACACAAAAATATAGAATTATTAAATATCCAGATAATATGGGCCGACAAATTGATATAGATGATAATTATGAATATTTTGTAAATGACGAAAAGAAAGTATTTTACTTGGAAAATTCACCAAATTCATTAGCAAATATTTTAGACCAAAAATTTATTATCACTGATCAATGTATCTCTCAAATCCTTACTAATCAATTTGCGAAATGTCAACACACTTTTGTATCAGAAAATGAATCTTTAAAATATATTGAGCCTAACATCATTATTACTTATAATTTAAAAGAGACACAAATCAATCAAGATTGCGAAATGTTCAACAAAACAATTCAGGGTAACAATATAATACAATTAAGTCAATGTACTTTAGAACAGTGGTCGGCACACACATACCATCACAAGTTTGCCTTGCATTAGTGTGAGTGTAACAAACACGAAGTTTGCGCGTGGCGTGCTGTAGCGAGACGTTTCTCTGCTTTGCACTGAGATCCTCTGCCGCAGCAACAAAAAAGCGGGCCGAAGTTGAGAAAAAATGACCCGAAGACCCATGCCGAAGTCACACGAACATGTTCGTTATACGTGAGCGAGCAGAGGATGGGCAGAACACTTCCCTATGCTCACTAGATAGGCCGCTGCCGACCACTGCTTTAGAAATAAGAGATATTAAAACAACGAAGAACGCTATAGTCGAGTACCTCGACTATCAGATACCCGTTACTCAGCTAAACAGAGATATGCAAGTTATGGGCGTTAGAGTGGGCGTGGCAAATTTTTTTTTTTTTTTTGAACCAATCGATAGGTTTTGTCGAGACCAATACATTTCAGCTAAAATTTTTTATCTAGCATTAAAATTGTGGGCGTCACAGATTTTCGCGGTTTGTGGGCGTTAGAGTGGGCGTGGCATATTCGCGTAACAAACTTGCGCTGCGTATAAGGCTACGGAATCTAAATCTGAAATCCCAATTCTCTATCTTCGATAGTTTCCGAGATATCCACGTTCATATTTACGATTTTTTGAAGTTTGTGGGCGGTTTCTGGGCGTGGCACACTTTTTTTGGGTCAATCGATAGGTATTGATGAGAACAATACATTTTAGTTAAAATTTTTATTCTAGCATCAAAACTGCAGGAGCCACAGTTTTGGGCGGTTTGTGGGCGTTAGAGTGGGCGTGGCACTCTACTGAAACAAACTTGCGCTGCGTAAGAAGCTCAGGAATCTGCACGCCAAATCTCAATAGCCTAGCTCCCTTAGTTTCCGAGATCTCAGCGTTCATCCGGACAGACAGACGGACAGACGGACAGACGGACATGGCTAGATCGACTCGGCTAGTGATCCTGATCAAGAATATATATACTTTATGGGGTCGGAAACGCTTCCTTCTGCCTGTTACATACTTTCCGACGAATCTAGTATACCCTTTTACTCTACGAGTAACGGGTATAATTACAACATCAAAGAACATACAAGAATATAAAATTATTTTATATGAACCAATACGATTGTTAAAACTTAAAAACTCTATTACCTATCAACAAAAACAAGAATCAATTTATAAGTGGATTGTTTTTACAATATTAATAATTATACTTTTAAGCATTACTACTTATATCATATTTACCTATAGGCGCCTAGCCAACAAAAAGGAAATTTTGTTTAAATTCAACAAGGATGTTGAATCTTCTAAAGGAGGGGCGAGAGACGTATACGCAAATACCCTGGATACATAAGTCCAGAGCACTATCGCACTTATTCAAATCAATCCGACATAAACATTTAACCCCTCAGACACAAATCTTTCCCACGCCTTCAAACGGCAGTACCAGAATTATAAACACTTCTCACGCCTTTATCGACGACGGTAGACATAAACAATATTCAAACATTTAAACAAAGGGTCCAGCCTGAGAACCCATTCGTCAGCATAAAAGCTTTGGCCAATCCAAATTAATTAAACAAAAGATGCAGCCTAGATACCGTTTCATCGGGCCACAGATTTGACCAATCAAAATTCTCAATCAAAGTCCACTTTCGCTGCTCGCGTCGCTGACACCGCTAAAAGCCATAGTTATAAGAAAAATGCATTTTGTAAAATCAGTTTAAGATTGGGGATCTAACTTGAAAGAACTTTACCAATAAAAACTCTTCTGTATATTAAAATAAAAATCGCTTTTTTTTAATATATCCCGAAGCGAAAAACATAATTTATATGTAGTATATGAATATATTTAATAGGTAAAGTTAACTATAGAACAAAAATCACGATACCAACGCAAGATGATATTTGATATATCGATACAATTGAATGGTAGCCCCAGCTCTAGAAAGGAGCCATTCACTTTTGATCTGATTGCGTGTGCCAAAGTTATGTGAAAATGAGTGCAAAAAGTGACGCAAAGCTGGAAGAGTTTTAAAGAAGAGTTTTTACCTCGAAAGTAAGTAATAATAATGCGACATCCAATGTGTTATTGTGAATTAAAGTTAGTCGGTTTAGCGTCGCTTGTGAACGGTTGTGTTTACTCTGAATTTTTGTCTATTCTGTGATTTTTTGCGAGTGTTTTGTGTTTGTTTATTAACAAAGCTTAGTCTAACCGCTGGGTTAGTGTGTTTAGTGTTTTTTACTAGATCTCCCAGTGATTATAGTTATTTTAACATTTATATTAGATTTGTTTAATCTCCTAGCTTTGTTAGTGTAATTTTTATACTCACTAAACTTGCTAAAACTCTTTGATTCTCACTCTCTCTCCCGCTCTATATTACAACTGTAACTTAAACTCTCTCTGAACCTGCCAAATTTCTGGTAGACTTTTGGTGTGCTATTCTCTTGTCTCTCTCTCTCTTGCTTGCTTTACATTGTAACTGTTCCTGCGTAAAGTTGTCAGTGTTCCACAAGCAACGCTCAATCGATAGAAGATTTATTCTCTTGTGCTCTCTTACATTTAAATTAATACGCGATCTCGCGCTCTTATTTTTTTTCGTGTTTTGTGCCTTTGTGGTTTTGGAATTTGATCCCAGTGCCAAATTTACTTGAGGTATTTTTCATATATTATTTTATTTTATTTAATTTCCTTTAAATGGCTCTTGTCTGCTCTAAGAAAAATTGTACTCTTTCGTCTTCAACTAAAGATCCTTTTATTTTCTGCTGGCTCTGCGAATCGATAATGCACGTTAAATGCGCAGGATTTACTGGTAGAGTCAAAGACTTCATTGATCAGAATTCTGGACTCATGTGGTCATGTGGATCCTGCAAGGAAATGGTTGTTGAGATGAGCGGCTTTATGAAGCAGACTCGAGACAGCCTTTTGAATCTCTCTGGTGCTTTTAAACAGCTCAATGAGGGGTTCAATTCCGTTTGTGCCCAATTTAATAATAAAAAATTACTAACTGAGTCGCCTAAACGTAAAAAAGCCAGCTTAGCGGCAGTTAATACGGTCACGGTATCCACCCCAAATCCGAACTTGGTGGCTGCAGCAGTCTCTGTTGACACTGTGGTAAGTGAACCTACTGCGCCTATGGATACAGCTGTTTCAGGTGAAGTCACTGCTTCTCGAAGTCGGGTGGTCAAAAAACCTTCAGTGCCGGCTACGGTGCCGACTGTGCCTATAGGTACAGAAGTTACCGTTTTTGGCTCTCAGCTTAGTGAGGTGCAATCTGCTGCTGGGGGACGTAAGAAATTATCAGTTGTTCCACATAGAAAACAATTATTTGTTTCGAGATTCATCCCAGATACCACATCTGAGGATGTTTTGGAATTTATTCGTGAAAAATTCCCATCCGAGAATATTTTAGTTGAACAATTTAGATTTTCATATGCTCGTAGTATATCGTCTTTTAAAATATTTGCTCCGCCTGATGTGTTTAAGGTACTACTTTCTGAAAGCTTTTGGCTTAATGATGATTTAGTAATAAAAGAATTTGTTCCCAATAAACCGAGAACAAATAACAGACCTTCCACTGCGCCAAAAAACTAAAAAGTTTATTTTTGGCTTATCAAAATGTTAGGGGACTAAATATGAAGCTACCCAAGCTTTATGCTGACTCCTATGCATTTACTGCTGATATTTTGGCTTTTACGGAAACTTGGCTGAAACCAGAGATATCTGACAATGAAGTTCTGTCAAACAATTTTAATGCCTATAGGACCGATCGCTCCTCACGTAGGGGAGGTGTGCTGATTGCCGTTAGCACTAGCCTAACATCCGAGAGAATTCACTCTGATACTCCTAATGAAATTGAGTTTGTTAGTGTGAAAGTTTCCTTGCAATCATTCTCAATATTTTTTACATGTTCCTATATTCCACCTGGCTCTGATTTAATAATTTATGAGCACCACCTGTCTGCGATAAAATCTGTTCTATCCCTTCTTTCTAACAGTGACCTTTTGATTGTTTTGGGTGACTAATCTCCCTGATATTTCTTGGTCTCCTCCTACTGACTCACTAGTCCCTATACCTCTATCCGCCCATGATTTTGTAGATGGTCTTCTAGAATTATCGTTACAGCAAGTAAGCTTTATACGGAATTCATTAAATAGACAACTAGATCTTGTGTTTGTTTCAGACCCGTCTGAAGTCACGGTATCTAGAATTGACGCTCTTGTTGTACCTGAAGACCGATATCATCCAACAATGGAATTGACAATCTGCCTCCCATGTGTTGATACCCTCTCTCCTTTAGTTCCTTTAGTTTCTCAACAAAAAGGAAATTTTGTTTAAATTCAACAAGGATGTTGAATCTTCTAAAGGAGGGGCGAGTGACGTATACGCAAATACCCTGGATACATAAGTCCAGAGCACTATCGCACTTATTCAAATCAATCCGACATAAACATTTAACCCCTCAGACACAAATCTTTCCCACGCCTTCAAACGGCAGTACCAGAATTATAAACACTTCTCACGCCTTTATCGACGACGGTAGACATAAACAATATTCAAACATTTAAACAAAGGGTCCAGCCTGAGAACCCATTCGTCAGCATAAAAGCTTTGGCCAATCCAAATTAATTAAACAAAAGATGCAGCCTAGAAACCGTTTCATCGGGCCACAGATTTGACCAATCAAAATTCTCAATCAAAGTCCACTTTCGCTGCTCGCGTCGCTGACACCGCTAAAAGCCATAGTTATAAGAATAATGCATTTTGTAAAATCAGTTTAAGATTGGGGATCTAACTTGAAAGAACTTTACCAATAAAAACTCTTCTGTATATTAAAATAAAAATCGCTTTTTTTTAATATATCCCGAAGCGAAAAACATAATTTATATGTAGTATATGAATATATTTAATAGGTAAAGTTAAGTATAGAACAAAAATCACGATACCAACGCAAGATGATATTTGATATATCGATACAATTGAATGGTAGCCCCAGCTCTAGAAAGGAGCCATTCACTTTTGATCTGATTGCGTGTGCCAAAGTTATGTGAAAATGAGTGCAAAAAGTGACGCAAAGCTGGAAGAGTTTTAAAGAAGAGTTTTTACCTCGAAAGTAAGTAATAATAATGCGACATCCAATGTGTTATTGTGAATTAAAGTTAGTCGGTTTAGCGTCGCTTGTGAACGGTTGTGTTTACTCTGAATTTTTGTCTATTCTGTGATTTTTTGCGAGTGTTTTGTGTTTGTTTATTAACAAAGCTTAGTCTAACCGCTGGGTTAGTGTGTTTAGTGTTTTTTACTAGATCTCCCAGTGATTATAGTTATTTTAACATTTATATTAGATTTGTTTAATCTCCTAGCTTTGTTAGTGTAATTTTTATACTCACTAAACTTGCTAAAACTCTTTGATTCTCACTCTCTCTCCCGCTCTATATTACAACTGTAACTTAAACTCTCTCTGAACCTGCCAAATTTCTGGTAGACTTTTGGTGTGCTATTCTCTTGTCTCTCTCTCTCTTGCTTGCTTTACATTGTAACTGTTCCTGCGTAAAGTTGTCAGTGTTCCACAAGCAACGCTCAATCGATAGAAGATTTATTCTCTTGTGCTCTCTTACATTTAAATTAATACGCGATCTCGCGCTCTTATTTTTTTTCGTGTTTTGTGCCTTTGTGGTTTTGGAATTTGATCCCAGTGCCAAATTTACTTGAGGTATTTTTCATATATTATTTTATTTTATTTAATTTCCTTTAAATGGCTCTTGTCTGCTCTAAGAAAAATTGTACTCTTTCGTCTTCAACTAAAGATCCTTTTATTTTCTGCTGGCTCTGCGAATCGATAATGCACGTTAAATGCGCAGGATTTACTGGTAGAGTCAAAGACTTCATTGATCAGAATTCTGGACTCATGTGGTCATGTGGATCCTGCAAGGAAATGGTTGTTGAGATGAGCGGCTTTATGAAGCAGACTCGAGACAGCCTTTTGAATCTCTCTGGTGCTTTTAAACAGCTCAATGAGGGGTTCAATTCCGTTTGTGCCCAATTTAATAATAAAAAATTACTAACTGAGTCGCCTAAACGTAAAAAAGCCAGCTTAGCGGCAGTTAATACGGTCACGGTATCCACCCCAAATCCGAACTTGGTGGCTGCAGCAGTCTCTGTTGACACTGTGGTAAGTGAACCTACTGCGCCTATGGATACAGCTGTTTCAGGTGAAGTCACTGCTTCTCGAAGTCGGGTGGTCAAAAAACCTTCAGTGCCGGCTACGGTGCCGACTGTGCCTATAGGTACAGAAGTTACCGTTTTTGGCTCTCAGCTTAGTGAGGTGCAATCTGCTGCTGGGGGACGTAAGAAATTATCAGTTGTTCCACATAGAAAACAATTATTTGTTTCGAGATTCATCCCAGATACCACATCTGAGGATGTTTTGGAATTTATTCGTGAAAAATTCCCATCCGAGAATATTTTAGTTGAACAATTTAGATTTTCATATGCTCGTAGTATATCGTCTTTTAAAATATTTGCTCCGCCTGATGTGTTTAAGGTACTACTTTCTGAAAGCTTTTGGCTTAATGATGATTTAGTAATAAAAGAATTTGTTCCCAATAAACCGAGAACAAATAACAGACCTTCCACTGCGCCAAAAAACTAAAAAGTTTATTTTTGGCTTATCAAAATGTTAGGGGACTAAATATGAAGCTACCCAAGCTTTATGCTGACTCCTATGCATTTACTGCTGATATTTTGGCTTTTACGGAAACTTGGCTGAAACCAGAGATATCTGACAATGAAGTTCTGTCAAACAATTTTAATGCCTATAGGACCGATCGCTCCTCACGTAGGGGAGGTGTGCTGATTGCCGTTAGCACTAGCCTAACATCCGAGAGAATTCACTCTGATACTCCTAATGAAATTGAGTTTGTTAGTGTGAAAGTTTCCTTGCAATCATTCTCAATATTTTTTACATGTTCCTATATTCCACCTGGCTCTGATTTAATAATTTATGAGCACCACCTGTCTGCGATAAAATCTGTTCTATCCCTTCTTTCTAACAGTGACCTTTTGATTGTTTTGGGTGACTAATCTCCCTGATATTTCTTGGTCTCCTCCTACTGACTCACTAGTCGCTATACCTCTATCCGCCCATGATTTTGTAGATGGTCTTCTAGAATTATCGTTACAGCAAGTAAGCTTTATACGGAATTCATTAAATAGACAACTAGATCTTGTGTTTGTTTCAGACCCGTCTGAAGTCACGGTATCTAGAATTGACGCTCTTGTTGTACCTGAAGACCGATATCATCCAACAATGGAATTGACAATCTGCCTCCCATGTGTTGATACCCTCTCTCCTTTAGTTCCTTTAGTTTCTCAACAAAAAGGAAATTTTGTTTAAATTCAACAAGGATGTTGAATCTTCTAAAGGAGGGGCGAGTGACGTATACGCAAATACCCTGGATACATAAGTCCAGAGCACTATCGCACTTATTCAAATCAATCCGACATAAACATTTAACCCCTCAGACACAAATCTTTCCCACGCCTTCAAACGGCAGTACCAGAATTATAAACACTTCTCACGCCTTTATCGACGACGGTAGACATAAACAATATTCAAACATTTAAACAAAGGGTCCAGCCTGAGAACCCATTCGTCAGCATAAAAGCTTTGGCCAATCCAAATTAATTAAACAAAAGATGCAGCCTAGAAACCGTTTCATCGGGCCACAGATTTGACCAATCAAAATTCTCAATCAAAGTCCACTTTCGCTGCTCGCGTCGCTGACACCGCTAAAAGCCATAGTTATAAGAATAATGCATTTTGTAAAATCAGTTTAAGATTGGGGATCTAACTTGAAAGAACTTTACCAATAAAAACTCTTCTGTATATTAAAATAAAAATCGCTTTTTTTTAATATATCCCGAAGCGAAAAACATAATTTATATGTAGTATATGAATATATTTAATAGGTAAAGTTAACTATAGAACAAAAATCACGATACCAACGCAAGATGATATTTGATATATCGATACAATTGAATGGTAGCCCCAGCTCTAGAAAGGAGCCATTCACTTTTGATCTGATTGCGTGTGCCAAAGTTATGTGAAAATGAGTGCAAAAAGTGACGCAAAGCTGGAAGAGTTTTAAAGAAGAGTTTTTACCTCGAAAGTAAGTAATAATAATGCGACATCCAATGTGTTATTGTGAATTAAAGTTAGTCGGTTTAGCGTCGCTTGTGAACGGTTGTGTTTACTCTGAATTTTTGTCTATTCTGTGATTTTTTGCGAGTGTTTTGTGTTTGTTTATTAACAAAGCTTAGTCTAACCGCTGGGTTAGTGTGTTTAGTGTTTTTTACTAGATCTCCCAGTGATTATAGTTATTTTAACATTTATATTAGATTTGTTTAATCTCCTAGCTTTGTTAGTGTAATTTTTATACTCACTAAACTTGCTAAAACTCTTTGATTCTCACTCTCTCTCCCGCTCTATATTACAACTGTAACTTAAACTCTCTCTGAACCTGCCAAATTTCTGGTAGACTTTTGGTGTGCTATTCTCTTGTCTCTCTCTCTCTTGCTTGCTTTACATTGTAACTGTTCCTGCGTAAAGTTGTCAGTGTTCCACAAGCAACGCTCAATCGATAGAAGATTTATTCTCTTGTGCTCTCTTACATTTAAATTAATACGCGATCTCGCGCTCTTATTTTTTTTCGTGTTTTGTGCCTTTGTGGTTTTGGAATTTGATCCCAGTGCCAAATTTACTTGAGGTATTTTTCATATATTATTTTATTTTATTTAATTTCCTTTAAATGGCTCTTGTCTGCTCTAAGAAAAATTGTACTCTTTCGTCTTCAACTAAAGATCCTTTTATTTTCTGCTGGCTCTGCGAATCGATAATGCACGTTAAATGCGCTGGATTTACTGGTAGAGTCAAAGACTTCATTGATCAGAATTCTGGACTCATGTGGTCATGTGGATCCTGCAAGGAAATGGTTGTTGAGATGAGCGGCTTTATGAAGCAGACTCGAGACAGCCTTTTGAATCTCTCTGGTGCTTTTAAACAGCTCAATGAGGGGTTCAATTCCGTTTGTGCCCAATTTAATAATAAAAAATTACTAACTGAGTCGCCTAAACGTAAAAAAGCCAGCTTAGCGGCAGTTAATACGGTCACGGTATCCACCCCAAATCCGAACTTGGTGGCTGCAGCAGTCTCTGTTGACACTGTGGTAAGTGAACCTACTGCGCCTATGGATACAGCTGTTTCAGGTGAAGTCACTGCTTCTCGAAGTCGGGTGGTCAAAAAACCTTCAGTGCCGGCTACGGTGCCGACTGTGCCTATAGGTACAGAAGTTACCGTTTTTGGCTCTCAGCTTAGTGAGGTGCAATCTGCTGCTGGGGGACGTAAGAAATTATCAGTTGTTCCACATAGAAAACAATTATTTGTTTCGAGATTCATCCCAGATACCACATCTGAGGATGTTTTGGAATTTATTCGTGAAAAATTCCCATCCGAGAATATTTTAGTTGAACAATTTAGATTTTCATATGCTCGTAGTATATCGTCTTTTAAAATATTTTCTCCGCCTGATGTGTTTAAGGTACTACTTTCTGAAAGCTTTTGGCTTAATGATGATTTAGTAATAAAAGAATTTGTTCCCAATAAACCGAGAACAAATAACAGACCTTCCACTGCGCCAAAAAACTAAAAAGTTTATTTTTGGCTTATCAAAATGTTAGGGGACTAAATATGAAGCTACCCAAGCTTTATGCTGACTCCTATGCATTTACTGCTGATATTTTGGCTTTTACGGAAACTTGGCTGAAACCAGAGATATCTGACAATGAAGTTCTGTCAAACAATTTTAATGCCTATAGGACCGATCGCTCCTCACGTAGGGGAGGTGTGCTGATTGCCGTTAGCACTAGCCTAACATCCGAGAGAATTCACTCTGATACTCCTAATGAAATTGAGTTTGTTAGTGTGAAAGTTTCCTTGCAATCATTCTCAATATTTTTTACATGTTCCTATATTCCACCTGGCTCTGATTTAATAATTTATGAGCACCACCTGTCTGCGATAAAATCTGTTCTATCCCTTCTTTCTAACAGTGACCTTTTGATTGTTTTGGGTGACTAATCTCCCTGATATTTCTTGGTCTCCTCCTACTGACTCACTAGTCGCTATACCTCTATCCGCCCATGATTTTGTAGATGGTCTTCTAGAATTATCGTTACAGCAAGTAAGCTTTATACGGAATTCATTAAATAGACAACTAGATCTTGTGTTTGTTTCAGACCCGTCTGAAGTCACGGTATCTAGAATTGACGCTCTTGTTGTACCTGAAGACCGATATCATCCAACAATGGAATTGACAATCTGCCTCCCATGTGTTGATACCCTCTCTCCTTTAGTTCCTTTAGTTTCTCAACAAAAAGGAAATTTTGTTTAAATTCAACAAGGATGTTGAATCTTCTAAAGGAGGGGCGAGTGACGTATACGCAAATACCCTGGATACATAAGTCCAGAGCACTATCGCACTTATTCAAATCAATCCGACATAAACATTTAACCCCTCAGACACAAATCTTTCCCACGCCTTCAAACGGCAGTACCAGAATTATAAACACTTCTCACGCCTTTATCGACGACGGTAGACATAAACAATATTCAAACATTTAAACAAAGGATCCAGCCTGAGAACCCATTCGTCAGCATAAAAGCTTTGGCCAATCCAAATTATTTAAACAAAAGATGCAGCCTAGAAACCGTTTCATCGGGCCACAGATTTGACCAATCAAAATTCTCAATCAAAGTCCACTTTCGCTGCTCGCGTCGCTGACACCGCTAAAAGCCATAGTTATAAGAATAATGCATTTTGTAAAATCAGTTTAAGATTGGGGATCTAACTTGAAAGAACTTTACCAATAAAAACTCTTCTGTATATTAAAATAAAAATCGCTTTTTTTTAATATATCCCGAAGCGAAAAACATAATTTATATGTAGTATATGAATATATTTAATAGGTAAAGTTAACTATAGAACAAAAATCACGATACCAACGCAAGATGATATTTGATATATCGATACAATTGAATGGTAGCCCCAGCTCTAGAAAGGAGCCATTCACTTTTGATCTGATTGCGTGTGCCAAAGTTATGTGAAAATGAGTGCAAAAAGTGACGCAAAGCTGGAAGAGTTTTAAAGAAGAGTTTTTACCTCGAAAGTAAGTAATAATAATGCGACATCCAATGTGTTATTGTGAATTAAAGTTAGTCGGTTTAGCGTCGCTTGTGAACGGTTGTGTTTACTCTGAATTTTTGTCTATTCTGTGATTTTTTGCGAGTGTTTTGTGTTTGTTTATTAACAAAGCTTAGTCTAACCGCTGGGTTAGTGTGTTTAGTGTTTTTTACTAGATCTCCCAGTGATTATAGTTATTTTAACATTTATATTAGATTTGTTTAATCTCCTAGCTTTGTTAGTGTAATTTTTATACTCACTAAACTTGCTAAAACTCTTTGATTCTCACTCTCTCTCCCGCTCTATATTACAACTGTAACTTAAACTCTCTCTGAACCTGCCAAATTTCTGGTAGACTTTTGGTGTGCTATTCTCTTGTCTCTCTCTCTCTTGCTTGCTTTACATTGTAACTGTTCCTGCGTAAAGTTGTCAGTGTTCCACAAGCAACGCTCAATCGATAGAAGATTTATTCTCTTGTGCTCTCTTACATTTAAATTAATACGCGATCTCGCGCTCTTATTTTTTTTCGTGTTTTGTGCCTTTGTGGTTTTGGAATTTGATCCCAGTGCCAAATTTACTTGAGGTATTTTTCATATATTATTTTATTTTATTTAATTTCCTTTAAATGGCTCTTGTCTGCTCTAAGAAAAATTGTACTCTTTCGTCTTCAACTAAAGATCCTTTTATTTTCTGCTGGCTCTGCGAATCGATAATGCACGTTACATGCGCAGGATTTACTGGTAGAGTCAAAGACTTCATTGATCAGAATTCTGGACTCATGTGGTCATGTGGATCCTGCAAGGAAATGGTTGTTGAGATGAGCGGCTTTATGAAGCAGACTCGAGACAGCCTTTTGAATCTCTCTGGTGCTTTTAAACAGCTCAATGAGGGGTTCAATTCCGTTTGTGCCCAATTTAATAATAAAAAACAAGGAAGAACGCTATAGTCGAGTACCTCGACTATCAGATACCCGTTACTCAGCTATATGGAGATATGCAAGCAGCAAAGCGAGATTAAAATGCGCCACCTACCGGCGGTATACAGATTTAAGCGTTATGGGCGTTAGAGTGGGCGTGGCAAATTTTTTTTTGGATCAATCGATAGGTATCGACGAGACCAATACATTTCAGTTAAAATTTTTTATCTAGCATGAAAATTGTGGGCGTCACAGGTTTTCGCGGTTTGTGGGCGTTAAAGTGGGCGTGGCAAACTTTTTTTTGGGTCAATCGATAGGTATTGATGAGAACAATACATTTCAGTTAAAATTTTTATTCTAGCATCAAAACTGTAGGAGCCACAGTTTTGGGAGGTTTGTGGGCGTGGCACTGTGCCGAAACAAACTTGCGCTGCGTAAGAAGCTCAGGAATCTGCACGCCAAATCTCAATAGCCTAGCTCCCATAGTTTCCGAGATCTCAGCGTTCATCCGGACGGACAGACAGACGGACAGACGGACAGACGGACAGACGGACAGACGGACATGGCTAGATCGACTCGGCTAGTGATCCTGATCAAGAATATATATACTTTGTGGGGTCGGAAACGCTTCCTTCTGCCTGTTACATACTTTCCGACGAATCTAGTATACCCTTTTACTCTACGAGTAACGGGTATAATTACTAACTGAGTCGCCTAAACGTAAAAAAGCCAGCTTAGCGGCAGTTAATACGGTCACGGTATCCACCCCAAATCCGAACTTGGTGGCTGCAGCAGTCTCTGTTGACACTGTGGTAAGTGAACCTACTGCGCCTATGGATACAGCTGTTTCAGGTGAAGTCGGGTGGTCAAAAAACCTTCAGTGCCGGCTACGGTGCCGACTGTGCCTATAGGTACAGAAGTTACCGTTTTTGGCTCTCAGCTTAGTGAGGTGCAATCTGCTGCTGGGGGACGTAAGAAATTATCAGTTGTTCCACATAGAAAACAATTATTTGTTTCGAGATTCATCCCAGATACAACATCTGAGGATGTTTTGGAATTTATTCGTGAAAAATTCCCATCCGAGAATATTTTAGTTGAACAATTTAGATTTTCATATGCTCGTAGTATATCGTCTTTTAAAATATTTGCTCCGCCTGATGTGTTTAAGGTACTACTTTCTGAAAGCTTTTGGCTTAATGATGATTTAGTAATAAAAGAATTTGTTCCCAATAAACCGAGAACAAATAACAGACCTTCCACTGCGCCAAAAAACTAAAAAGTTTATTTTTGGCTTATCAAAATGTTAGGGGACTAAATATGAAGCTACCCAAGCTTTATGCTGACTCCTATGCATTTACTGCTGATATTTTGGCTTTTACGGAAACTTGGCTGAAACCAGAGATATCTGACAATGAAGTTCTGTCAAACAATTTTAATGCCTATAGGACCGATCGCTCCTCACGTAGGGGAGGTGTGCTGATTGCCGTTAGCACTAGCCTAACATCCGAGAGAATTCACTCTGATACTCCTAATGAAATTGAGTTTGTTAGTGTGAAAGTTTCCTTGCAATCATTCTCAATATTTTTTACATGTTCCTATATTCCACCTGGCTCTGATTTAATAATTTATGAGCACCACCTGTCTGCGATAAAATCTGTTCTATCCCTTCTTTCTAACAGTGACCTTTTGATTGTTTTGGGTGACTAATCTCCCTGATATTTCTTGGTCTCCTCCTACTGACTCACTAGTCGCTATACCTCTATCCGCCCATGATTTTGTAGATGGTCTTATACGGAATTCATTAAATAGACAACTAGATCTTGTGTTTGTTTCAGACCCGTCTGAAGTCACGGTATCTAGAATTGACGCTCTTGTTGTACCTGAAGACCGATATCATCCAACAATGGAATTGACAATCTGCCTCCCATGTGTTGATACCCTCTCTCCTTTAGTTTCTCAAACTAAAGTGAGATGTTTCCGAAAATGTAACTATAAAAAACTTAACGACATGATTTCTCAATATAATTGGACCGAATTGTACAATTGTATGGATATTGAAAGTGCCACTGAACACTTCTATTTAGTGTTAAATACCTTTTTTAATGAATGCGTTCCTGCTAGGTTTCCTTCAAAGACAAACAGCCCACCTTGGTTTACCAATGCGCTTCAAAGACTTAAAAACCTTAAGACAAACACTTATAAAAAGTATAAGAAATCGGGTAATCCATCTGATTTTTCGAAATATGTGGTGGCTCGATCGGATTTTAATGTTTTCAATAGTCATTGCTATTCTATGTATTTAAGTCGATGTAAATTTGAATTTTCAAATGATCCGAAGCAGTTTTATAACTTTGTCAATGCCAAGCGTAAGTCGTCAGTATTGCCTTCATCGGTACGTTTTAACTCAATGGAGGCATCGACGGATTCTGAAATTGCTGATTTATTTGCCGAGTTTTTCCAAACTACTTATAGTTCGGCTGCTTGGTCAAATTCTAACTACCCTAATCCCTTAAATAAGGCAAATTGTATCTTTACCCCTGAAATTACGGAAATTTCTCTCGTAAGAGACTTAGAAAAAACAACGCCAACTTATTCTCCCGGTCCTGATGGACTCCCCGGGTGTGTGCTTAAGTTTTGTGCGTCAACCATATGTAAACCGATTCTTAAACTTTTTAATTTGTCTATTTCATCGTCAGTTTTTCCTACTATCTGGAAGGACTCTTTTATCATTCCACTTCACAAAAAGGGTGCGAAGGCGGATGCCCAGAATTACAGAGGTATTTCTAAATTGTCGGCAATTCCTAAAGCATTTGAACGTATTATTACTTCTCATTTGCAACATTTATGTTCCTCGCTAATATCACCGTGTCAGCATGGTTTTGTTAAGCCAAGATCGACCACCACCAACCTTCTGGAATTGTCATCTATTCTAATAAATGGATTTAAGAATAAAATGCAGAGTGACGTTATATACACAGATTTTAGTAAGGCCTTTGACTCTGTCAACCACTCTCTTCTCTTATTCAAATTAAATCAGCTTGGGTTTCCATGTAATCTATCAACTTGGATTTCAAGTTATTTGAATGGTAGGACTCAGAGGGTTATATTCAAGAACGCTGCCTCAAAACTGATCTATGTGACATCTGGAGTGCCTCAGGGTAGTCATTTGGGCCCTTTGCTGTTTACTTTGTTTATTAACGATCTTCCCCTCTATCATGACACACTCTCGTGTACTAATGTATGCTGAAGATGTTAAGCTTTGTTTATCACATAATGATATAGCGTCGGGTTTCAACTTACAGTCAGATATTGATTGTTTTCAGGGATGGTGTGAGTATAACCTTTTAAATTTGAACTGCCTTAAATGCAACGTTATGACTTTTCATAGGGGTACTCCTACTTTTGTTAGTTACTCTCTTCAAAATACGTCACTCGACCGTATATATTCAGTTAATGACTTAGGCGTTCTTCTGGACCCAAAACTTAAATTTGACTGCCACATAATGTCCACTGTCAGCAAGGCCATGAGTGTTCTTGGGTTTATAAAGCGTTGGTCAAAAGAATTTGATGACCCTTATACAACCAAATTATTATTTACCTCCCTTGTCCGTCCTATTTTGAAATATTGTTCTTCGGCTTGGAGTCCACAATATCAAGTGCATATTGACCGTATTGAGTCGGTACAAAAAAAATTTCTTCTTTTTGCCCTTCGTAGTTTAAACTGGGATCAAAACATAAGGCTACCTTCCTATCAGAGTAGATTACTATTGCTTAATTTACTTACCCTTGCAAATCATAGAACAATGCTTGGTACTATTTTTATGCAAAATCTTATAAGAAGTGATATTGATTCTGTAGAACTTGTAAACCGCCTAACTTTCAATGTTCCTGTTAGACTAACACGAAATTATTATCCCCTAAATTTGCCACGATGTACATCTAATTTTTGTCTGCACGAGCCCTTTCGCGTTCTATGTAATAATTATAACAACCTTTATCATTTAATTTGCCCTTCAACTTCTATCCCGGTATTAAAAACTAATATTTTAACTCATTTGCTTCATTCTTAGATGCTTCTTTTATTTTCATTTGTGTCCCGTCTCTATTTTTTTTTTGTATCTTCCTCGCAAACTCGTATTTTTGCCCAAATTGATAAAAAAGCCCCGCGCGTAACAAGCACGTGCTTGGTGTTGTTGGGCCACTTGTTTGTACTGCTCGTAGTGCATCAACGTCCATCATATATAATAACTGTGCACTTGATTCCTGGAAGACTACATTGAGCAAACACACTTATAAAGGCAAAATACTACAAATTAAATATGTACATACATAGAATTGTTCCGCGAAAAGGGCGCACTTTTTATTGTTATTTTTCTCTAGATACATATGTACTTATTTATGTGCATACTTATGTACATATTTACATGTACATTGTATATGGGTGTGTACATTTTTGAGTGCTAAAGCGCATTTTCGTTTTCTCTAAACATACACACATCTGACAAAATACTGACACACGGCAACTGACGTAAGGCAAGACGGTTGTATAGTCGAGTGCGCTCTGAATTTATCTCGTTTTAAAGTCAGTGTAGCGACGGTCGTTACCTAAAAAGTGTACTGTGTATAGTGCGAGACACTCCGGGACTAGAGGTACGTACCAGGGCACTGTTCCGGCGGGGCCTCCGAACGTATCCCCAAGTCTTGGACTGGTGAGGCTGCTGTCAGTTCGTGGGCCAGGGGGGGGATCCTCTCCCGCGCCCATCGAGTGAGAGGCTTTCACCTCGAAAATCTCTCTCACGCGCACATCATCCACAAGCTGTCACCCGCGCGTTTTTTCCCTCATCACCGCAAACAACAAAATCAGCTGTTTACAGTGTTGAACAACGTCGGGGTAGGAGCTTAACAGCGTGGATCCCCGCGCCTAACAGCACATAGTGTTGGAAAGCGCCATAAACGCGGGCCCAGTCTAAGTTTTTGAATTTTGAATATTCGAAATTCTCCAAATTCTGGCACCGGGATTCAGGGACGGCAAAAGGCCAAGGATCGGGCTAAATTCCAACCCCTCCGCCGCGGCGGTGTCTATCAAAAGGGGCACTGGGGACCGAAAAGGGGCGGTATATCCCCCATCGTAAGCCTAGGGGAAATCTGTGGCCAGCGCGGGAGCCTCCCTCGAACAAACCGGGTAGCCCGAGATGGAGGAGGCTGCAAACCATTTCGCGGGCAGACCAGTGGTGGTAAGATCTCCCCGCCAGCCGAGGGAAGATGGGACCGACGGAGTTGCAGCGGCATTTAAGAAGGGCAGCAAGCTCGCCCGCTCGCCGGCACCTTCGACAACCCAAGTCGATGAGCTGATCGTAGACACCGAGGAAGCTAAGGAAACCCCTAAGAGGACGCGTGATCCTGCGAGCCCAGCTAACTCGCAGAGGACCACGCCGGCCAAAAGGAGAAAGGCCTCCCACGAGGCAACCTGCCTGGAGGATCTCTTGGAGCTGGGGAAGCTTCTGCAGGAGGTATCCACCAAGATGATGGACAAGACGGCGCGCCACATAACTGTCGCCACGAGGGAGACGTTCGTGCGCATGAAGGCGCTTTACACAAACATCCTAGAGGCGAACAGAGAGGGCGGCAAGGACGACAGTATCAGGGTGAATGGGCAAGATGCTGCTATTGTGTGCGCGAAATGCTCTCGAAGCCTGCAGAGCGCCGACAAAGAACAGCACACAACGCCTGTCTGGGGGAGAGATTCTGCAGCGCAAACGGAGCCTTGGCGAAGGATAAGCCAGCCGACTGTGGCTGGAGGATCCGCGGCTCAAGTGGCCCCACCATCCACGCGCCCAACGCAGCAGAAAAGTGCCAAAGCTCCCAGGAGCACCCGAAAGAACCCGCCAAAAGGGCCCAAAGAGAGAGATGCGACACACGCTGGCGCCAGTAAGACTGTGAGCCCCGCAATTCCGGTCGCTGAGTGGGAGGTGGTCAAGAAAAAGCCGAGGGCCACGCGTCGCGCCAGACCCGACGCCGTCGTTATCCAGGCGAGCGGGAAATCGTACAGCGAGGTGTTAGCCATGGTGACTCGAAGGGAAGATAAACAGCTGTCAGACTTGGGAAGCGGTGTATCCAAGGTACGCCGCACCATTAACGGCAACCTACTGCTCGAGGTGGCCAAAGGCAGCGCAGAAAGTGCAGAAGCCATGAAGAAGAGCATTGCGAGGGTGCTAGGCGACGCAGCGTCAGTGCGAGCCATGTCGGACGAGACCAAACTGCTCGTTCTGGAGATACGAGACATCGACTCCATCGCGACGGAGCAGGAAATCTGCGCTGCGATTGCGAGCCAGTATGGTATCGACGCGGAGCGCATCAGAGTTCGGAGTCTGCGTCGAGGCTACGCCCTACTCCCTGGGGAAAGCCGTCCTCCATCGTGGCGAGGTGCGGATTGGATGGACCATCTGCAGGATCCGGGAAAGAACAGGCCCCCCAAGATGTTTCAAATGCTTGGAATCCGGGCATATTGCAGTTAACTGCAAGAGCCTAGTGGACAGGAGCGATTGCTGCATAAGATGTGGTGAAAAAGGGCACAAGGCAGCCAAGTGCAGCAAGGAGACTTCATGCTTATTCTGCTCTGCGGCAGGAAGAAAGGAGACCAGGCACCAGGCAGAAAGCAGACTCTGCCCAGCCACAACCAGCGGGACAGGGAGACCTCGACCGTCATGCAATTGATTCAGCTAAATCTGAACCATTGTAGGGCCGCGTAGGACCTCCTGAAGCAGACGGTGCGCGAGCTGGGTTCTGAGGTGGCGATACTCAGTGAGCCCTACAGAGTGGAAAGCAGCAGCGATTGGGTCACGGATCGCACAGGCAAAGCGGCACTGTGGCTCTGCGGTGTGAGTGTTCCACCAATGCGGGACACGAGGGCAGTAGAGGGATTTGCCCGAGCGAACGTAGGCGGCACATGGATCTACAGCTGCTACCTGGCGCCCAGTCTATCACTGACGTCCTTTAGCAGGATCATGGACGACCTGATCAGCGACCTGAGAGGAAGGAGCAACGTGGTGATCGGAGGCGAATTTAACGCCTGGCCGAGGAAAGGGGCTCCCTCTATACCAACGCCAGGGGGCGCACCATCCTTGAAGCAATTGCGTCACTGGACATCGTCCTGTTGAACGAGGGCTCCCAGCACACCTTCAACAGAGCTGGGGCCGGTTCAATCATAGACCTATCGTTCGCGAGCAGCTCGTTATCCCGTAGCATACGCTGGAGGATAGGCGAGGTGTTCACGGCCAGCGACCATGAGGCCATCCTGCTGACAGTTGGCGGTCCACCGTGCCAAAGCCAGCCGATGACCGGGCCAAGAAAAGCCTACCGCCAGGACACCTTTAGGACGCAGACCTTCGCCAGCGCACTGGAGGGATTGACTGTATCTGAGCTGGACTCGGCTGATGTAGCAGCGAACAAATTGGCAGCCAGACTGGAGGAAGCCTGTGACCAAAGCATGCAGCAGCGTAAGACCTTTCGGAAGCACCACGCGCCAGTGTACTGGTGGAGCGAGGAAATCGCTAGCTTACGCAGGACCTGCCTTCGAGCCAGGAGGTTAGTCCAAAGGGCGAGAGGCACCGCAAACCTTTCTGCCTGCAACTCTAGCCTTAAGAGTGCAAAGAAGGCACTCAAACTGGCGATTCGGGACAGCAAGAGGGAGAGCTACCTCAAGCTCTGTGACGAGCTGGAAAACGACCCATGGGGAAGAGCCTACAAGACGGTGGTCAAGCGTGTGAGTGCCGGCAACAGGTCGCCTACTGACCCGGCGGTCCTGGAAGGCATTGTCCAAGTGCTGTTTCCAGAGGGTTGCCGCCATTGCATCCCCCGATGGACGCGACAAATTGGGAGCCAGATATGTCCGGTCACGGAGACGGAACTATTGTCTGTGGCAAGATACCTGAAGAGCAGGAAGGCACCCGGGCCGGATTTGGTCCCGAACAGGGCAGTGAAGACCCTGCTATCCCTCCATCCGGGCGCGGTAGCATCGCTCCACAACACGTGCCTGCTGGAAGGGACCTTCCCCGACAGGTGGAAGCGCCAAAAACTTCTGCTCCTGCCGAAGCCAGGGAAACCAGCGGGCGAAGCTTCTTCCTATAGACCCATCTGCCTGCTGGACACTATAGGCAAGGTCTTCGAAAGGGTCATTGCAACAAGGCTTAACGCTGCTATGGAGGATGCCGGTGGACTGTCTTTCAACCAGTACGGTTTCCGGAAAGGGAAATCGACACTGGACGCGATAGAGAGGGTCACCAACATTGCTGCTAAAGCCATCGCTGGTACCAGATGGAAAGGTGGGACGAAAAAGTATTGTCTAGTGGTCACGCTGGACATACGGAACGCGTTCAACTCAGCCTATTGGGGGAGGACACTGGAGGCACTACGGTCCTTCAACATCCCGGATTATCTGCTGAATGTAGTGCACAGCTATGTCAGCAAAAGGGAGTTGGTCCTAGATACCTCTGTGGGCCCCAGAACTTTGGAACACGATGTATGACGGTGTTCTGAAGCTCCCACTGCCGAGCAGCACCGACATTGAGGGCTTTGCGGATGATGTCGCGCTGGTTGTGGTGCCCAAGGAAGTTGCGGCCGTGGAGGCAGCTGCAAACTGCGCAATTCGAGCAGTGGAGGGCCTAGAGCTGGTCTCACACAAAACTGAAGCGGTGCTGATTTGAAGCAGGAAAGCAGTGGAGTCGGCGCATATTCAGATCGGAGGGTCAACGATAACTTCTCAGCGTGCCATAAGGTACCTGGGAGTCATGCTGGACACCCGCCTCTCCTACCGCGAACACCTGGAGTTCGTAAACAAAAAGGAAAGCGAAACCACAGGATCGCTCTCCAGGATCCTGCTGAATACTAGGGGACCGAAGCAGGACAGACGCAGGCTCCTCGCGACTGTTGTCAAGTCGCAGTTGCTGTACGCTGCTCCAGTGTGGGCTGAAGCCACTGCTGTGAGCAGCTACATGCGAGGTGTTAACTCGACGTACCGCCTGTGCGCCGTTAGAATTTCGAGTGCCTTCATGACGATCTCGGACGACGCAGCCCTTGTCATCGCAGGCCAAGTTCCCCTGTGTGAACTGGTGCGGGAGGCCAAGGAGATTCTCGCGGCTCTAGCAGGCGAACAGGCGGACCGCAATACCAAGACCGAGGTGAAGAGAAGGGTCAGGATGCAGAGTGACGACTGGCAGGCAGCCTGGGACATCTCCAGCAAGGGTCGCTGGACGCACCAGCTCATCCCCAGCATAGAGCCATGGCTAAATAGGAAGCACGGCCAGGTGGATTTTTACCTCACGCAGGCGCTGAGTGGACACGGCTGCTTCCGAAGCTTCCTTAAGCGCTTCGGGCACGACACGGAGGACGGCTGCCCAGAGTGCGGCAGTGGCATTGTCGAGGACGCTCAGCATGTCCTTTTTGAATGTCGCCGCTTTGGTTATGACCGCCAGATACTCATGGAGACCACCGGGGCAAGAGTTCGGCCAGAAACTTTTGTGCCCCTCATGCTGCTGAAGGAGGCGAATTGGGAAGCGACGGCAGCCTACGCAGCGAGCGTACTGCGAACGCTGCGTCGCACCGACAACGAGAGGAGAGAAGCTACAGCCCAGGTGGCTACCATTGCGCGAAGCAATACCTTGCGGTGATACCGCGCAACCACGGCCCCCTATTCCTGTTCTTGAACTCACTTTTCCTTGTATATAATTGTAAGAAATAAATGAATATAAAAAAAAAAAAAAAAAAAAAACTACCAATTACATGTATATGTATGCATGTACATAGACGCATACCGCAAGAAAAGGAGCGCTTTTCGTAGTTTTTTATTATGCACATATGAATTTGTACAGTTTTGAGTGATACTCAAACCGCGTGTTGTGACTTGTCAACACACGTTCATATATGTATACATATGTAGATACACTGGCAAGCACATGTTTAGGCTTGCATTAATAATTGCGATCCAGTAATAAAGTTTTGCGGATTTTTATTTAACAAGTTATACTACATTTTTTAAGATTCTTACAGAATTATCCTTTTTATCGCAATAACTTAAGCAAGCCTGACCATGTGCTTTGCCAGTGTATCTATATATGTGCATACATATATACAGTGTATAACATTAGTTTTCGGTTTTTTTCAACTTCAAACGTCAACAAATGTTTTAAAACTAATAAAAACAAAAAATTTAATGATGCAGAATTAAAGCTTATTTTATTACCTTTTCATAGATTTATATATCTGAACACTTTTCTTTAAATTTAATAATAAAAAACATGGTTAAAAAAACCGAATATTAATGTTATACACTTTAAGCATGTACATATTTAAGACTGAAATATAATTAATTAATCCTAATAATCCTAGGTCAAGATTTCGAGAGAAGCTGCTGTCTTGGAGAAAATCAATAGTAAATAATTTTTGAAGTTTTAACAAGTATTAAATATTTTTGAATGCAGGAGACGCCGTCTAAATTTTATTATAAGGCAAAGCAGGTGCTAGGCAAAAGCTTGGGCATTTTATTGGCGGAGACCAATAGAGGGAGAACTATTTTGGGTCAAGGAAAAAAACAGATGTTTAAGCCTGGATATGAAAAACGATCTTATAAGCATTATCCTTGTGGAGATCTTCTCAACAAAGATAACTATCAAATATTCCGATTTTAGTCTGTTGCTGGACGAAATTTGCTGTCTTTTACCTGGCGAAGAGAAATGCACGGTAAAATTTAATTGAAGAGCTTTTAATATTGATTTTTACTGATATTTTTAATCAATTTTAAGGATTACTACTTCATTTCCCGAGACGGTAAAAAACATCCATCGGGCAAACTGTATTCCAAATACAAAATCGAAGATCAAGGATCAAGCTAGAACTACTGAAGATTTGGAAAACCAAACCACCGAAGATTCAGAATCGGATTGTATCGCACTTTCGCTGAAGTTTTCTCTTAATAGAGATGGTGTCAATTGGGACTAAGTGCGCGAGAAATGGAAGAAGACCTTCCATCTTCGTCAACAATATGTAAACAACTTGACAGCCAAAAGTTTTTCGCAGCCTGGTAAAAATTCGCCCACGCCCAGGCAACTGACTTGGTAAGTTGTTGAAAAGCGGGATAAAATGTAGATATAAATATAAACTTATTTAATTTTTTACTTATAGATTGAAATTGATTTTGAAATGATGTACCTGAGGAGAAGCTCGTTTTTGTTTTCGAAATGGGAGCCGTTCAAAAATAAAATCTTCAATTTCTATTACTACAACATTTCAAACGAAGCTTGTAAATGGCTGCTTAAACAAGCAAAAGTATGCAAGAAAATTGGTAAATATTCTAGTTTTTATAATTTGTCTTTATTAAATTAACTATTAACTATTTTTAAATTATTAAATTTAAGCGCAACTACATAAGTAATTTTTGTTTTGTTCTTATTTTCATGATTTTTTCACAGATTCCCAGGACTACTTGATCAGCATTCTTCTGTACGCGGTTTTACCATCGATTGCGCGCTTGTTCATATATGAAAAAAACATTCAAGAATTCATATCCCTTCCAATTCATGTCTATACTTTAAATAATTGTAAGTTTCATATAGGGCTGAAGTATGTATAACATATAACGCAAGTTATATCAATCATATCAAAATTATCATTATATCAAAATCAATTATGCGAAACCATAAAATAAATCAAAAACTAAAAAAAAACCTCATTTTTTTCTGCAAGCCCAATGCCTTCTTAATTGAAGAATTATAAGTTCTTATGTAAAGAACTTTTTCGGCTGGATTATAGAATTTTAAACTCTTTAATGGAGCATGATTTGTTCTTATTATAAGACCAAGTTATGTTAAAGATAATACATTTTAATACTTAAAATGAGTACATACTGTTCTTGAGTGTAGTATGAATAATTCTTTTCTGAAGACTAAGTCCAGTTTAAACTGAGAATTATATATTTTTGATGCAAGCTGCATATCATCTTGATATAATTTTAGACCTGTTTTAAGAATAAATATGCCTATATTACGGAATTAATTATATTTCATTTTAGTACAATTCATACTTGATTTGAGAATTCTTAAACTTAATTAAAGTACAATTCATACTTAAATAAAGTTATCTTTATACTTAAATAAAGAAGATTTCTTACTTAAATCAAGTAGAACACGTTCCAAATTTCGCCCAAGAATGTTGTCAAATTGAGAATGACGGCTTAAGAACAAAACGTTCTTGAAATGGAAAAATAAGCCCATTTCGTACCTGCCGAAGTTTTGTGACCATTTGGGCTTGAAAAAAGCCCAATGTGCTTGGTTTTTTCTTTGAGAGTATATGCTTTGCTTGTAGTCAGAATTATAATTGCCTTTGGATAAATCGTTAATTGCTATTGAGCAATTGTGCGTTTTGATCATATTGTTTTGTTCAATTACAATTTCATTTTTAATTCAATTTTGATTTAGTATAGTTTTTGACAAATTCCATGTAACTATGGTATACATGTAGGATTTGAATCTGGCGGGCTTATTGAACGGCACACTCGAAGCGGGTTATATGGCAACTCTTAATCAGTTTGCAATCTAAAATCCTCGATAAAGTACTCGATTCTTTTAATGCCTCCGATACCTACACGAGTGAGCGGGGAGTCGTCGTTTAGCGTTCGTGAAGACAAGAATACAATTCATGTGACAAACAGAACTCTGTAAAATGTAATCTAAGCACTTCTATGTTTAAACTTTATCCCAATAAAACATTGTGAATCTAACGATTCCCACAATTTGGGGGCTCGTCCCGGATTGACCCACACATTAGAGTGCAGAAGTGCGTTTTAACAAACACAACTACAATGATTGCCAAATTTCAAGTCTGTTGAAATGACAATTTGAGACAACTGCGCAGGTAATTTGGCAGTGTGTCCAAAAGACGACGACAAAAACCAGAATTCGGCAGATGTGTGTGTGAAAACGCGCAAGGGAAACGCTTGGAGCCAATAGCGACTACAGTCCAGGAGGTAGTGCATCATAGATCCCCAGAGCGTCGGTCTGAGATCCAGCCAGTCACTGTGAACTGGTAACTTGCAGAGGCTGATCTGTGGAAGGCGTTTGGAGCAGCGATAGACAGAGGCGAGCGGAGCAAGCCAGGAGCGTGAAGCGGGCATTGGAGCAAAGGCGGGTTGACGGAATCTGGAGGGCAAGATTTCCAAAAAGAGCAGCACTGAGTTTGAAGTAGCAGATCTTGGTGGAAGGCAACGACGTCAGCGGACAAGCAACGGCAAGAACTTTTCAAGTTGAATAGTCCAGAAGAAAATCCAATTGGCACGCAAGCTGTCTTGAGAAGCAGTGCATCGAAAGGGGTGGTAATCAGAAAGCTGACCCAACTAAATTGAAAGTCGGTCACAAGCAGTAAAAGTAGACTGTATGTATAAAACCAAAATTTGTCATTAACTGAAAAGTTATTCATATAATCTATATTTATAATCATATAATCTTTTCGTTACTGTTAAGCTACTATCAATACATTTTAAGGAAATTTCATCTCAAAATGCAACTCGAAGAGATAATGTTAATGCGATGCGACGATTTGCGCGCAAAGCTACTAGAACTTAATTTACCCACAGCAGGTAGAAAGCACGTTTTACAGGATCGACTTCTAGCTCACTTTGGTATTCAGTACGATGATGATGACAACGACTCGGATGGAGTCGAATCTGTAGCTACCGCTCTCGATTGTCCAGTGCAGGCAGCGCCTATTAACCGTTCTTTGTTTACACTTAAAGATGTAGAAGGCAGTGTTTCAAATTTTGCAGGTACAGGTAGTCCAGATATAGATCAGTGGATCCAGGAGTTGGAGGAATTCGCTTTGACTGTGCAGTGGAGTCAGCTTCAACTATTCATTTATTCTAAGCAGTTGCTCAGTGGGGCTGCAAAATCGTTCACTCGCAGTCAGGTTAACTTTCGCAACTGGGATTCTCTAAAGGCAGCATTACGTGGCGAATTTGCTGTTAAAATATCATCTGCTGAGGTTCATCGCAAGCTAAGTCAACGTGCACAGAGAAAAGGAGAGACACTTCAGGAATATTTGTATGCTTTGATGGAAATAGCCAAGCCAGTTAACCTAGACGAAGAGAGTTTGATAGAGTATTTTGTGAAGGGAGTTCCAGATGCTAAGACAAACAAAATAATGTTGTATCAGGCGAAAACCATAAGGGATTTGAAGGAGCAGATTGAAGTATACAAGAAGGTTCGCGGCTCATACAAAATGCCCTACAAAAATGAAGCGCGTGTAGCTGAGGCAGAAGGATCCAAAAGCTTCAACTCAAAACACGAGTTTGTACGTAAATGCTTTAAGTGCGGGGATCCGTCCCATTTAAAGAAAGATTGCAAGAAGAAGGATAACAATAATTGTTATCGGCGCGGACAGCCAGGTCATCGTGCTGCACAGTGCAAAGTCGAGGTTGAGGTAAAACAGGAGAGCAATGCTAATGCCGTTCGCGTGGAGAACGCAGCCACTAAGCCAAAAAGCGAGTTTACGGCTTCCGGCCTTGAACTAAAACTTATCAAATCTTCCTACGCTCAATTCAAAGGACTCGTTGACACAGGCGCAGATCTATGCCTAATGCGCAGGAACATTTTCCTCAAGCTGGGCAACGAAACTCTTACCGGAAAAGAAAAGTGTTTGACGGGAATAGGCGAGAGTCAAGTTCTAACTTTTGGGAGCATTGTCATTCCTGTTGAAATGGACAACATGCACATGGAGGTGGAGTTTCACGTGGTTCCAGATGAGGACATGGGCTTCGACGCAATTTTGGGCAGAACTGTCCTGGATATTGTGGACTGAAAGTTACAAAAGAAGGCACTGAGTTTATGCGACGGAATGAATCCAAAAGTAACGAAGATAAACATATCAATTTCGGTCCGAGTTTCTGCAAGACTTTAAGGGCATGTGTGCAGAACAGGCAGCAGTTTCTGATCACGTTGATTTATCCCATTTAAATCAGTCACAGCAGTCTGCGGCCAAAAGTATGATTGAAGAGTATGCACCCGAGCGCAACGCAAAGCATAAGCATCCACGTCGTTTACCTGTCTGTGACCAGAAAACAGTTGACCATCAGGTTCAGGACTGGCTTGCAGAGAAAATCATCCAACCAAGTACCTCAGAATACGCATCGCCGGTAGTTTTGGTGTCCAAGAAAAACGGAAAGAAGAGACTGTGCTGTGACTACCGAAAACTAAATGAGAAAATTATCCGGGACAATTTTCCGATGGCTCATATGGAGACCGTGCTAGACAAGCTGCAAGGGTCCAAGATATTCACTACTTTGGATCTAACAAACGGCTTCTTTCACGTTCCGATTGAACGAGGCTCTCGAAAGTATATGTACATCATTTGTGACCCAATCTGGACAATTTGAATTCCCTTATGTACCATTTGGCATAACAAATTCACCTGCGGTTTTCACAAGATTTATCATGGCAGTTCTAAGGGAGCTCATCGCCACTTACGTAGTCGTTGTGTACATGGACGATATAATCATACCCAGTCAAGGCTTTGAAGAAGGACTTGCTAAGTTGAAAGATGTCTTGCAGATTGCTTCTCGGAACGGTTTACGTATCAACTGGAGTAAGTGCCAAATATTGCGCAGTAAAGTACAGTTCCTAGGATACATCATTCAAAGTGGAACCATCACCCCAGGTCCAGAAAAGATTCAAGCTGTGAAAGAGTTTCCCACACCACATGACATAAAAGCGATTCAGCGATTCCTAGGTCTGACTTCTTACTTCCGAAAGTTTATAAACGGGTACGCATCCATTGCCAGGCCCTTGTCGGATTTACTGAGAGGCGATTCCAAGTATGAATTTGGAGAGAAACAACAATTTGCGTTTGAAAAGCTGAAGACTGCTCTTATTAGCGAACCAGTCCTAAAGTTATATAATCCTAACTTCCAAACGGAAATCCACACAGACGCGTCCAAGTACGGTTTTGGCGCAGTCTTACTGCAGAAGGACCCCGTAGACAGTGCTTTCCATCCAGTCCAATACACGAGCCGAAAGACATCACCGTTCTAGGAAAAGTACGATTCGTATGAACTGGAAGTACTGGCTATTATTGGAGCTCTAGTCAAGTGGCGTATCTATGTGTTAGGCATAAATTTCACAATCGTAACTGATTGTAGCTCGTTCAAAATGACAATGAACAAAAAGGAAGTTCCTCTTCGCGTAGCTCGTTGGGCTTTATACTTGCAGGACTTCAACTACAATATCGAACATCGCTCAGGGACCCAAATGAAACATGCTGATGCCCTGAGACTCTATTACTCATCGCTTAAAGGAAGCCCCGATTAACGATGATTGGACAAAAGCAGTTCGGAACCTTGTAGAAAAGGATGCATACCAGGACTTCTATATACAGAATGACGTTCTCTTCAAAGATCCGACTCGTGAGCTGCTCGTAGTACCTTCGACTATGGAAAGTGAAATAATTCAGAGCGCGCATAGCCAGGGGCACTTTTCTGCCAGAAAGACACAGGATATAATCGAAAGGTCATATTTCATTCCCAAGATCAAAGATATAACCGATCGAATCGTCGAGAGTTGCATCAGATGCATTATCGTAAATGCCAAAGCCGGCAAGAAAGAGGGATTTCTAACTTCAATTGACAAAGGCGATTTACCCTTCATTACATACCACATCGACCACGTCGGGCCCATGGAAATGACGACCAAGCGATATAACCACATCCTTGTCATAGTAGACGGATTCTCAAAATATGTCTGGCTCTACCCAACTCGTAGCACTGGTGTAGACGAAGCTCTAAACTGTCTGGATAAGCAAGCCGTACATTTTGGAAATCCTTACCGCATAGTGTCCGACAGAGGCACTGCTTTCACATCTCTCGCATTCAAGGAATACTGCGAGTCACACAACATACAGCATCTGCTTATAGCGACAGTTGTACCACGCGGAAATGGCCAAGTCGAAAGACTTCACAAGATCGTCGTACCAATGCTAGCAAAGTTGAGCTATGAAAGTCTATTAGCTTGGTATAAATACGTGGGACGAGTTCAGCAAATTATCAACAGCACTGAGCCGAGAAGCACCAAGATTACGCCATCCAAGCTTTTAACTGGAGTTGATATGCGATTAGCCGGCTGCCATGAACTGAAGGACTTGATGCAGGAGTTTGCGATAAAAGATCTAGATGAAAAGAGAGAGAAGTTTCGCCAAACAGCCAGGGAGAACATCAAAAAGGTACAAGACGAAAATAAGAAAGCGTTTGATTTGAAGCGGAAACAAGAAAGAGTCTATCAACTCAATGATTTGGTAGCAATAAAAAGAACTCAGTATGGTGTCGGATTAAAGCTTAAGGGGAAGTTTTTAGGGCCCTACAAGATTGTTGCAGTAAAGGATCATGGGCGGTACGAAGTAGAACGTATAGGTGATTCAGAGGGTCCATTTAAAACATCTACGGTTTCCGAGTATATGAAACCTTGGTCGGGTCCATTCGAGGCGAATGAACAGTCAGGAGGGCCGAATGTAGGATTTGAATCTGGCGGGCTTATTACACGGCACACTCGAAGCGGGTTAAGTTATATGGCAACTCTTTATCAGTTTGCAATCTAAAATCCTCGATAAAGTACTCGATTCTTTTAATGCCGCCGATACCTACACGAGTGAGCGGGGAGTCGTCGTTTAGCGTTCGTGAAGACAAGAATACAATTCATGAGACAAACAGAACTCTGTAAAATTTAATCTAAGCACTTCTATGTTTAAACTTTATCCCAATAAAACATTGTGAATCTAACGATTCCCACATACATAATTAATTTGGGTAGTTAATAACGTTTTTGTGTACCTGCAACTAGTAAATGTTTGATTAACAAGACCTAAAAGACATGTGTTGGTAACAGTTTTTTTTGGTTCTTTGTTATATAAACTGTTTCTGTATAGGTAATATTTGTTTGGGTGTAATCTTGTAATATTTTATTATTTTCATCTGGATAAGGTAATATTTCGTATACGGGAAGTTTCTTTATTTCTCTGGGTATGTGGGATACAATTAAAATTTCGTTTGAATCTGACCTAAGCCAAGTTGAGGTTTTTATGTTCAGAAGTATCTCAGAATTAATGTTTGTCAAGTAGTCGTGTTTTAATCACTTTGGATTGAATATTCCTAATCTTGCTAACTGCATTCCCATTTTCAGGTCAAAAACAATACTTCAAGAATTATTTTCGTTTTCTTTGTATTTGAGATGTTTGTTTATTATATCGATGCCTTTGTTAACTGAATCGATTATATTATTTAGTTCGTTTACCTGTACACTGTTTTGAGCTATTACTTTGATTTTTTCTTCTAATTCTTCTTTATCATTATTATCTAATGTTACAAAAAGATATTTGTAAGCTGTTCCTACAAAAAAAGCTAATCCTCTTTTGTTCCTCCTAACAATTTTTAACCCATTAATTTCTATTTGTAGTTTTTCCGTTAAATATTTAATCTGCAATATTTGCTTAAAGCCAAACGCTTGTGATAACAAGTTTTTGTAAGTTTCTTCCGTTTTTGTTATATTAATTGTGAGGCAATGGTGTTCAAAACTATCTGGGATGTTGATTGTGTCGGTCATAAATGCCAAATAGCCATTGTATGATTTTATAGGGTTAATTTCTATAAATTGATTGTTACCCATTGGCATCATTATTATTAACGTTGATGTCAGAAAGATGAAAGTCAAAGCGGTGGGTCTTGATCTGGGTCCTACTGCAAATATTTACTTTTATTAACTTTCTTTTGTCTCTGGAAGTTTGTTTTGTAATGTTTTATCTTTCGACCTCTGTTAGTTTCCTCAAAATGATCTTTATTTATTACTTCCATTTTCATAAGTTTATTTTCCGTATTGTCGCTGGTCTCGATCACACGTATTTTTTCGTTAATTGTTTTGTGTAATCTTTCTACATCTGATACTCCATTTATACTTGTTGTTATCTGAATATTTACGTTTTCTGTGTCCAGCCAATTTTAAGCGCTATACTCATAAAAGCACTATCCCTATCTGTTTTCAAGGTTCTGGGTTTTCCCATTGAATTAACTATTTGAAAAAATCTCTTTTAACTTCCATCCAGTCCTTTTCGTTTAATTCAATCGCGGTTCCAAATTTTGAGTATAAATCAATACAAGTTAAGTAATTTCGATTTTTGATCGTGTAAGTATCTGCAACGTAAATTTCCCTAAAAAATTCTGTTTCTGGAGTTGTTTTTAAAAAAAGCCATGTTCTATGTTCGGTTTTTGCTTGGATACAAACATTACACTCATTAATTAAATTCTGAATTAAATTCTGGTAGTCGGGATAATAATACGTTTCTTTGAAAAGCCTTATCCCATTTTTTCAATTCCTGGGTGCAATAGTTTTTCGTGGTTGCTAACAATAATTTCTTTAAGTTCAGCGTAAGTTTTTATGTCCTGTAATTTAATTACTGCTCTTACAATTTTTGTAGTAGAGTTCATGACCTGTTTAAAAGCTGGTTGAAAGATTTTAAAACCAGAGTCGTGTTCGATGTAAAGTGCACTTGACTTGGTACAAAAGTGGTTTATTAATATTTGCTTAGCTTTTTCAATGTTTAATTCTTGAAACAATATTTCAATCTTGACTTTCTTTAAATAATTTTCACTTTCTTCATTTTCTGTATTGCGTCGAATCATTTCTACCTGTCTTGCCAAATGATTGATTGGTTTTTCAGCAATTGTTATTAAATTTTCATTATCTTCTTCAGTATACTTCGTTAATTTTGATTATTGACAATGCATCGGCTACGTGATTTTGCCTTCCTTCTAAATATTTTATTTTGAAGTCATATTCGCCTAACCTTATCTTCCATTTTTGCAGTTTCATATTAGGTTCTTTGATATTGTTTAGCCAGACTAACGGCTTATGGTCACTTAGTATCTCAAATCTTCTTCCGAATAAATAGGGTCTTAAAGTTTTTGTCGCCTATACTATAGCTAACAATTCTTTTTCAATTGTACTATAGTTTTCTTCTTGTGCATTTAGAGTCCTACACAGAGAGTATTTTGAGTATTTTTGTACTCAAAAATTCAGGATGAACAAAAATTCTCACATTGAGTGCAAAATACTCACTTTCAGTACAAATTTCTCAAAAAATGTGTACTTAAATTGAGTACATTTGTGATCTTTTTTGAACATTTTTCCTCAATATGAGTACAAACTGCACTCATTTTAAGAAAAAATTTAGTTTGAATTTTAGAATCGAGTATACCCTTTGCTCAAACTGAGAAATTTCCAGCGTTAAAAATGAGAAACAAGTTCTTAATAGTGAACTTCTAAATTCTCAAATGAAGAACTTTTGCACTTAAACCCGCTCCACCCATTCCCAGAAAAAAGGGTAAAATATTTTTTTTCATTTTATTTTGTAATACAGTTTTATATATACAAACATATTATTTTTTATTTAAGTTTATGTTCCATGTTCTAGGATATGATATTTTTCCCTTAGCTGTCTGGTCTAGCGAAGAGCAAAGAGGCTGAAAAGAAAACGTTATTGCTAGCAAACATTGTAAATATATATGCATATATATAAATGAAACAAAAAAATTAGATTGTTATTAAATGTACATTTAAAATGGATTTTGAAAATTATATGTGTATGTATGTAAGTACAATGTACATAAAAAACTAACAAAACTAGACACGTGCTTCCCGCCACGTACAATCGCACATACATACATACTGATGTACACGCTTTGGCAATATTTTTGCAGGGTTTGTTTATTGTATCATTTTTGAGCACATTATAAATACAATTTAAATTAAAAAACTTACCCTCGAGGTACGGAAGGGTCGCACGAATGTCCAATTCACTAAAATAGTTTTTTAGCTTTGTGTTACGCGCACGTCTTCACTTTGCTAAATCACACGGCAAATGACAGTCACACAAATTCAGCGCGCACCGCATTACACACCCATTAGTGAGAGAGAGACAACCATATACGCAACGAACTAAAGGCCGCTCATCTCTCGTCTCGTTCGCAGAACGGAATTCTCTAGAACTCATAATGAGAATTCGCAACTCATCTTTGAGTATATCGGTTACTCATATTGAGAATATTTATTCTCAAGTTGGAAAATGAAGAACACATTTCGTCAAACTTAGAATTTTGTGATCAATTCAAGTTATTTTTCTTAAAATTAGTGCAACTTTTCTCAATATGAGTTTTTTCCACAAATTTTGTACTTAAAATGAAGTACAACCTCAAATTGAGAATACAAATACTATATACGAAAACGTCATAATTTTCTCTGTGTACTAATGTAACTGATTGGTTTGTTATCCTGAGAAAGAACTCCTCCTAATGCAAAAGTGCTAGCATCAGTAGTTAATTGAAATTTTTTTTCCAACTATGTGTCCCAAAAATTCTGTTTCTTTTTTAAAAAATTCACATTTGTCTAGTTGTAATTTTAGATTACCGTTTTTAAGTTTTTCAAAAACGATTTTTAATGAAGTAAGGTGTTTGTCAGGAGACGTAGAGAAAACAATTATGTCGTCCAAGTATACAAGGCAATACTTGTTTATTAAAAGTTTTTATTGAAGTAAGTTATTGAAAAGTTGCAGGTGCATTTTTTAATCCAAATGGTGTTGTTTTGTTTATGGAAGTTTTGTCCATTTCGATGTGGTGGAAACTTTTAGCCTAATCAATGGTGGTAAAATATTGACGTCCTAGCTTGCCTAGTATTTCGTCCATATATGGAATGGAAATTTTATCACTAATAGTAATCTCATTTAAGCACCTATAGTCTACTACAATTCTAAATTTTTCTTTACCTGAAGCATCTTTCTTTTTTGGTACTATCCACAATGGACTGCAATAAGGTGACTGGCTGTGCTTCATTATTCCTTGCTTTAACATATCCTGTATTTGATACTCAACTTCTTTTTCAAATGAAAAAGGATACCCATACCGTTTTTTATAAATGCCTCAAAATCGTATAATTGTGTTAGATTTTTCAAACTTATGTTTTTGTGTAAAAAAAATGACCCACTAATAGTAGTGCGATTGTTTAAAGAATCAATTTTTGCCTGGTTTGCCTCTAGTAACTTTCGTCCTGGTAGTATGTCATAATTGAAAGAAAAGTCGTGAATATAAAATATTTGTTCTAGAGTAAATAAATTCATTTAGTTCATAATGACCTGTCATAGTGCGTATAATTGTCGGATATTTATGTATGCCCCCGTTAAGTAAACTCTTTTTCATTAAGTTAATTGATGAACCGGTATCGACGAGGCAACGATAACTATGATTAGTTATAGTTATTTCTATGTATGTAATTGGTCCGATGCTTGCATTGGAAAATTTTCGTTTTCATCATTTTCTTCTTTGTAATCTTTATTTTGTTGATCATTTTCGTCTACTTGCATTCTTGATTGTCCACTATTACTTTCTCTGACTCTCTTTTGTGATTGGTTGGACTGAGCCCGATCGTCCACTTGGTTGTTGGCTTTTATTCATTGTATTATTTTGCTGTCCCTGAATTAAATTTCTTCGAAACTTTCTGTAACTTCCCCTAATTTGGTCAAAAGTGTTTTTTCTTTTATTCGATTGGCACCTATAATTTTGTGGAACCATTCTTTGGGATTGATTGGGGTGTGGTTGAAATGAAAGAGCTGGGCCAGGATTAAATTGTTGGGTGTTGTACAAATTAGTGTAAGGTCAGGGGTTACGTGTATAATTTGTTTGTTGTTGCTTTTGAATTTTATTAACATTGATGTTATAATGTTTTAAATTTTCATTTTCTTCGTATAGCCCTTCTTGCTGAGCCGCTTGTTTCAGTTTAAGTACTGTTAAAATATCACTTCTTGCTAATGTCATAAAAATTATGTCAGGTAATTTTCGTTTTATTAGGTTTTTTTGTAGTCCTAAACATTGCTTTTGTGTACAATATTAGTTCGTTTGGATTTCCCTCAAGTTCTAATTTGTTGCTTATAACTAACTTTTTAAGCTCGATCTCATTACAAAATTTTCTTAGGTTACCTTGAAAATTAGTATTGTATAATCGCCTTAATAGTTCCTCCACAGGGGTTTGCGTTTTGTACTCGTCGATTAGGGCTCTCTAAGATCTGGCCAGTTGTTGAGTTGTAGAACTTGCAGAATCCTCTGAGCATCACCGGTGATTTGAAGTTCAATTGCTCCAAATATAACGCTTGTCTGTCGATCATTGGTTGTAGGATACAGACGCAAAAGGTAGTTAACTCTTCTGACAAAGGTTCCTAGGGTAGATGGATCTCCTTCAAACGTTGGAATATTCCGGAACTGGGACAAAAGCTGATTTAAGTTTTTCTCCGTCAATGGGTTGGGTGCCACACCAATTTGTGGTTGCCCTTAAGCTCTCACTCAACTTAATCACTGACCGAATTGGATTTATTCAGTAGTCGATTGAAATATAATTTATTTTTATATTTTTTATCAGTGCCTTTAATTTGCACTTATGTTCTTTTGAGGATCTGTTAGTTGCACATCAAAGCTAGTCGATTAAATTGCTTACTTGTGGGCAATTCCACTCGCTGATCTGGATATCCTAGTAGTTTAGAAATATCCTTTTAATTGATCAGTAAGCTCCCGACTTCGTTTTTTCGAACTTTTTGTCCCGACTTTTTTTTTAAAGAGATCCTACCGACTGCGCCATTTACATGAGTCGGTCTTCGCCCGATTAAAGAATTAGGAGATTTTATATGTTTGTTCTTTATTAGAACGTTGCAAAAATAGTAATTGTATGTTACAGAATTGGTTGGAATGAGACCTCGGCTTGCGTCTTAGAATTTACTGTAGTGCATTACGTGACGCAATCGCAAGTGGATGATGCGATCGCCACTTCTTTGTTTATGTTTACATAATTCGGTCTTATTAGATTTTGCAATCTTATTGGATTTTCACGTTTATGGAATTACGTCGTTGTTGACGATCGGACTTAATCAATTTTCTTTGTTTGTTTGCATTGAGGGATCTCAAGCTTCTGTAACGTTTTTAATCAAAGCCGAAATTGGCGATTCTGTTTGTTTGTGAACGGTTTCGTTCTTTGAACTGGTGGCCGTTGAGAAATCGCAGTGCAGACACGTCACTATATCGTATATATCATATACCATATTTTTTTCCAACCAATTTTCCGATCGTTCTTCTGGCAGCTATATTATACTCGTATAGTAGTCCGATTTTGATAAAATTAAATTCGATATTCAGAACTAATTAAAAAATGTTATTTCTAAGCGTAGGAGGTTATATGTTAAAAAACACCGAAGCTATAATTTGTTTCATATTATTTCCCCACAAATTTTCCGATCGTTCCTATGGCAGCTTTATGCTACAGTCGTCCGATTTTGTTTAAATTTAATTCGAATTTCAAAACTAATTAAAAAAATGTTATTTCCAAGCTTAGGAGGTTATATGTTAAACAAGAAAGGAAGTTATGTTACATTTTAAGAATTGTTGCTGGCTTCAGTGATGTTAAAACAATTTCACGTACTCAGCCCCCTCACCACGTCAAGGTCACAATCCACGAGGGGAAAAATAATATCATTTATATATATATATATACAATTTTGAAAACTACGTTGATAGATAGAAATAAATAAATTAATAATACCATAAAAATACATATATACAATATGCTATATACAATGAATTATTTTTTCTAACCTATTACAATTTTTACAACTCATATATTTAATTATATTACCTACTACAATCTATACTTAAAAAAATTCCATCGTGGTGGCTATATGGTGTCTCATAAGTATTGGCAAAGGCTTGTGGAATTCGAGAATCTGAAAATATCCAATCAATTTGTGTTATTGGTTTTGTTGTGGAAGAATTATTGATTGAAAATAGGTTATAGGCATTCAAATGTTCCTCCAGAGTATCAGTCCCTGTGGATCTGAAAATATTAAAATCTCCTAATATTACTACTTTGGTATTATCCATTCTACGCACTTTTTCCACATCAGCTTTAATTTCATTTCGAAATCTTGCAACAGGAAATCCGGGACTCCTATAAACAATTATAAATGACGTGTTAAGATATTTAAATGCAATCGATTGATACGTTGCCCTTGTGTTTGTAGACTTCTTTGTCTCAAACAGAAATAATACATTTTGCGAAATGTTTTGTTTAGCATAAATAAGTATTCCGTTCTTCCCAATACCATTCAAACGATTGCATTCTATTCTTCTTATAATGTCGAAATCCCTTAAAGTGTACTCTTCTTGTGGAAGAGTCCAGGTTTTAACAAAACATAAAAAGTTGGCAGAACAAATAATGTTGTCGTTGGCAACATCTTCGCGATGAGCGCGAAGAGATTCCACGTTGTGGTAATATAAAGAGATATCCTCATTTTCATTGACCAAAAATTCATAATGCGTAGTCAAAGCCTTTTCCCCTCTTAAACGTTCAAGTTCTATTTGGACATTTGTAGCTCCAAATCTAGTTGGAGGGACAATGTCTCCTAAAAGGAAAAGACCCGATGCGCTAGTTGCTCTGCTGCAACCTACGTGCAACGAAGCTCGCTTAATGCCTCTTTTAAGATGTACTGCCTCTTTGCTGTAGGTTGCTCCTTGGCTCTTATGGATGCTAATAGCCTCAGCAGTAACAACTGGAAATTGTTTTCGGTCAATAGAAGAATGTCCCGAATTTCCGCATTGGAATACTCGGGCTGTTTTATAAATTGAGTTTCAGATGTCTTCATGTTTTGGGCATGCCTAAGAGTTGATTCTCGACTTCTTTCAGACATATTAGCTGATTTACCTGTATGTACTGCAGCTGATACAAATTCTTCAGTTCTAATTTGGGCAAGTTTTAGGTTGTAATGGTTTACGTCAGCTTTAGAACAGAATAAGTGAATTGCATCGTCAGGAACATCGGTTACTGGAAGAACTCTTGTCCTGAAAAGCTCAATATCTGCATCTGTCATGTTGGGTTCAGACATATTATTCAAAGCCAAGGCAAAAGCGTGGTCGTCACGTTGCCGCATTATTTCCGTTAGCTCGAAAAACTTAAAGTTATTCCAAAGGTTAGCTCCTGCCAGGTTATTATAGGGATTTTATGTATTTTCTGCGAACTGGGCTAAGCTGCTTCAGATCTCCAAACACTATTATAGACTTGCCCCCAAAACTAACATCTTGACTTCTAAAAATTTGACAAAGTCTTTGATCTAAGTATCCAAGCATTTTTGATCCGACCATCGAGATCTCGTCTATAATAATTAGTTGGATATCAATCAACTTGCAATGCGTTGTACTTAAAGTGTCATTGCTTAAGGGTCTTAAAGGACCAGATGTTTGATTAACAGGAAGGGAGAAAACTGAATGAGCGTTAGTCCTCCAATCCCAAAAGCTGCTTTTCCAGTAGGAGCATAAAGTAAAACGTTTGCGGAATTTGTTGCCCCAGGAAGTTTATTTGCTCGCCAAGTTATAGACTGAAATATTGTAGAAATCAATCTGCTTTTTCCCACTCCGGCCCCTCCACCAACATATTCATAAAATGTTTTTTTGGCTGCAACATTATACATTACGTGGGCGTAATACTGGCGTTGCTTAAAGTTGAGAGACCGGGTAAGCGAGCAAAGGTTATCGTCAGATACCATCGGAGAAAGTCTTATAAGAATAAGTTCGCCGTTTGAATCATTTTCATCTTGGAGTACATTTACGTTTTGGCCGACGTCGGGTACTGCCAAAGCCCTGAACTCTTCATCAAGGTATTGAGAGGCTGGCCCTTCGGGAAGGGGGCCGTTTTCTTCTCTATCCACATTTTGCAGATCTTGAAGAACTCTCTCTAACTCCATGTCGTCATGTCTTTATTGCGTTAAATAATTTCAAAATTATTTCTAAATGTGCTTTCATTGTCGTTTGAAATGAGTTCCGTCTCTTCATTTCTCAAATTTCGCAAGACATGACGACTCTAGTTGTTCATGTCTTTGCACGTATCGATCAAGTAAATTTCGCTCAAAAATGTCTGTTGAGTTTTTGGGAAGCTGTTCTAATTCTCTGTTAGATCGGACTATCCGGACCCTTTTATCTGGATGGCAAGTGTTAATAAAAACATTCCCTTCACTGTTGTATGCAGCTTCTTGGGCAGATATTTCTGTAGCGTTAATAAATTGCTCCCTAAATGCTGCAATTTTCTTTTGACGGAAACACTTCCATGGCTTATTTCCGGCATTGCTACTCGAAGCAGTTGCGACACGCCACAGTTGGATTTATTTATGTAGTTAATGAAATAACTACAGCAGGCGTAAGCATCTAGAATGAATTGAATATCCATGTTTGCTCTATGCAAGCCTAAAATATTTCTATTATAAGCATTTAGCAACCTATCAGAAAATTGGCGACGAAGAAATACTTGGGGCTTTTTTAAGCTAGACCGAATGGCGAACTTGTACTCCTCATATAAAATTTCAAGATGGCTGAGAAAATATTTAAAATTATTAAAAGGCCGATTCTTCTTCGGAAACAGACTTTAGGAGCTCTTTAACTTTTTTAAATATTTCTTTATATTCTTCAACGTTGGATTCCTTTTCTACAAATGGATACAAAACCGGAGTTTCAGGCATTTGTGGGTATGACATATTAAAACGGCAGAATTGTTGTCCTCGCAGTTCCCTTAAACATAAAGCGCTGTGCTTATGGCGCTGATATTGAATTACTTCATGCATTTCAGGATCGTCCCCGCTGGTAATAATGAAACGATCAATAAAGCGGGTGACCTCTTCAGCGTTATCGGGTCCTTCTAGCTTTGGGGCACCAAAAAACTAATACATGCCATGAGAGTGCGGCGATCCTCAGTGCTGGAACTCGATCCTCCAATAATAATGGACGAGTCTTAACACACCGAATATCTCAGAGCTTTTAAGTAATTTCATTAATTGCCGGAACCTGTAGTCGAAGTACCGGGAGCACGTTACTGGGTCAGATCGAATTAATCTAGCTTTTTCGGCGCTAGAAAGAGCTGCTGCCTCTTCCTCAGTAATGTCTTTGCTATCCAATAAAAGAGATAGAATAACTAAGAGTTCGTACCATTTAGATTCAGCAGCAGAGAGGGTTATGAAGAATGTAGGCGACCCAAAAAGGCCAATCATGGCTATAACTTTCTTTTTTTCTGCTTCCCAGTGTGCTGGAGCTGAACGAAGGCCTTTTAGAATGTGAAATACATCATCATGTTGTACAAGACTGTCAACAAATGAATTATCCCTCACATTTGCAGCAGTTACTGCACCTGATTTTTTTCGTTGGGCAATGGAAATAGAACTTTGAATTCGTTGCATTTCATAAAATTTGTACATATTAAGGACTTTGGGCACTACTGCGCAACGACGGTCGTAAAAGCGAATTTGCGATCTTGCTTTTTATGCATAGGTCGAGTTTCCCTTAAATATTTCGCCGCAAGAGATAGTTGGGAAGGAAAGTTCTTCTGCGTCGTCGTCAAGGGTTAAATTTGTTGGAATGCGGCCTTCTCCGGGAGCCATAGCAATACGCTGAAGTCCAATATCATCGTTTTCTAATAGGGTTTCATGACCTCCGGGATTTAAATCACTTTCTTGCTCGTCATTTGATTGAGAATGAGAATGTTGACGAAGACGTGCTATCAGACAGCCGTTACTCAGCTAAAGGGACAAAACAGAAATGGAGATATGCAAGCAGCAAAGCAAGATTGAAAGGCGCCACCTACCCGCGATCTTAATATATGGTTATGTGGGCGGTAGACAGATTTAAGCGTAATGGGCGTAGGAGTGGGCGTTGAAAATTTTTTTTGGGCCAATCAATAGGTATTGACGAGACTAATACATTTCAGTTAAAATTTTTTTCTAGAATGAAAATTGTGGGCGCCACAGTTTTAGGCGGTTTGTGGCCGTAAGAGTGGGCGTGGCAAACTTTTTTTGGATCAATCGATAGGTGTTGACGAGACTAATGTTTCAGTTAACATTTTTTACCTAGCATGAAAATTGTGGGCGCCATATTCGCGTAAGAAACTAGCGCTGTGTACAAGGCTACGGAATATAAATTTGAAATCCCAATTCTCTATCTCTTCGCAATCTGCATGCCAATAGCCTAGCTCTTATAGTTTCCAAGATCTCAGCGTTCACCCGGACGGACAGACAGACGGACATGGCTCGATCGACTCGCTTCAGTCAACGCTCGTTCGATAGGAACGATCGACAGGTAGCGCTTTTTGTTAGATGAATAACGGTTATCTGATGGTCGAAGGCGTTGACTGGAGCGAGTCGATCTAGCCATGTCCGTCTGTCTGTCCGTCCGGATGAACGCTGAGATCTTGTCGATCGTTCCTATCGACTGTTTACGAGATCTCACTAGGACACGACAGAACTTGGCGCTAGTAAAATTTCGTAAGCAGCCAATTTTCTGTATGAATATATCTCTATCCCTCTCCCACTCTATTGATGTTGCTAATTATTAATTAATGTTTGGTTATAACCTTATTTTGAAAGATAATAAGAACAAAAGCTCATTTAAGTTTTGGAAAAATATTTAAAAATGTGGGTTATAGCGTTATCGCCGATTGTGGGCGTTAGAGTGGGCGTGGCCTCATCCAAAATCCCAATATTCTAGCTCTTTTAGTTTCCGAGGTCTCAGCATTCATACGGGAAGAGAGTGTGGAGTATACGAAGATAGAGAGAGCTTGGAGAGTACGGAGCAAGAGAGTTTGGAGAGACGGAGCGGAGATAGAGGCAACAGAGCGAGGAGTAGTATGAACGAGACTGCGAGTCACGAGAATGCGCTTGAGTGTCGTGAGCGAACGTAAGAACAATTCATCTTGGCACCTTGGACTCTATTTTGGTGCCGTGCACAGAGGGTTCGAGGACTGCTTTAGCTAGGTCGGTCGGTTGCCCGAATAGTTAAGCAGGAATTGAGCAGGCGTGGCACCGACGTGTCCTGCCGATCCTTACGTAGAGTTAATTGGATGTGGCGCCCGACGGAAAAGCGCCTAGCCTTCAAAAGTTCGAGTTTCACTAGACGCTCGCTGCAGTTAACCCTACGGTTGCCATGAGCGACAAAAGAAGCTGTGTGAGTGTCTGGCAGGATTGGCCAGGATAGGGCCAAAGGCAGGATACAGTGGCTGGCGGGGTGGTTGTCTTGAAAGCTCGGGGCCTGTTTAGCCTAGTCTGAGTGACGCCTTCCTAATCCCTAGCAGCCCTACTCTTCGTCAGCTCTTACGAGGAAGCATTAGCGCTAGAAGCACCAGCAAAAGATACAACAAACTTTGTAACTAAGAGCCATGTATAACGCCTCATAACCAGAATTCTTAATTGTTGTTAGTGTTGACTGGGCGGTCACGGTTTCTATAAATTTTGTGAACTTAACGCCCAAATCTACTGAAAAACAGTTTGTTATATCTGGCGCCCGGCAGTATAAACAAAAGAATACCTAAATGGGGAAAAGTTGAATATACCGCCTTTAAGAAGGACCACATCCCCTATGACGTACAGAGGCTGAGCATTTTCCTGACGGGCAAATCGGAAGACACGCGGAAGGCGTTGAATACTATTAAGAGATTGAAAACGATCTAGAACGAGCTTAAATGTGAACCGAACTAGAGGCCCAAAAAATCAAGCTTCAAAGAAACACCCCCTGAAGGGGAAGATTTTAAAGCAGGTGGAATGGATTGATCCTGGACTTAATTCCACGGACAATGCCGGAATTCCTTCAGGGTAAGGCATTAAAATGGTTCATCTCGAAAAATAAGCTGTGGAGAGCTAGGAGCGAGTTCTTAGAAAGTTTCCAAGCGGTTATTTCGCTAAGCTCGCAGATCAGGTGATACTAAGGAAGCAATACAAATACTACATGATAGAGACGCAGCCCTCTTGTATACAGCAGTAAGGAAACGCTGGCAATCATAATGGAGAATTGCACTCCAGACCGACGTGGGCAACCTAGAATTACTAATGATCCTTGCCAATGAATACGAAGAGCTTAAGAAAGAGGGAAGCGTTCTGCCAAAAGAACAAGTTCATCAGTACGAATTCAGCATTTTCGGAACAGGTCACAAGACACACCAGCCGACGACCAGTGGATCCCGCCGAACATTGGTGAACAGAGGCAGCCGACCAGCATCCTATAGAGACCACCGAATAAAATGCAGTGTCCACAATGGCCGTTATTTGGCACGAGGCTGCCGGAACCAGCGGACACTGTTCTACTCGATGTGCGGGAAGGTAGGAGTCAGATGCATGGAACGCTGCCAGAGAGCGGAAAATGGCCAGCGATCCCAGCCGCAAAAAAGGTGAGGAGGGGTCGCACGCTGTTACCTTTCCAATCTAACGGTAGGCTAATCGAAGAGGAGACGCAGTTGTTCGCAGCGGTGACGATCGGTGGAAAATCAATCCCACAATCGACACCGGGGCAACAGCGAGTTTTATTAGCGAAGAGCTGGCGGAAAATCTGGCTGCTTTGGGAAGGATTACAATGACAAGACGGCAAATTAGGTTGGCAGATGGAAAATGCAGCAAAGTAAGCGCAAGGCTTGAGGTATATATATGTAAGTGGCAGTTGTTCAAAAAGTCCACGAGGAAAAGAACATCGAGCAATTCCTAGAAGCAGAACTGGTTGATTTCCGTACCATGAGTGAAGCATTAAAGAATTCAAGGGGAGATCAACGCTAAGGTGGATGAACTCCTACAAATGGGTTTCATTGAGCAATCGAAGTGCCTTTACAGCTCGCCCATAGTGATGGTGAAGACAAGAACCGGCAAATGGAGATTGTGTGTCGATTTCAGGCAGATCAGCGCAAAGTCGGTGACGGACGCATTCCCAATGCCACGAATAAACTATATCCTAGACCAACTACGAGAAGCCAGGTTTATCAGAAGCATGGATTTAACGTACCGGTATTCGATAATTCCTCTGGAAGAAACAAACAGAATGTTCACAGCGTAACGTAACGGTGCCAGGGAAGGGGCTCTTCCAGTGGAGAGTAATTCCATTTAAATTACACTGTTTATTTTTTGAATTTTATAAGTTTCCGTACGACTTTTGCAATGTCGGATGCCAGAATCCCAACGGGCAAGGATGTTTATTATTTTCGTGCAGCTCACTCAAAGGTTAACGAATCACATGGTACAAAACATTCAGTGTCTGCTAAAGACCAAGTCTGCCGACCGCCAGTCAATACTGATGTGGTCATAAAAGAAGCTGTTTTCAAGACATCTAGGAATTCCAAGGCAACTGCCGTTTATGCTAATAGATGCCTCGCTAATGTTTCTGATGAATCAGCTTACGAAGATCTAGATATGGTTAATGTAGGAGCGAAGTTGCCCACGGACTTCAATATGGAACAGGAGAACTGGCCACTTAAATCTATACCATCATTAGCTGTACCAAATAAGCCCCAAATGGATTAGCAAAGTGTTGCTGATGAAGAGCGGTTCACTTAAGTAAATTACCTAAGAAAAAGTAGGAGTCTTGACCAATCCAGTGATAGTACTCGTAAGTCTGCACTTCTAAGGCCGGACCAGGATCAAAAGCACGCCCAAGCTTCTGTTTTCAATGTGAATTTACTTTCACCCCCTTCTAATAGAGAAAAGTCATCATACTTAGAAACGAATAATAGTTTTGCTCTTTTGCCTGATAATGAAAATGCAATGAACTCTACTGGTGATACACTTTTGTCTGAATTATCTCAAGCTAATCATTGTTCGGAGTCTTCAGCCAATGCATCTGGCCAAACTAGGAATAAGAAACGAGATCCTCGTCCTCCTCCCTTTTTATTAAGAGGGGTCATGGATTTTAGGCAACTGATTGCATCACTGTCACCTGTGACTACTGGCTTTCGCCTTAAGACGACTGGTAGATCCTCATGTAGATTTACTGTGGATGATGGCAATATATCCCGTGTGGTACAAAAACTATTCAAGGACAACGGGATTTGATACAGCACATTTCAATTCAAAAACGAGCTGGCCTTCCGAATTGTCATTAAGGGCCTTAACACTTCAAAAGAGGTTGCTGAAATCACTGCCAGACTTAAAGAATTGGGCACAACCCTCGGAATGTATATACCCACCTGGTGAAAATGGTAAAACTTGTTGAATTAGACTTAGCTAAAAACAACAAGGATGTGTACAACATTCGAGTAATAGACTATCAAGTGGTTACAATAAAACCACAGATTCAAAGAAAGGGACCTTTAAGTCGTTTCAAATGTCAATAATTTTACCATTCGAAAAACTTTTGCTTGTTTTCACCTAAATGTGCTAGGTGTCCTGGCGACCATGACACCAAGGACAATATAAAATGCCTAGCGCTGAAAGAGGATCAGTTTAAGTGCATCAACTGTGGGTCAAATCATAGTGCTTCCTCCCGCAGTTGTCCTGCCTATCTAGAACAGTGTGAGAAACGTAAGTCCAACAGCATTTTAGAACGTCAACGGCCTCAAAACCAAACTGGAACGCTTTGATCGATCAAATGATGTCAGTCGACGACGACGCTGCAAATCTTACAGAGTCAACGCGCTGCAACGACTAACTACGCTTTAAATATCATAATTTAAAACGCTAACAATTTAGTTAGCTAATCCTTGGAACGTAATATTGACATTTTGTTAGTCTCAGAGACTGGGGTTGCAGACGGTCTATGATGTCTGTTATCTCTAGCTCAACCTTGCATATTCTGGCCACTGGGGGGCCCACGCATTTTTCCTGGATCAACGATCATCTTCCGACTGCCAATGGTTTTGCTGTGTATATAGGTATCCCGAGCAGCCAACTTTCCATCTCGGAGTGTTCGGGCCTTTAATCTGATTATATTCCGCTCCTGATATATTTCTCTGTTGCTGCTTAACAGGTCATTGCCAAAACAAGGCTTTTACCTCGAGGCTCGGATATCAGAAGTTTCAGTGCCAGGCTCACTTCTTTGACTGAAGATAACCTTCTGCTTGTCATTACAGATGACGTTGATTTCATTGCTCAGGTTTTAATAGACGAGATCCATCAAGCTGCCCCTCCTGCTAGAAGTGTATCTATTCCGCCACCAACATGGGCTTTTTCGAAACCTGAAATTGCTGTCTTGACCAGAAAAGGGCGTACACTTCGCTGCGTTTGGATGAGGACAAGGCATACCCTGGACTTGGCAAGGTGGAGGGCTGCCGTGTCAGAACTCAGGAAAGTCCTCCGAATGGCCAAATCAGTGCCTTTGAAATGCCCACGAAATCTGAAAAGACAACCCCTTCACAGGTTTTCTCTTAAGCAAAGCGATGGCACTTTTGCTCTCAGTGTTTCCGAAATAGCAGAAGTATTTGCAGACGATCTGGAAAATTGATTTACTCCGTACGATTTTGCAAGACAGGAAGATCGAACCACAATTTCTAGACTCTGATTCTTATTTGGTCCTCCTAATCATATAAAGCGATTGGCCTCTTCAATAGCTCCTGTCATGGATAAGATTGATGATAAAGTTGCAAAGTCACTCCCTAACTCTGTCATTGCGCAGCTCTGCCTTCTATTCAAAAAGGGTAAAGATTCGTGCTCGCCTATGTCCCACGGGCCATTTTTGAGCGGATCATACTTAATAGGCTCCTGGATATTGACACGTTTAGTGACGCTTTACCAAACCATCAATATGGTTTCCGTAGTCGCCACTCAGCTATTGAACCGGTTCACAGAGTCGTGAACCACATTCTACATGCTTAAGAAGGTCATAAATATTGATCCGCTTTTTTTAATGTCAGACAGGCTTTTGATAGGGTTTGGAATGAAGGTCTTTTCTACAAGCTAATGCCACTGTTGCCTGAGGGACTCTGGAAGCTCGTTGTGTCATTTCTCGACAAAAGGATGTTTGCCGTTGACATTCGTGGACATCTTTCTGTACTACGTCAAATTCGAGCTGGTGTGTCTGACGCTGTACAGAAGAACATTTTGCTATTTGCTCTAAGGCGCCTAAACTGGGATGCAAACCATAATTTTCGTTCTTGTTTTGGTAGATTACGAGGGCAGTCCGATAAGTACTTAGACTCACCGCCCGATGGCGTCACTATCGCAAGAGAAATTTACTATCGTGTAGTACATTCTCGTAGACGGCTACTGTCGAAATTTCAGCCGAATCGAACTTGTAGTTTTGTTTTGACTGCGTGTGGCATCGCACGTGCCCGCGAATTTTAGAAAAATTGAGAAAGAGCAATACCGTTCTGTGATTCGATTCTTGTTTTTGGAAGGGAAATCGCGCAGCGAAATCAAAAAGCGCTTGGATGCTGTGTACGGTGACTCTTCTCCTTCGATGGCGACCGTCAACAATTTTTTTTACCGAGTTTCAAAGTGGTCGCACGTCGGTTTTGGATGGGCCCCGAAAATGGCTACCACGGAGGATAACGTGACAAAAATCCACGATCTCGTATTGGCAGACCGGCGATTGAAGATACGCGAGATAGCTGAGAACGTAGGCATGTCAAAAGACCGCGTGGGTCATATCCTGCATGAAATTTTGGGCATGAGAAAGTTGTCGGCGCGATGGGTGCCGCGTTTGCTCGCCAGACCACTTCAGAGCAGTGTTTGACGCTGTTTAAGCGCATACCGAAAGAGTTTCTGCGTCGTTTTGTGACCGTCGACGAAACATGGATCCACTGGTACACACCAGAGTCCAAGGAACAGTCGAAACAGTGGACTTCACCCGGCGAACCTGCTCCGAAGAAGGCGAAGACTGTCCCATCGGCCGGAAAGGTGATGGCCACCGTTTTTTGGGATTCACAAGGTGTATTCCACATGGATTCGCCGCCGAATTGCAGAAAATACGGCCCCATTTGGCGAAAGCACCGGCTCACACTACCGCCCTGGCCAAGGCCAAATTGGTCGAATTGGGCTACGAACTGCTACCCCATCCACCATATTCTCCAGATTTGGCCCCGTGTGACTTCTTTTTGTTTCCAAACTTGAAAAAGTCACTCGCTGGACAGAAATTCGAATGAGGAGGTCGTCGCCGCCACAGAGGCCTATTTTGCAGACCTCGAGAAAACGTATTTTTCAGAAGGGTTAATGAAGTTGGTTAATGAATTTTCGTTTTTCTTTTTGAGGCTAAGTACTTACCGGACCAATTAGCTTACCCTCTTTAGCCAACCCCGGGACGATGTTGGAGCAGTCTCTATTTATAACCATATTCGAGGCGAAATCGATAGTCCCGACTTGGTTGCCAACTTACTTTTCTGTTCCATGCAGATTAACTAGAAATTACATTCCCCTAATTTTAAATCGTTGTAGATCTAACTATGAGCTGCATGAACCTTTCAAGGTACTATGTTCTGACCATAGTAGACTTTATCCTATTATCTCATTATCTGACTGCAGAAGGAAGCGTTTCCGACCCCATAAGGTATAGATATTCAGGATCACTAGCCGAGTCGATCTAGCCATGTCCGTCTGACCGTCTGTCCGTCTGTCTGTCCATGCGCAAGTTTGTTTCAGCAATGTGCCACGCCCACTTTAAAGCCCACAAACCGCCCACAAACTTTAAAAAATCGTAAATATGAACGTTGATATCTCGGAAACTATCAAAGATAGAGAATTGGGATTCGATTCCGTAGCCTTGTACGCAGCGCAAGTTTGTTTCGAAAATATGCCACGCCCACTGTAACGCCCACAAAACGAAATGAAATTTATTAGTCTCGTCAATACCTATCGATTGACCCCGAAAAAAGTCACTCTAACGCCCATAACGCCTAAATCTGTCTACCGCTCACATAACCATGTATTGAGATCGCGGGTAGGTGGCACATGTCAATCTCGCTTTACTGCTTGCATATCTTCATTTCTTTATGGTTCCTTTAGCTAAGTAACGGGTATCTCATAGTAGAAGTACTCGACTACAGCGTTCTCCCTTGTTTTTTTATTTTTTGTGCTATCTCGCTAACTTAAAGAAAAAACCAGAGAAGTGTCAGTTCTTCAAACAAGAGCAGCTGTACCTGGGAAATAAAAGTCAAGGGAGAAGTACTCAGACTCAGACAAGGTTTCAGCCATAGCCCAGTTATACCTATCTTCAACAGTCCGCAGCTTAGGCGTGCCATCATTGTACCGAAGTTTCGTACCGGACTACGCACTATCGTCAAGCCGTTAAACGACCTACATTGCGAGGGCGTAAAATGGGCGTTTACGTAGGACCACCAACAGACGTTTAAGGAGGTGAAGGCAAGGCTTGTGACCGATCTTGTGTTGGCATGTCCAGACTTCGAAAGGACATTCATCCTGCAAACGGACGCCATCGTTTACATCATAGCTGCGATACTGGAGGAGAAGACGGAAGAAGGCAAGGTTGAATGGAGCAGAGTAGAATTATTCGACAATGGAGAAGAAGAGCTTGGCCATTGTCTGGGCAATACACAAGCTAAGGGCCTAAGTAGAAGGCCACTACATCAAGTTTGTAACGGATCCCCTGACACTGAAGTTGCTGATCAGCATTGAAAGCCTAAAGGAAGAATATCCAGATTGGCCCTGGAGCTGCAACAGTACGACTTTGACTATGTCCAGACAACCGGTGCCGGAAACTCTCTGGAGAACGAAAAAATCTGTGTCGAATGGGAAGTGCAACTGGATAAGTGACATGCGTGAAAAAATAAAAGCACAGCATTAGAAATTCCCGGACTATGTGTTTGAAGGCGAAACGCTGTATAGGCAAATCGCATACCGAGTCAGCAACGAAGATATGGTGGTCTGAAAGCTGTGCGTCCCTCCAGAGCTAAGGAAAACCGTCTTGCAAGAGAATCACGACTCCCCAAAGGCCAGTCAGGCATTCAAGAAGTGTCTGAACCGGACTGTGAAAACAATGATAGCACAGTTTGCCTGACAAACCCAGAGGAACTGGGATAAAAGATGCCCAGAGGTTATGTTGGCGGTTAACTCAAGCGTTTCCGAGTCAACTGGTTACTCGCCTTCGCTCCTAACACAAGTCAGAGTGGCGCGGCTGCCAAACGCCTTGTACGACCGGGAAACATTGGGTACAGGAAGGCAGAAGGTAAATCTAGAGAAGGCAGCCCCGGATCAAGCCACGCAAAGGATCGGCATTTCGGAGAACCAAATGTCGAAGGCGGCAGCAGGACTCGCTGCGAAACTAGCACCGAGATATGAAGGTCCGTATCAGGCGGTCGATTTTGTATCCCACGTGATCGCCACCAAAGATGTAAAAAGAAACATCAGCTGTTTTAAGCAACAAGAACAGGCGGACGAAGCACAGATTACGGAACAGAATGGGGCACTACCTTCCGAAACGAAGTTGTGCCCAGCTGAATGTAGATTCGGTAGCCGTTCCTGAAGTGACCGTCGAAAACAACGACGGGTGCAGGAGGCCGAGCCGCCAACATATAGATACAGATGTAGACGAAGCGGACAAGACAGATTTAAAAAACTGCTCACTTGTCATCCGATGAAAGGGGGGAGACAGTAGAGCTCGATAGCTATACTATACGGACATTCGAAGCGGACAAAAACGCGCACTCGCTATATATAAAAATATACATTTGCAATAGCTCAAAGAAAAGCAGAGAGTGAGTACAGGTTAACCTTTAATGCAAACTCACCACGGCTAAGCGGGCCTAATGACAGAACAACAACCAAGCTGAAAAACAATCAACAGCTAAACCCGATAGGGGCATTGACCCCTACCGCAAGGGCATTTAAGGGCATGAGACCAGGGTAGCTTGCGCTGAAAAAGGATGCAAGAACTAGAAAACAAGAAAAAAACATCAAAACCAGATAGGTGCACTTACCATGTCAGTTCACCATATGCAGAGGGAAGGGCGCGCCTCGATAGGCGATAGATGGGCTGACTGGGTGATGGAGTCGATCAATGGGCAAGAAAATACTGGAAATATCGGCATATTTAAGGTCACACTGGGATATGTCGCATTAATCAAGTGGCAACGCTGCCCCATACAGAATATCGATAAAAGCGAGAGAGAGTTCTAGGAGTTTATGGAGGCAGCTACAGAAACGCGAGTACCGATGAAACATATTGAAGCGGGAAATTTTAAAGTAGACGGAAACATCGGAGAAACGAGGAAATTTATGTAGGGGAGAGAGGGGATAGGTGAACCACTTTTTTTTATTAACATTATTATGTCTGAACAATTCGACGTAAGGGTCTGCTGTACATAGAAATCTAAAAGAGCCCACATTCCTTGGAATATTAAGTATTATGCAAAAATACTATCTTTTGTTTTGTAAAGTTTATTTGCTTTCCAAATTTTTGTTTTAAATGGTTCAGGTATCCCCACCCGTGGGGATAGTTGAACCACCTATCAGGATAACACAAAAACTACAATTGTATAAAAAAAGTGTAATTTATTTCTTTGTGCATGCCTTCTTTCTGTTCGAATATAAACATTGCACCTTTACAGCATGAAATCAAACATTACAATATTGCTATTTATTCTTATTTTTGTTTTTATTCTTTCTTTTTTCGAAGGTTTTCTTGAGTTTTCTGATTGTGTTTTTCCGCGATCAATTTTTCTGCGGTGAGTCTGTGATACTCCTTCCTCGTTTTCTTCCCCGAGTCGTCTGTTTTCGTGGTTTAGCCTTTGGGTACCCTCGTAAGTCCTCCTGGTTCATGTATCCCCACAAGTCATTAGCCAATTAGAAGTGATTTGAAGAAAACATGAAATATTTAAACTGCGTGAGCTATCCGTGGAAATATTATAATTTGCGTCTACTTACGATAAAATACAATTTTATGAAGTTCAATACCACTGGCGAAGCACGATAAAATTTTTCCAAGAAAACGTTAGGTCACAATTGAAGGTGCAAACGGCGAATACAAACTTCGATTAGCGATAAAAACGACAGCAATCGTTTGACGCGACTGTGCGTGCGTGTGAGGTTAGGATATCGACTAAGTAAGCAACACACATATAGATGGCGCACAAAATCATGATAGAAGGTGAAATATTTGTAGTGGTTCTTCTATCCCCGTGGTTCACCTATCCCCACTCTCCCCTATACGAGGAGGTCGTCGTGGAAAGCCAAGTGAGACTGAAGATAGGTGCAGTGAAGCTCATCAGGGAGCTATAGGCGTCAATGAAAGGACCGCATGAACTCAAAGGCTACAGAGATACACAGGATAACAGTCGTAGAGGAGAAATGAAAACTCTCAAGTCTCTGAAAAAAACATCGGAGGGTGAAACTGGTTAAGGAGGAAGAGCGAGAGGACTCAAAGGCTACAAGGAAACACAGGATGAAAGCCAGGGAGGAGGATCGAGCTTAAATTCATCAAACGACGAAAGGGGGAAATGTGGGTAGTTAAAAAACTCAGCACAAGTAAATCAAAGAATAACAGTATGTAGGTCTGCCAGTTGCTAAAACGCAGCGAATTTGAGTGGTAACTTCAAAGCGGAAGAAGAGAGTTTGGAGAATGCAGTTAAAAGAAGCTGGAGAGTACGAAAAAAGACAGTTTGGAGAGTTCAAAGAATATGAAGATAGAGAGTTTGGTGAGTAAGGAGCAAAGAAGCTTAGAGAGAAGCGGAGAGAGAGGCGACAGAGCGAGACAGCAGAAGTATGAACGAGACAGGGAGAGAGGGAATGAAAGAATGGTACATCGACGCACATTGGACTTTAGGTCGAGTGGTAAAACCACGGACCTTGGACCCTGGGCTAGTGCTGGGTACAGAGGAAACAAGAGAGACCGTGGATTAACGGTACCAGAAGGTAAGCGGGAAAGCTTGACCAGTCAACGAGATTCAGAATGCGGGTGAACATCGTCAAGTAAAGTCAAAATCAAGGAGATACAGCCATGAAAGTCAGCCAGGAGCTAGATCGCTACGTCGAGACGTTCGGTACAGCATAAGTATCTGTATTAGGACACAGGGACTGAGGTTCTTAAGGGCAAATACACGGCACGTAGCTCTAGGTACGTCGAACGGTTGCTCGAATAGTTAAGCAGGAATTGAGCAGGCGTGGCATCAATCCTGACGTGGAGACGTGACGTGGAGACGTGACGTGGAGACTAACGCACAAATCTACTGAGCTAGCCACACGAAATTCGTAGCGAGCAAATATTGAAAAACAGTTCGTTACAACGGCGTTTGGTTAAATTTCTGGAAATCGGGTAGAGTTTTGATGGACATTTCAGTTGCCTTACTTTGCGACGATGCATAATGAGCGTTTTTAAGAGCTTTGGTTTCCGTCTCTCCTACTCCTGCTTTCCTTCAATTCTTTTAAAATTGTTTAATTTCTTTGTCATCTCATTTTAAATTCTTTTAAAAATTTTTAAAAATAAAAAAAATTAACATTTTTCAGCTATTATTTAATTTAAGTTTTCAAGAAAATTTTAAAATTTTGTGTGATTTCGACGAACTGGCAACTATTGTTAAGTCCTGAACACGCTTAGAGCCTCACAGCCTTGTTGAGTTGAACATTTCGCGAAACAAAATGACGCTTGACCCGAAAAATGTTCAGAAACAAAGGCATTACTGTGAATTATCGCGACCTCGTGAACTTAATCAGGCGTGTCGAGCGTGAAGGTGGTGTATTATGCACAGTTTAAATTTAATTTTTTTAAATGTGTTCTGTCGTGTAATTATCTTCAACACTTTACTAAGACGATACTTTTAGACAACAGGCGACAGTTTTCTCGTCCAATTGCTTGCAGGGTGTATTGGCGAGAACCTTATCTGTGCAACACTCCACTGTCTGTTCTTACGAATTCTCTAGACTAAGACTTATGATTTTTGAATAAAGGAAATAGTTTAGAGTTTCGTTAACTTACAAAACGGTTGTGATTTGCCCACCGTTAAAGGTCTTTAACGAGAAGACCCTTGCAGGTCGATCCCATGGGAGCATTGTATAAAGCGTTCCAATTATTAGAAAACTAAAAAATAATTACAGAAATGTTAAGATAATAATACATTTTAATTTACTACCCTAGATGTTTAAGGAAAGCGAAATATAACGGTCTATGTATTATTTTCCTATGACAGGTATATAATATAGTAGTTCGATTTTTATTAAACTATTAAAAAAAATTTTATAATCCGCAATAGAAGATAGTATAATACAAAAAAGAAGCTATAATTATTTACCCATTAATTATCCGATCGTTCCTATGGCAGCTAAATGATAAGATGTCCGATTTTTTTTTCAAATTTATTTTCGAAATTTTAAAAAATTAAAGGAATGGCATTCTTAAGAGTAGAAGTTAATATCTCAAAAAACACCAAAGCTATAAATTGTATGCCCTGGCAGAGGGTCATCGCGATAGCTTTAAAGCTGAGAGACTAGTTTGCGTTGAAACAGACATTCGGACATGGCTAGATCGACTCGTCTAGTGATGCTGTTCAAGAATATTGTAACGAACTGATTTTGTTGGTCTGCTCGCTACGAGATTCGTGCTTCTAGCTCAGTAGATTGTGTGTTCATCCAACCAAATATATAGAGTTCACAGAGTTAAAAGGTTCACAGTGTTTGACTTATTAAAGCGGGTGGGTGGTTCGGTTGACCTCGGTGTCGCCATACGCCGACTGATGATGGTCCTTTTGGCTCGTCGAGGAGTGGTCTCAGTGATCGCTCGCCTCGCTGACTCCGTGCTCCGGTCCTGTAGTTCAATATGCTCCTGGTGTCGCTTGCCTTGATTGCTCTCCGACGCATTGACCCGAAGGCCGCTTGTCACGCCTTGGACTTGCAGAGAGGTCGACCGTACCGACTTAAGGAAGCGTCACCGTGCTTAGACTGGGATGAACAGGTGCCTCGCCTCGACAACGCCTTTCGAAACAACGACCCCCTGTCCCTTGCTCCGTCCCGATCTGCCCCACTAGGGTTTTGCTCAGTTCGCGCTGACGGTCAAGACTTACGCCAGGAAGCTGTCTAACAGTTCACTTCGCTTTAAGTCTAGTGCAGACAAAGGTTCCACCCTAACATCACCCCATTGCCTGTCGATCGTGACGTTTCTTCGCTGATCAATGAGTTCTCCGCCTCTATCGTGATGTGTGCTCTGCTCCTGGTCGTGCTTGCTGCGAGGCTGGACGTATCGTGGTCCCTGGCTATCGGGGTTTCATACAACCGCTAGGCTTCTTCAGGACAGCGCCTCATGAATACCCCAACCGGTCAACTGCTCGTTCTTCCTGGCTGGTAGCGTGATTCTCTGGCTCTCGGTGTCTCGGTGAGATGCCAATCTGGGACTTCGCTGGGAGCCGCTGGGCTCTTCAGGACAACAGCTCTCCAAATCACAAATCGACCGACCACTCGCGCCAGGACCTGCTCAATGCCCACTCGACGAACTGGGCGCACGCCGGGTCACGCCAAACTGGTGTTTGGGCACACTGGGCCTAAACAACTTCCCCCCGAGCTCGCGGTTCCTCGACCCGAATTTTATTGCTCAACTCTGGTCCAAAGTTAACGGCAGAGTACGAAGGCCGGCCAGTTCCGTTATTTTCACTTGCCTTACGACACCCACACTCTGCCCTCGAAGTTTGCATTCTCGCACTCTCTCTTAACTCTTGTTATTTAAACGCTATTTCTCCAATCTCTTATTCTTCATTATCTCGTTTTTCAACTCTTCAAACTCTCATCTTCCAATTTCTCTCTCTCCAATCTCTGTTCGCCTTGCCGTTACTACGCGCTAACTCGCCGCGTATCTGGTATCGGGCAGGCCACCATGTGCAATTTGTGGAAGTTATTCAACTTCTTACAATATATACTTTATGGTGTCGAAAACTTCCCAGCGTTGAACATGAAAGTGAGCTAAGTTATTTTGCTTAAAATAATAATCATAAGCAGCTTTTTAATTATATTGGACACAAGTTTACATTAACAGCACTTGCATGCACCAAACGGAAATATTTTAAACAAAATAGAGTATCACTATTTAAAGGAAAAGGTAAAAACTCAAAATTCTTTTGGTTAATATATATTCGTTTATATGTTGTATGATGTATAACTTCCAAGTCGCTCGGGACGTTCGTACACTTTTAAAATAAAAAAAAATTAAAAAAATGAACGATTTTAACAGGTACACAGCCAAACATTTCCATGAAACCATTCTAGTTTTCCATGATAATTGGAATCTCCTGAGTAAAAGTCTGATACAAACATGTGATCCATAACCTTTCACTGTATAGCCAAGAACATCTTAAATACTTTTAAACTTTTTTTTAGAATGCTCTCCAATAATGACACAGTGATATAGATTTTGATTGACTAAAAAATTACAGTTTTCAAATTTATTTTTAAAGGCCGCTAATCTCTAAAGATCTATATTTTGATAGGGTGATAATTAAGGGACCCTCAGCCCAAACCGAAAGAGCTAGAGCAGCCAAATATTTACTGAACATTTTATAAGGAACCTAGGTGCCCACTACGATTCGATGTCTTCACAGTTGTTCCAAACAATGCCAAAATAATGAAATGAGCAACGTAAATAATTTTAAATGCTCCATAACTATTTTGAAAGATTTTTTTTAGAGTTTTGTTGCGGTATTGCGCGCTTTGAAGAAAGCGGTAGCCAAGAGACACGAGATGGATTTTCCTTCGTCTTTCGCCGAAATGATGACACGCGGGGTACGGCTGCAAGAGAAAGGAAGGAGCAGCTTAAGTTGAAAACATTTGTATGTTTTGATTTTAAGTTTTTTTAAGATGAAGAACAAATATAGGCTCCCAATTAACGTTAGCAATGGAACAGAATAAGGAAAATTATTAAGAACCCTGTAAGCGAATGCGAAAAGTTTTAAAGTTATTTACAAAATTTAGGGCAATCATTTTTGACCAAGTTCGGCAACGTGTATTGATGAAGCAAGCAAAACCAAAAACATTGATTTTTGTTAAAGCCACGCCTGTGCTAACCGCCAGCGCTGCGCTTTCGAGACCACCACCCTACTGTCGGAGGATTCTTAAAACTCTTGGTACTATACTGTCGAACGATAGACAACCCACGCAGTTCGACTCTGGTGGAATGTTTTTTACGCGGACATAGTTCGGTGGGCGAAGTTTGACCGCGCAACCTAGGTTTAGATCAAAAGAAGCTTTAGTTTCTAACGTCGAGCCCCCCTACGTGTGTTTCGACCCGGCGGATTACCCTTTCGAACTAGCAGGAGAGCGATATCAAGACCTGCCATCGTAAAACCTTTCATGCGTTCCATGCAATTCCATTCCATCCATTCCCCTTCCAAATCCATAGTTGACATGAATTTTTGAGCTTAATCTAGAAAGGCTTCCTCAATTAGGAAGCTAAATAAATCTTATAACTAACCATGTGCGTTGGAATCAAAATAAAGTAATTTTCTTTAGTAAGGCCACCTAAGTACTAAACGTCGATTCTGAATTGGGTAGGATCATGCAATACTCTTAGATTCTAAAGTCTGGGTGGGCCCAGAAATTGGAGAAAGACCCCATCTTAGTTCTTCTGTCTAATTGTAAATACGCGACTTAAGAATTGTTACCATGGTTTATAAATTCTAGTATTCCTCACTGCTTACAACATTGGTTCATGTAGCGCCTATGTGGAAGCAGCCCCAAATAACCCACACCACTTTTTTTGGGAAATCAGGTAGATTTTCAGCGCTGTTACGTCCACAAATACTCGGTCCTTTCACTGCCTTCTAGTGCTTTTTAACACTGGGTAAACGATCTTCCGTCCCTTCCTCTTTCGCTAATCTGAATGCACTGCAGGTGATAATGGAGAGACCGAGGAACTCCGTCTTGCGCGCCATTATTATTGTTTTTCAGCAATTTAAAGTTCACATCAACCTAATCGGAATTAGATAATTGAAATTGGTATTAAGTTTTTGGAGATATAGAGGGGGAGACAAAAAGCACAAATTGCTTAAATTGTACTCTCCACTCTGATCTCTCCCTTCCCAGAAGTGTCTTCTGCGACACATCCAGAAGTGACTACGGCGACACTCCCAGAAGTAACGCAGACGTGCCGAAGTGGCAAATTTTTTCCGGACGGGTCACTTCCGCGATACGAATGCAATGTTGCTGAAGTCAGTTGTGGAAGTGCCGCCGAAGTTACTTTTAGAAGTCACTTAGAAGTGACTTTACAGGGGCTTGTAGAAGAGATTTTCGCAATTGGAAAATCTTGAATGAAAACAATTTTTTTACTTATTTTGCAATATTTTGCATTTACTATACCCGGTACTCGTAGCGTAGAAGGGTATTCTAGATTCGTCGAAAAGTATGTAACAGGTAGAAGGAAGCGTTTCCGACCGCATAAAGTATATTTATTCTTGATCAGGATCACTAGCCGATCTAGCCATGTCCGTCTGTCCGTAAGAACGCTGTGATCTCTGAAACTATAGAAGCTGCAATACTGGGATTAGCCATGCCGATTTCAGAGATTTCTGCGCAGCGCAAGTTTGTTTCGACTGTGTGCTACGGCCACTCTAACGCCCACAATCCGCCCAAAAATGTGGCTCTAGCAGTTAAAGGTTACAGCTAGAATAAAAGTTTTAACTGAAATATTTTAATCCCGTAAATACCTCTCGATTGATTAAAAAAAATTTCCACGCCCACTTTAACGCCCACAAAATTCAAGAAATCGTAAGTTTGAACGCGGATATTTTGGAAACTATCAAAGATAGAGAATTGGGATTTCAGATTTAGATAACCCTTACTCTAAACCCAAAAAGGGATTCAACAAAACCCACAAACAAAGGGAAAAACATTTTAATTTTGGAAAGTCCCTCTAGGTCTTGTTTTAGGAATGACAGGTTTTGCCAAATGGTTGTCATTCGACGCGTATTCCCAGTAGGAATATACTATGTTAATAGCCGGGGGCATTTATCCATCACTTCAAATCTTCTAATTTTTCGGTTTTAGACTTTCACCGCTCCTTCTCCCAAACCAATTAAAATTTTTAAAGTATTGGCATGCAAATGCAATCATATCTCCATCCCTGTCGCACTCTCTTTAGCTGAGTAACGGGTATCTGATAGTCGAGGCACTCGACTACAGCGTTTTTCAATTCAAATAGATAATATTTTGTATAGCAAATCGTAACAGCGTCGTGCGGTTAAAAAAGCAACCGATAGTTGGCGTCGAGCGGTTGATCAAACCGACACTCCTCGGCGTCATTGAACAAGGCGACTGAATGGAGAATTTAGAGATATAGAGCAGGATCAAGATGCTGCATCGTAGGGAAAGGCGCTTGGATCCTGATTATCGTGAGGGTGACTAAGCAGCCGATACACGTCGTCGTTCTTATTAACGACAAAATATTAGTGTCAAAACTGTGGAGCGGAATCAAAACAATGCTGACCAGGGGATTAGACCTTTGGATCCTGTTTTCGTTACCGTATGGTTGAGCAAAAAGCAAATACTTTGCAACGAGCAAGGGCAAGTTCAACTAAGGAACGCCTATCGAAAAGAGCGCGAGATATGGTTAGAAAGGCTACAGCTAAGAGTTTTAGAGATTGCAGAGGCATCGAACAGGTGAGAGGTACACTGGCTCGACGAAGTGCACTCATAGCTGCTCGATTATAGCGTCTTCCCAATGAGATCCACCCACCATCTACCATCCGTTGAACGGATGGTTCATAAGCTTTAGCGTTCCAAAAATTTTCCAGTTAGTTCCCCATCCAAATTTGACAGGCTCTTTTATGCAATTATTTTTCTGTGCATCTCTGAGCTCTTCTTCTTGACAGTTGAAAAATTTAAACATTCACTGCAAAAACGTAAGCAATGATTACGGGGAACTTTTGAAAATGGAAGGCGCCGAAGCAATGGGTATGAAGGATAAATGCTGTTTATATTTGTAATAATTCATTGTTTTTAATTTTACAGTGGATAATTCGCGAGCCGCCGGTGGCAAGCTGAGGTGGACTATGCAGATGGAGCTCCTGCTGATCGATATTTGGCAGGATATCATGGAGTAGTTGCCGGGAGTCCAGAAAAATGTCCATGTGCACATGGCCCAGACCTTAATGGAAGCTAGGTATGAAAAGTACAGATAACTTATATGCGTTTATCAATATATTGGCAAAAAAATTAAAATGGTGCAAAGCGGTGGCAGCATTACGAGTTGCTCCATTATTTTCCAGGCACATACGCATTCACAACATTGAGCAGAACACCTTGGAGAACGAGAGTATATCCCCAGACTTATATTAGTGGTTTACAATGAACTAATAAAATGTATTTATTGCAGATACTAGGGAACACTTTGTGGAAGTCTTTTATGTGCACCCCGATGACATGGAAGCCTTCATCTGCAGCGAAAGTCAACGCTCAGGCAGCACTGCGCCCCTTGCAAAACGCGCAAAGGAACACAAGGCCGAGCTTGTGGAGATAGCTCGAGAAAGGCTGGAGGAGCAGCAAGCACAGACCGGGATCATATCAAGGATGGCAGACAGCCAAGCTCAATTCCAAACGGATTTGTTGACACTATTGAGGAAATCAAAGAATTCGTAAAATGTAGAATAAATAGGTTAGTTAAAAAATAAAATAAAATGTGATATAATGAAATTTATTTGTTATTGTCAATGATGGGCAATAGCTGTTAATTTTTTTCTGCTAGCTGGCTAAAATCTGCAGACATATTAGACCGAATTAGTTGTTCGTGTAAGTCACTTGCAGTCTGTTGGGAAGTATCATTTATGGCGCTGTTGTGCTCATTTAAAGTGTTGTGTAAAATTGTATTTCGCTAGTTGGTTGTTGTTGTACACCTGCTCGTTCCACTAAAAACGGTCCATACGAAAGCTCTCTTTGAAAAACTCATCGTAGTTTTCCGGTATATCCTTTTCCCCAAATTTTCCCGTATCGCTTCTGCGTAAACGCATACTTTAATAGTATTTTTTATAGAATCTATGAGCACTTACCAGCATCCAAACACTTCGTGGCATTTGCTCTTTTGCCGAAAAAATGATTTCTCCAATATGTCGTCATTCCAATCCTCTGAACTGACTACCAATTAAAGCTGATGCAACTTCAGATTTTGTGTTGTACAACAGCCAAAATAGTGGTTAAATTGTGCAAGCGCAAACATTTTCAAACCAATATTGCTGTTAAGGAAAATACAAATATGGGTATTTTTCAAAAAAAAAAAATGAAAAAAAAGATCACCAGTATTTTCCTTTAGCTATTTATTAAAATGAGTAGAAAATAATGTTTTTTTTTTAGTATTAAGGAGTATTTGTGCAACAACCGTATTATCCTTTATATCCTTGTCATAGGCCTCTATTGTGCCTATAAGCTTTATAAATTCTAAGGGGACTTTGAAGTCTACGCAACATTTTTTGTGCCTTCGCAACCCATATCTGTAATCAGAATAATTATATAAGTTTTTTATAATTATAATTTTATAATTAAGTTTATATCAACGTGCTAAACGCACGTTCTACTTCTACGTTGGACCAAAGACCATAGAATAACAAGATGCGTAACAGCCATACAACTGAATGTACGGCAAAATTTTTGGTGTGGATTTTCGATGTGGATTTTCGATCTTGCTTGTGTGCGTTGTCCGTGTAAAGCTCTTTGGTTGTGTTGGTGAATCATTTCGTGTGGTCTGCTGCAATAAGGGCTCAATGTCGCATTCGACTAACGCAAGTTGTCAAAGGCCTGTAGGCCAGGAGTCTAGTCGCTCAACCGCGAGAATTGCAGGTCGGAGTTCAACCCCAGCAAAAGATGTGAAGCGATTATTTTAAAACAGGGAGAAATGTTAAATTCGCCTTCCGAAATTTTTATTGCAGAAAAAAATTTCTGTAACGATTCGGACTTTGGAAAGTTAAGTGCTCTTTCAGATATATTTTTTAATGTATGTAAAATACATATAAAGGTTTTTGAAAACATTTTTAATACTTATAAGAAACAAGAACACATTTAACAGTTTATAATGAGTAAACGTGTAACGTGTACTGGAGAAAGCCATTTTTCATCGTGGTTTGATGAAAATGATGAGTGCTATTCACATAAAATGCTAATGTTAGATAAATTAATTAGAGTTTTGCTGTACAAACATTGTAAGTGGCTAGACTCCCCAGACAAATGTAAAAGTAGCGATAAGCTTAATATACTGCGTCATAAATAAATAAATATCTGGGGATCTTTGAACAGTAAAGCTGAAATCTATTTATCGAACATTTGCATTTTATATGGAAAGCACTCACCATATTCATCAAAATACAATGAAAAATCCTTTTCTCGAGTACATACTTTGATTCAAAGTGAATTACTTATTGTGTTCATGTTTTTATTGTTATTAGATATTTTATTAAAACCTTTAATATGTAATTTACACAAAATAAAATATATCTATAGGAGCGATTAATTCCTAAAGTCCCAGTTGGTACATCTAAATGTTTTAAAAAAACTAAAAAAAAAAAAAGGAAGAAAAACTAAAAAAATAAAAAAAACCAAAAAATAAATTTAAAAAAAAACTAAGAAATCTATTTGTGAAAAACTAAAAACAATAAAAAAACAAAAACGAATTTAAAAAAACTAAAAATACTATCAAAAATATTAAAAAAAAAAATTGTCAAAAAAGTACAGCTAAAAAAATATTAAAATAAAAAAAAATATATAAAAAAATATAAAAAAATATTAAGTTGAATCCAGCCTCAGAGTGGACTCGAACATCGAACTCAAATCCATTATCCACGGGCCACCAACATACGCAGAGCGCAACAGCCCTCTTATAATTCGCATGAGCAATACGTCTTTTAGATCGATTCCTTTTCGTCAACATAATTCAAGAATCGACAAATGAGACAAAAATTGAATTTTGACTACACGCGAAGTGTAGTGAGCGAGATAGCAAGAGAGAGGGAAAGAGAAGGAAGCAAAGCAACGGCATTCTAAAAATAGATTCCTATACGTGTAAGGGTTGCTTTGCAAAAATTAGCCCGCCTGTGTACATTTTCTTACTCCTAGTTACGCATCTTGTTATTCTATGGTCTTTGAGAAGACTCTGGAGGCATCAGCATCGTCTTTGCGAAGCCATGTCTTAAAATCAGGATGCTGAAGCCAAGCATCTCGACATTTTTGCTTAAAAACTTTCGGCATTTTGTCACAAATATGGTTAGGCGTGAACTTTCTCATAAAAATGTCACTCTCAAAGACGATTAGTATCGATAAAAGCAAATCTGCTGTTACATAATATCGATATAAAAAAGCTGAAAAACGCTGATCTAAAATTAAAAAGAGCCAGAATTTGCGCTTCCCCCTGTTCCTAAAATATGCCCGCTAGTAATGTGATTGCAAAAAAGACAACACAAAATAGCACTGCAGCTTCCACAGACAACGAACAAAGCAATATAAATCACAAAAACATATGGGCATTTCCAGGGGTCGCGAACGTACGTTCGTACGCACTTAGTGGAAATAAAAAAAAGAAAATAAACGTTTTCTGAATTTTTTTTTTGCTATTCGATAGCATTTTGTTAACTCTTAGCTTAGTGTAAATGATGGGATTTATCAAGCTACCATTTTCATAATATTGGCAAAAAACATGCGGTCGCGAACGTACACAAAATGGAAGTCGACTTTGGCTTAATCTAGTAAAATGCCAATATCTGCGAATTGGGACGAAATATTCTAAAGCAATAACTTTACTTTTAAAATGGATTCATGTAGCTTTACTTCGAGTCTGTTCCCGAGGAAATATCTCCACTTGTCTTTTTTTTATTGAATTAAGGACCGGTCGCGAACGTACGATTTTTCCATGTTCTTTTATTAACAGTTAATTGAACATTTTTTCGCCCTTTTTGGATTTTTGTCTAGTTATTAGATCGCAATAAAGAGATTTGGTAGAAAAAGTGCATACAAATCATATGTTTTCCTTGCGAAATAATTAATCATAAAAAGTAGCTAAAAATGAAAAAAATACATTTCTTCAGTTTTCAGGGAACTTTCTTTAACAAAAAATATGAAATATTCTTTGGTTCCACTGTACTATGAAAATATGGCCATTTATTTTTGAAAATACGCAAAAAATACGATGAATTTAAAGATTTTTTAGTTTCGGTCTTGGTTGACCATTTTTCGGATTTGCCCATATAACAGAACATAAAATCCAAATTGTAAATGGATTTACCCAAAATCGCGAGGCGAACGAATTAGTGATCCCAATAGCTTTAAGGATCGAATGTTAAAAGTTTTGATTCAGGCCGTCCTAGGCAAACACAAAAACAAATACAAATTCGAAGCGCTGTAAATTGCTAACAGCTTTTAAAAATTGTATTTTTAACATTTTCGCTCGGGACATACGCTCGGGATATTTTTTCTTGCCGTTTTGGTAGGTGGTTTTTGTTGCCCTTAGCCACAAATTGATCGCTGTTATTCTTCTATTTAAATAGTTTAAAATGGAAATGCGGCGTTATGTATAAAAAATTGTCACATATATATATATATTCAGTATTTCATATTGGATAAAATAACAACAGAGAAAGCTATTAAAATACCAAGAAAACCATATTCTTTTTAAGGATATTGATTGAATTAATCAAATTATATTCGAATTGCATTGCCAAGTTGGGAATCCATCTAATTAAAAACTAAAAAATAACTGTTAGAAACGCCCATATGTACTTCCAGGGTTGTGATATCAATCAAAGCTTCGTCGCGTAAATCTTAGAAATTTTTATACATTTTACTCGTTGAGTTAAATGTTAAATGAGTTTCTGTTTTGATTATCAATGTCCAACTGCATCCCCAAATTTGTTCAATTCAGGCGATTCATAACAAAGTTATAAGCAAATAAAGAGTGCAATCTTGTAAACAGACACTTTGCAACTTGCATTTCTCTATCTCCCTCGCTTGAGTCGGTCTATAGACACTTTAATGCATCGAAAGCCGGTTTTATGGTAAAGTATTTCGATTGTTTTTCTTTCGCTTCAAAGGGTCCATTGTAAGGCGGTTTAAGGGATCCACGGACGAAGTTGTTGCTTAGGAAGACGTGAGTTGCCTGTCTCAGCTCTTTAAGAACAAATGGCTAAGAGGAGTCGTGATGTGCCGTCTGGACGGGTTGTACAATTGGGACTCGAACTGTCTGCCCTGGCTGGAACTCCAAGTCTTAAGATCCACGACCCGATGAGTGCTGACACTACCGAGTTGGCGTGCATGTCTTCGATTCCGATGGCTTCCGGCCAACTGGCATATTGACCTGAAGCTGGACCAGTAATCGAGAATCAGAACGGGAGTAAGCAACGTCAAGAAAAATCAATGTCAAGAAGATACAGCCGTGAAAGTCAGCAAGCAGCAAAATCGTTACGTTGAGAATTGGGACACAGGTAGTGGAGATCCGGTCAACTGTTGCGAGGACTGCTCTAGATACGTCAGACGGTTGCCCCAATAGTAAAGCAGGAATTGAACTGACGTAGAGTTAATCAATTGTGGCTCCCGGCTAATTCCTGAGACCAGAACCGGATGCGATCCATTTCAACGAGAAATTGTGTGCTCAGGAGGAGGGCAGAGGACACCCGAACTACTCGACTTACTTCGGACGGTTGACGAATAGTGGAGCAGTAATTGGGCATACGTTGCATCGGCGTATCGTGCCGATCCCGACGTGTTGATTGGGCGCTCGCTACAGGAACTGCTGGCTTATACAAGACGGTTGCCATGGCGGAGCGTCAAAGTAAACGAGTGGCGGCAGAAATACCGGAGCAGCGAAGGCCACCTAGTGCGGACGATCACGAGAAGCATTAGCGCGAGAAGCACCAGCAAAAGAACCAACAACCTTTGTAACACAGAGCAGTGAATAATCACCTTAAAACCCGAATTCTGAATTGTTGTTACTGTTAATCGGACGGTCACGTTTAATGTAAATTTGGTGGGACGAACGCACAAGCCTACTGATCTAGCCGCTTCCGAAATCGGCAAGGATTTCAGTTGCCTTACTTCGCCACGATGCTTAATAACCTCCTCTTTAAGCGTTTTTATGAGCTTATGGTGCATTTAGCCGGGTATCAGACAAAAAGGGTTTCCGCTTCAGCGACATTTTCCTCCATGAGCAATACACGTGTAGGAAAGAGATGGGAAAAAGTCGCTAGAGCTCGCCGCAGCGGAAAATGGGACCGCACACGCACATCGATTTAGTATTCCAGTGTTCTTTTCAATATTTTTTTACGAACTTGTTTTTTTTTACGTGACGTTTCGACATTTTTTGAGAAGGAAGTGCAATTGAGCTGCAATGGCACCGTTTTAAGGAAATAGGTTGCTGGTGCAGGCCCAAAGAACCCCCCAACGGCTCGGAACCCAGCAATTTATATCATTTTAAAGTATTGTTGTTTAAAATCCAAGGTAAAGTCCTGCATTTAAGTGAAAAACAGAACTGGGATGATTTGTTTACACTGTATATTTTTATACTTTTTTAAAACTGAGGGGTTGTTGAATGTGAGATCACATTTCAGTTTAAGTTTTTTAGGGTTAGGTTAGGTTAGTGCGGCTGTCGGACTATGGTCCGGTACACTTAGACCTCTGTGGGTCCAGTGTGATACCGCATGATCTCGTTTTTCTTTCTCTTGGGTCCCATATCAAATAAGTTTCAACCCGGAAGATTTCATAAAAGCACTTACGAGCTAGAGCTCGCCGCAGCGGAAAATGGGACCGCACACGCACATCGATTTAGTATTCCAGTGTTCTTTTCAATATTTTTTTACGAACTTGTTTTTTTTTACGTGACGTTTCGACATTTTTTGAGAAGGAAGTGCAATTGAGCTGCAATGGCACCGTTTTAAGGAAATAGGTTGCTGGTGCAGGCCCAAAGAACCCCCCAACGGCTCGGAACCCAGCAATTTATATCATTTTAAAGTATTGTTGTTTAAAATCCAAGGTAAAGTCCTGCATTTAAGTGAAAAACAGAACTGGGATGATTTGTTTACACTGTATATTTTTATATTTTTTTAAAACTGAGGGGTTGTTGAATGTGAGATCACATTTCAGTTTAAGTTTTTTAGGGTTAGGTTAGGTTAGTGCGGCTGTCGGACTATGGTCCGGTACACTTAGACCTCTGTGGGTCCAGTGTGATACCGCATGATCTCGTTTTTCTTTCTCTTGGGTCCCATATCAAATAAGTTTCAACCCGGAAGATTTCATAAAAGCACTTATGTTTTTAAGATTAATCCCTACTATTTCCGTAGGATCGTCGATGAAGGGGCTTCCGAAGTGTTTCATTCTGAGTCTGCATAGGGCTGGGCAGAAGCAGAGAAGGTGTTCTACCGTTTCATCTTCTTCTTCATCCCTGCAGCTTCTACAGAAGTCATTTTTTGTGGCTTTTAGCCTGCCGGCATGTGTGCCGACGAGCCAGTGGCCTGTAAGAGCTCGAACCAGGATGCCACACTCTGTGCGGCTGAATTTGAGTAGTTCCGAGATTGTTTTATTGTTTATCACAGGTCATGTCTGGTGAGAGATACAACACTGTGGTGTGTTTTGCCAACGGATGTTGGCTAGTTTTTTAAATTCTCCTTTCCTGGGAGGAGCGGCATGATGGTGCCCTGCCTGGCTAACTCATCCACTGTTGCCTACAATATCCCAGTGACCCGGAACCCATATTGGGCTGATAATAAACTGACTAACCATCTCGTGGAGAGATCTGCGACAGTCTGCTATTGTACGGGAGTTGGTGCTTGTCGAGTAGATCGATTTAATAGCCGCTTGTCTGTCACTATATATATTTAGTTGTCCTCTTTGGGGGCTTATGTTCCCTAAACAGTTTAGCGCTTCCTTTATAGCGTGGACCTCCGCTTGGAAGATGCTGCAGTGGTATGGGAGCCTGAATGCCTTCCTAATATTAAATTGTTCGGAGTAAATGCCTCCGCCAACTTGTCCTTCTAATTTGGAGCCATCTATATAGAAGCAGATTGCTTCCGTCGTGCCCGGTCGGCCCTGCTCCCTTTCCTCTCTCTGGAATCAGGGCCTCAAAGGGGGTGTGTTTGTACTCAAGGGATTTGCATAGATCCGTTTTCTTCGGAATCGATTTATCATGCTGGAGAATCTTAGCATGGCCATAAAATTGGGTTTCCACTGCCCGGTATCCCTCAGTCGAATAGCTGCCGATTTGCTCTTTTCCATGCCTGCTAAGTCCAGGCTAGGGAGGTTCCAGATCGCATTCAGCGCTTCATTCGGGGTGGTTCGAAGGGCTCCACTAATACACAAAGCCGCCATTCGCTGTACTTTGTTTAGGGGAGTCTGTATGCATTGTTTGTGTAGAGCGGTCCACCACAGAGTCACTCCGTATAGTAGGATTGGTTTGACTACCGCTGTGTACGAGTATATCCACTTGACAATTCTAGGGGACATGCCCCATCTTAGCCCAATTGCTTTTTTACAGGAGTAAAGTGCAATAGTCGCTTTCTTGGTTCTCTCTTAGATATTTAAGCCCCATTTGAGACGCTTATCTAATACTAACCCCAATTATCTGAGGTGACCGGTAAAGGAGAGACTACAATTGTTAAGAATAGGTGGGTTGAGTTGTGGGATTTGGTATCTACTTGTAAAAAGAAGTTCCGTTTTTGAGGGATTTACCCCGTTTCCTATCGTCCATTCCTATAGTATTTTTAGTTTAGCGGTCATAAGATCGCAAAGTGTTTGTGGATATTTTCCACTAAATATGATAGCGACATCGTCTGCGTATGCCACTACACCAGCAATGATCCACGTATTGGATGAGTCGGCGGACTTCAATCCGTTTTTGACATCTTCGATGACCCGCAGGTTGTAATTGTTCACCCTCTGGAGATGAGGTATACTCTGAACTTTGTCGTGACTATTTATGTTAAGTAGCGGTGACCCCGCTATGCCTTGCTTCTTTTTAATATCTAACGCTGGCTCACATATTTCGTGCCTTTGGTGATTGCGGAAAAGCGGATGGTGACGAGGTATGTTCCGCCTATAACGATCTCTGGGCCAACGTCTGTCCTGACTGTTGCTGTGCTCTCGTTGATGATTATGATTCAATCATCTACTTGCGTAATAGGCTTCAGGTGGCTTGATTGCGTGCAGCAGAAGGCTGCGCCGCTAGCGTCTAGTGCTCGTCCACAGGTGTCTTGTGCTGTTAACTTACAAACGGATGTGAATGTTGTAGTTACGCACTCGTTGACTGCTATTACGTCATTTTTGCATTCTGCTACGGTGTTATCTGATAGTTGCAGTGTGACCGAAAAGATGGTGCCTCTAGTACAGATTAGCTTAACTCAAGGGTAGGCTATGAGTATATGAATTATATTCTCCGTCTGAAGGACTTTAATTTTCGATGCTTCGGTTAGGCTAACTATGGGAATGAGTGTTCCTTTAAAATTGTCACCAAATCCTTGTGATCAAAAATATTTGGATTTATTATTTCAGCTCTAGCCAATGTAATTGTGAGTATCAAGTTTGAAATTTGATTTATTAATATTATATTTCTCGCTAATAATATTTCATATAAATGCAGTGTCAGCTCATTCTTTTTTGCTTTAATTATTTAATTAAATTAGTTAAATTAATTAATTAATCCGCTTTTGTGTTTCCGAATTAATCACTATTTGCCTAATCAATTAACTGGGATTCGGAACAATTATCCTTCTCGAAATCGGCCGCAAATGGCGTGCCAGCGATTACCTTGAGTGCCGAGCCTAGGAAATCTAGACTTCTTCCCATTCTATGGTGCCCTTTTACTACGGCAACAAACTTCTAAAATGCTCTATATCCACATCTAGTAACTTTTGCATATTCGATTGAGGGAATAACTTTGCTTATTCTGCGGTCTCATCTATCATACTGGCATAGTTTTGTCAGGTTACTTGAATGCCTGAAATAGTCCGTTTGTTCCCATACCAATACCTTTCCGTCTATCACCGGAATGTAGTTAAAATGAAAATAGTTGACAATCCGACAATGAACTACCCCCAACAATAGAATGACTGCAAGTTTAATCCTTCAAAAGTTAGAGCAGGAGGAAATAAAGATAGTCGTTCGTTTAAATTTCAATCTTAGCCTATGCGGTCTTATGGACCACCCTCTCTTTAATAAGAACAGACGTTCCCTGGTCTGTTTGAATCGTTTCCTTGACTGTCATTTGACTGTGACATTTTTTCACGCTAAAAGGGCTTTTAATTTCTGGAGGCAGTGTCGAGCTGCAGTTTTAGCCAGAAGTCACCTCTCGCGCGCTCGCACTGCCCTCTGTACTCCCTCTCCATCTGTGCCCTAAGTCTCCGCTCCGCTCTGGAGCGCCTAAGTTAAGCTAGACTTAAGCAGTTCAATTTTCATACTGACAATAAACACCCACGCACATCGAGTTAAAACCCCAACGTACTCCCGGGATTTTTGTACCTTCGTTCTTCCAATTTCAGCGATCAAGCCACCCCACCCCAACAATGATAATGCTCTTCTGACAACTATGTGGTCATTGCGGCTTTTCTACAGCATGTTTTCCTTTTGGAAGCTAATGCGCTCATGGACAATATAATAGGTGTGTTTTTTTTTCATTTTTAACTTTTTATTTCTAATTCTTATCATCTCTAATCTCAACAAAACAAACTTTTTTCAAAACTTATATTAATTGTCTTTAAACAAAAAGTAACAAAGGTTTCACAAACCCTTTCATAAACAACTAAATTAAATATTTCCTTAAATCCTCAAATTTTGGCTGGACACAATAATAGGTGTACAAAGATAAATGTTTAAATTAAATCAGTATTTCACTATGTTTGGTCTTTTTTTATATTAAACTAAGTATCTGGTAGCTAATAGCCGGTATATCCGCCATTATTTTGCAGGACTTTCTACATTCGTCTTGGCATGGAGGATATTAGCTTGCGACATGTGCCAATTGGAATATTGTACCATGCTCTTTGGACAATATCCCAAAGTTGACTTTTATTTTGACATAAAGTCTTTCCCACCTCTCTTTTGAGTTCACCCCAGAGATTCTTGATGGGATTAAGGTCCGGGGATTGACTTGGCCACTCAAGAACATCCACATTTTGCTCTCGGAACCAATCCTTTACTACTCGAGAGGCGTGCTTCGGGTCATTATCCTGCTGGAACTTCCATAAAAGTGGCATATCATACTCGGCATATGGTAGCATCATCGTCTCCAATATATCTTTGTAAACAAATCTGACCATTATTCCGTCAATGCGATGAATCGGACCAACACCATACCATGAAAAGCAGCCCCAGACCATTAGGCTACCACCTCCATTTTTCACAGTCTTATATGTGTATTTAGGATCAATTTCTTTGCCATTCGGACGACGAACATTCCTTTTGGCATCATTTCCAAATAAATTTATTTTGGTTTCATTACTCCAGAGGATATTACGTCATTTTTTCTCTCCCTCTGGTCCGCACCAGGTTCTACGATCTAATGAAATTTTTTTACTCATCTGTAAATTTGCCGACCGAAGCAAAGGAACCCTGCGAGCAATCCTACCTGGTAGGTTTGCTATTGCCAATCGTCGCCTAACGGTCCGTGATGACTCAATATTCCCAATTTCATTGGCAATCGTCCTGGAAGACTTGAGCGGGATTGGTTCCGAGAGCAAAATGTGGATGTTCTTGAGTGGCCAAGACCTTAATCCCATCAAGAATCTCTGGGGTGAACTCAAAAGAGAGGTGGGAAAGACTTTGTCAAAATAAAAGTCAACTTTGGGATATTGTCCAAAGAAGATGGTACAATATTCCAATTGGCACATGTCGCAAGCTAATATCCTCCATGCCAAGACGAATGGAGAAAGTCCTGCAAAATAATGGCGGATATACCGGCTATTAGCTACCAGATACTTAGTTTAATATAAAAAAAGACCAAACATAGTGAAATACTGATTTAATTTAAACATTTATCTTTGTACACCTATTATTGTGTCCAGCCAAAATTTGAGGATTTAAGGAAATATTTAATTTAGTTGTTTATGAAAGGGTTTGTGAAACCTTTGTTACTTTTTGTTTAAAGACAATTAATATAAGTTTTGAAAAAAGTTTGTTTTGTTGAGATTAGAGATGATAGAGACTTTATATCACAAAGTCCAGTACACAGATGGGCAAAGAGTTTTACTTGTCGAAAGAGGGTTTAGAGGGTTTTTCCGCGGAAATGCGTGGTTAGCATTTGTTAAATTTAAAAGTTCGGCGTTTTTTTTACAAACACAGTAGCCTTTAACGTGTAAAGTGTTGTGCTATAAAAAAACATACGAGCTTTTCATAGCTGTCAAAATAATAAGCATTTTTAAAAAATCTACAATAGTATATAATTATTTTTATACAAATATCCTCAATGGACAGTTATTCTTTAAGAACTCGCTTGATTACGGATAACGAACATATAACTTTACAATGTGAATCTAAACTTTGGATTCTAAAGAAGCCACGGCCCAAGGGGGATCAATTAATGGACATTTTTTGTGGTCATTTTTTCTTTCCTTTCTTGGTAAATCATACCGTGAGTATAGGGGTATATTATTTAATTATGGTTTCTCTAAAAAGTGTCTAAAATTGCAAATCAGTTTTAGAGCTAAAGATTATGCCTATTCCTTTTCGTTGTCAGTATTGATGGTTTCTCATACTTTTATTGAAATGCAAGTATTTAATAAAACAAAGAAATCCCGCGCATTGGTTTTGGTAGGCAAATCTAATATTCAACAAACCCCGCGCGACTTTTTTCAAACCAATATTGGCCTAAGATGTGGGTTATAAATACTTACATTGCCTTCAGGAGTATTGATGAGTGGTTTGGGTGTCTTCAAAAAGTGAAACGCGTTAAAGATTTTTCGCTAATTGCAATACTTTTTCAATGTTAGGAACCACTAGCCGCAGTTGTCTTTAGACAGGAATCCATAACCCCATGAAATTAAGAACAATTTTCAAAATGGTAATTTTTTGTATAGGAAATCTTAAAAAGGTTTACTTTAATTTTTACAGCACAACACTAAAAATCGTAGAAAAGGCAACTATGTTTTTATAGCAAACAAGCAACTTTAATATTGCATTACAAGAGCACAATGCATTTCCGCAGACAAATTTATGCACGTAAATTTTTGAAGAAATTCCGGCCAATCGATTCTAATATTTTTTGGGGAACATACACCTGCTCTTGACTATTTCAAAATTTAGTAACGCCATTTTAAACTATAAGTTAGTTCAACATCATCCCTTAGAATCCCTTAAAGATTACGTTCTTTTTGTAGTGTTGCACGGTTTTATTCCAATCGAGTTTAGTACTATGATAATATGGTTATTGTTGGGCGGAGTTCATTACCTCATTGAACCGATAAGATTTCAACACATAAACAAATACGTCCATGGCTAAGAGTCACATTTTATTGAATATTTATGGGATAACCTTGAATTTTATCGAACGTTTAAGAATCTTTAGGAATACCCAACTCAGAGTTGCTCCATTGCTTTGGGTTAGGATAATCGAATTCCCCCTGTAAAATATGTGTTTAATATAATGCAAAATATATGTAAATATCGCTTATTAGTGAAAGGGTGACTTATCTATGATGAAAAACTAAATTTTTGAGTTGAAGATATATGCGTACAAAATATGAGCCTGAGATTTGTAAAAGTTGAATACTTAAAATGTGTTCACAGCACTAAAATGTTTTTTTTAGATGCATCAGTTTTTCAGTAAGTGAGCGATATTTAAGTTAAGATCATACCGTTATATGGTCGGGCTCATGCCATAGGTGCCAAATTACCCACCACCACATAGCTCCACCAACAGTCACAGCACCAATTTTGGTTGCACTTGAATGCGCCGGTGGGGCATTACGGTAGGAGACACTAAAAATCTTATGTAAGTTCATATAAAATTAAAAATTTGGTTTGGGAAATAGAACTTACACATGACTTCCTCTTTGAATAAATGTATGTGCCGGACTCCTGCGACTTAGACAGCACATTGAGAAACCCAATTTTAAAGCAATATTCATAGTCCGCAATAAACTTGTTAAGATTTATCAATCGGTTTTTAGTCAGTGAATCAGCGTGACCGCGCCGGACCAAACGTGAAATACCAATTTGGTCTCAAAAATATACTATAAACTACTATTTCATATTTTACAAAATACCACTATAAATAATAAATAAAACAAATTATAATATGTTATATGTAAAAATAATAATTGACTTATTATATATAGAAAAAATAGGGTTTTTCCCATTGCAAAAAATGTTTGTATTTTATTTCATTTTACAAGATTATTAATATTTCAGTCCAACATAAAACTAAAACAATATGCATTCGTACAGTGGTGGATCTAGGGGGGGCGAAAGGGGCAAGCGCCCCGTGCGCCAAATCTAAGAGGCGCTAAATCGAGTCCGACTAGCAATATAAGGAATGTGCCGAAAAGAAACTGCACACTTTCTTTCTACTATAACTTTCATGTTTTTTATTCGATTTCAATTTTTCTTTTTGTTTTTTTAAAGCAAAACTTAAACGTTCAATTTTTATAAACAGAATTTAAAAAAAATTAACATCTTATTTTTGAGCGAATTTTTTGTTTAACTCCTCTCATCAGGTTCTGCACACCCTCCTTGGTGACCTTGCCGGCTGCACGCATCCAGTTTTTTTTTCATGTCTATGTTGTTTTGGGAGAGACTACCATTTTTTAATAAATTTCGCTTAACGATGGCCCAATATCTCTCAATGGGACGCAGCTCTAGGCAATTTTGTGGGTTCTCCTCTTTTGAAACAAACTTGATGTTTTCCGCCTCAAGGAGCACACAACCATGAACCAAGACAGGCTGTCAAATTTAGCTATACTATCTATCGAAAATGAAGTAGCAGCATCACTCGACTACAATGATATTATTGCTAAATTTGCGGCAATCAAGGGCAGAAAAGTTATATTCTAAAAGTAATATTTTTTTGTCTTGCAAAAACACAAATAATAATGTTTTTTCCGTTGTAACTGACAAAAGAATCGATATGAAATACAATTCTTCAAACATATAAGCCTTTAATAATTAATAACCTATTTACACTTTAAATACTCCTAATGTTATTCGTACAGCAAATAGGGAGGGGGCGGAATTTTTCGCTTTGCATTTATTTTTTTTTTGTGCACCGGCAGACTCTTCTTTTTTAAATTGCTCCAACTGATTTGTTTTCCGTTTGGCAACAAGACCAGCTGCTTGACAGTAAGACCATACCACATGCATTGCGCGTGAACTTTAGAAACTTCGGTCAGACTACAGAGAATAAGATTTTTCGACTAGTGAAACTATTAGCTGATCTGAGTACTAGGCTTTATATACGAATATATATCAATATATAGCAATACCAACATCTGAGCTGATTATATACCAAAAAGTATATCAAATACCATACTTGGTCACACTGCATTTGATGTTTGAAAAGAATTACTAAGGACTTCCCACTGAGACACCAAAAACGACAAGCCACTTCGGATTTAACATGAACTATGCTCGGCTTCCACTTTTCCACTTCCATTTTCGAATTACGAATGTTACATCCATTTAATACTGTATTTAATTAGCAGATCACTCAGCCACGGTAATCCCGGGAAGTTAGGAGCTCCCGTAGTCAGCAAATTCGAATGTAAGTGTTTAGTCTTTTATAAAAAAAAAAGAGCAGGAACAACGGGGAAGTCCTATGCCTCGCTATCAGATACCCCATATACAGCTAAATAGAGCGCAATTATACCTTTACCGAGATTTCAGGGCGCCTTGGTCACAACTTCTTAATGAACGGACCGACTTTGATAATTTGTATAAATAGGTATTGATAAAGAAAACAAAATCCTTTTATGTGCGTAAATTACAAACAATAAATGAAACACCAAATTAACTGAGTTTTTTATTTAAGGCCTGATAACGATAGGCATATTTTCGATAACCGCCTACCGACGAGCTACGAAACCTAAAAAGTAAATTAAAATGGACCATTAATTTATTAAAATTTTTGTCTATTTATAACATTATTCATCTAACTCATTTATTTATTCCAAAAAATACTCGCAATATTATATATTACTTATTTATGTATACATGCATGTATACATACATAGGGACTTTGACCCGTTTTTTTGTCATAAAAAAATAACTCCTGAACTATGCAAGGTATTCTGATAATTTTTTTAGTGATCAGTACACCCTTAGATTTAGTTTGCAGAAGTGGGGGTGTTGAACACAAAACGAGATCTAAAGAGTATTGAATACGGCACTCTGTTTGTCCCGGCCGTACGTTTGCTTGCGCCACACTTCTAACAGGGCCGCATTGCATATCGAGATGTTGCTGCATAAAAATGATTTTTTTGCAAAAAGTCGCAAAAAGCGATTGAGGATGGATTAATTAAACTAAGAATAAATCACTCTAAAAGATGGTCTAGTCCAGGCATGATGCTTAAAATTCGTCGTAAAAATAACCATTGTCCAAGTTGGAAATTCCGTTTTGTTTTTTTGTGGACTCTGCGTGGGTAAAATTTCGGTTGTTCCCCTCCCTGGGAATTTCGATGACTAACCGGCAGCTACACCGGGCGAACATTAAAGCGTGTGTGCAAACTGTTTTAGGGTCGGTCAGTATTGACAAAAGCAATACAAGTTTGGTAAAATTTGTATTCTGGATACGCTCTGTGGGAATTCAAGTTGCAAATTTTCAAAAATCCCAAGTTTTACATTTCTGCAGATTTTTTTTATTACCTAATTAAATCTGCGTGTTTTATAAAAAAAGCACCCAAATAGCATTCAGGTAGCCGCTGCCAGACACCATATCTTTTCGACGCTTTTTGCCTACGTTGCGCCATTTTTAAGACTTTTACCACTCATGTGTGTTTCCTCTTGTTGCCTCCTAGGCTTGTGTCTAAGGTCTAGCACTGTATGTATATGACATATACGAGTATTATTCTGCATCTTAGGTGTTCTCTTTTAGACGAATTGCTTCCGGATGAACTGTGTTCAAACTATAATAGAAATATGAAGTAAATAAAAATTAATTTTTACCTTTGTGGAATGCTAACACTATTTTTATGGGGTTATGCCAGCTGTTAATTGTTATGATTATAATACGGAGATCAAGCCATTGCTTTGTCAATGCCTTTCTCCCATGGGTCAAACAAGAATAAACAAGGAAGAACGCTATAGTCGAGTACCTCGACTATCAGATACCCGTTACTCAAAGGGAAATGGAGATATGCAAGCAGCAAATTAAATTTAAAAAAAAATTAAAATGCGCCACCTACCGGCGGTAGACAGATTTAAGCGTTATGGGCGTTAGAGTGGGCGTGGCAAATTTATTTTTGGATCAATCGATAGGTATTGACGACACCAATACATTTCAGTTAAAATTTTTCATCTAGCATCCAAATTGTGGGCGTCACAGGTTTTCGCGGTTTGTGGGCGTTTAAGTGGGCGTGGCAAACTTTTTTTTAGGTCAATCGATGGTATTGATGAGAACAATACATTTCAGTTAAAATTTTCTATCTAGCATCAAAACTGTAGGAGTTTCAGTTTTGGGCGGTTTGTGGGCGTTAGAGTGGGCGTGGCAGTCTACTGAAACAAACTTGCGCTGCGTAAGAAGCTCAGGAATCTGTACGCCAAATCTCAATAGCCTAACTCTCATAGTTTCCGAGATCTCAGCGTTCATCCGGACAGACAGACGGACAGACGGACAGACGGTCAGACGGACAGACGGACAGACGGACAAGGCTAGATCGACTCGGCTAGTGATCCTGATCAAGAATATATATACTTTATGGGGTCGGAAACGCTTCCTTCTGCCTGTTACATACTTTCCGACGACTCTAGTATACCCTTTTACTCTACGAGTAACGGGTATAAAAATCTACCATTTAAATGACTTTTAGCTAATATGTTAATAGAAATGGATATGTTTCTTACCTAATTCTTGTGTCAGGGCATAAAAGTGGCGAAGACAGACATTTCTTAAAGGAGTTTTTTATGTTTTTTCTTATTAAATGCATATATAAATTTATGACTATGTTCTCGCAAAGCTCTTTATATGATTAATAAGACCTACTAGTTTTTCCTTTTTAATATTAGTATGTAGTACCAATTTTTTTAAACCCCCTGTCGCGTCCCTGTCATAACATTTTGCAATTGTGTGCCAGAACAGGTGTTTTTGATGTTTTGATAGGAAAAAAAAGCTTTGTAACGAACTGATTTTTGTGGTCTGATCGCTACGAGATTTGTGCGGTCTAGCTCAGTAGATTGTGTGCTCGTCCCACCAAATTTATATAAACGTGACCGACCAGTAGCTCAGTGAGAAAGCACAGAATTCACGGGCTCGTAGTGGGTTTATTGCAAATATTTTATTACAAATGTCTCAATAGCTTGGTTGGCCTTGACTCGTCGCTTGTGACATTCGGTACTTCCGACGGTCCTGATTGACTCGACGACCTCTCGCCTTGATGACTCGGTGCTCCAGTCCTGTAGCTCCCTGAAGATCCTCGCAGCTCCCTGAAGACCCTCGCAGCTCCCTGAAGATGCTCGCTCGCTGCTCGCTCCTGACGCGTTGACTTGGTGACTGCTGGTAACGACTCGGACTCGCGAGGGGGATCAGCCGTACGGGCTTAAAGAAGCGTCACCGTTCTCAGACTAGGGTGAACAGAAGCTGCGCTCTCCAGGATCACTCCTTTCGACACACCGCCGCCTGTCCCTTGCTCTGTCCCGGATGGTCCCACTGGGGTTTCTGCTCAGCCCGCGCGGACAGTTCCACCCTAGCCTCACACTTCTGTGTGTGGTCCGGGATGTGGTGGCTGGCCTGCTGCTGACGCAATCTTGCGCACTGCTCCTGGTGGTGCTGGCTGCGCGGCGGGACGTAGCGTGGCTTTTGGCGCTCGGGGTTCGGGTGTACGCCGCTCCGGGACCTCGCAAGTCGAAACCGTAGGGCTCTCCTGGACAACTCCACTCGAGACCGTACCGATCGACCATTCTCCCTTCTGGCTTGTTTACTCGTTATCCTCTAGGCGTAACGCCAGGACTTTGTTGATAGGGTTAAACCGACCGCCTTGACCTAGCCGTATGATGCCCTCTGGACCTCAGCTACCTGCTTCTCAATTCGGAGATTCATGATATCCCAATCCCTAACGTCTTGACGTAGCAATCTTGCTCCTCGTAGGCTCCCATGGCACTGCTTTTCTTGATGGTTTGACTCCTCGTGATCGACTGATCCAGCTGCCAGCACTCTGCGGCCTTATATAGGGCCTGCGGGAACCGTTATTTCCCTTTTGCGCATGGCCTGTTGGATCTCTCTACTCCGGGTCCAAAGTCCGTGTCTCCTGGTTGATCCACTTGTCCTTCACGTAACGCTTCCAACCGATGTTCTGCCCACTGCTGCTGTCCCGCTGATTCCCGTGATGCTTGCGTTAGGCCTGTGTGCCGCTCCACCGCCGAGATGTGGCACTTCTTCTCCCAATCCAAAGATCACGGGAAAGTCCAAAGTACGGTGGAGTCCCGTTATCCCCACATGGCACTCTTTCTCTGCCCGGCAAGTCTCCACTTTCTCCTTATCCGCTCCTTGGTCTCCAAACTCTCTGGATCTCCATCCTTGGTCTCCAAACTCTCTCGATCTCCATCCTTGGTCTCCAAACTCTCTCGCTCTCCATCCTTGGTCTCCAAGCTCTCTCGTTCTCCATCCTCTCCTCGCCGCGCCGTTATTACGCGAATTCGCCGCGTATCTGGTAAGCGGCCGGCCATCTGCTGCTGCTGCTGTTTATATTTGTGGGGAGTTATTCAACTCCTCACATTCCCCCTCTACTTCGGGAAACATTTAAAACTTGTTCCTACTCTCCGGGGTTTCCTTGCATATCCTAGCCTTCGAGTCCTTGTGATGCTCCCTCCGATTCCCACGTCGCTCCCTCGTTGCTCCCTCGATGCTCCCTCGACGCTCTTAACTCTATTGAGTTTCTACAGCGCTGGTCATCCTCCTCGTAGCAACTTTAAATCTCCCGCGCTGATATTTCCCGTGTTTCCACTGGGACATCGATACTCATGGGCTATCGATCCCCAGCTCGCTGCTCATTGCTGCGTCCCACTCCTTTCCACGGTTCCTCCGCCTGGTCACGCCATCCGTGCGTGATCGATGTTTCTGCGACTGTCGATACCGACGGTGCGGCATTGCCACCTGCTCGTTGCGATATTTCCACCTTTGCCGATATTTCCATTTTCGTGTGCCCATCGATCGCACTATCGTCCAGTGCCAATCGATCGCCTATCGGGGCGCCCCCTTCCCTGGCTCATGGTGATTTCGCAACTTTCTAGGTAAGTTTTCGCATTACTTCACTCCTTTCTATTTCATCCTTTCTCTCTCCATACGACCTCTCTCGCCTCTCGTCTCTCTCTCTCGCCCTTTAATCGTCCTCAGCCGGCTGAGTCTGGCTCCACGCTGGCAACACTCGAGAGCGGGTGCGGAGAGGACTTCGCATTTGCTTAGCAGCAGGTGAGTATTTTGGTATTCGTTTGGCTGCTTCCTGCAGCGCAATTTGAGTTTCAGGATGCCGGAGCTGCCATGTATGCCCCTTTCTTATGGCCCCTGTTTCAGCCGCGTTTCCCGTTCTATGCCGGTTTCAAACTTCGTTTTGTTTTCTTTTATTTTTAAACTTTATTCGGCTGCTCCTCAAACGCTCTCGTGCCCGCAAGCCCCAACCGGACTCGGAACGCGCGCCCTCTCTCCATACGCGCACGCTGCGTCTGCCGCCCAGGATGCGGGCCTCCTTTACCGCCGGTTCCTCCGCGATCCCTTCGGGCCACTCGTGCTCCGCGATCTCTCGCCATTGCTGGCCATTCGGCGCCGACACCGTGCGCGACAATTTCGGGCGTCCCACCACCTCGGACACTTCGGGCGCCGAGTGCTGCCGCTTGAGCGGAGGTCGGCCACCTTCCACGGGTTCGGGCCACACCCAGGGTCCTCGTTCCAGCGGCTCATCTAGCTCCGCAGTTAACGAGGTGCTCCCTGTTGGCGCTGGCGTCGTCGGTCCGGTGCTCGGTGTCGGTGGGGCCCAATGCTCCGGTCTGCCGCGGGTCCTGGGGTCCAGCGGGCTCACCCGGGGACCACTCACCTCCCAGATTCGGGGCTCCTCCGCCGTCTCCTCCGCGGGTCCCTCCGGCCAGGTCCAGACGACCGACTGCTGCCGCCATCTTAGCCCTCCGCCACGAACGTCCGGGTACTGTGGCTCGCGTGGGCCGCCGTTATGTCCGAATGTGTTGTCCCTACGGGTTCCCTGGCTGTTGCTGCGGCGGATCGGTTTGTTGCTGCTGGCGTCGCTCGTGTTCGGGCTGCTACTGCGGTGGTGGCTGCTGCTGCGGTGGTGGCTGCTCGCGTTCGAGCTGCTGCTGCGGTGGTGGCTGCTCGAACCTCGGCGTGGGTGGTCGTGCTGGCGTCCACTGCGGTGATCGCTCGTACCGCGGTGTGGGTGGAGGTTAGGACGCCCGGTCTTCTGCCACTTCTGGTGGCGGGATGCAGGGCTCGGGCGCAGACCTCGGTGTGGGTGGGTACCCCGGGTTCTCCCACAGCTGCCGCTCCTCCTCCTCGGCCGTCCGCAGTTGGTCCTGCCACTCCGGCGATTCCTCCATCTCCTTCAACCGCCGCTCCTGGCTCCGCCGTCGCGCCTCGCACATCCGGCGATGTTCCAACGTAGCCGCTGCCACAGACTCGGCATGGCTACCGGGAGCCTGCTGGTACTGGGGCGGCTCCTCGCTGGCCCATTTGACCTCCGCCGCGCCAGTCGGGATGTAGTTGCCCTGTAGTATCCTTGGAGATTCCTTAGATTTAACTTATCGTGTCCTAGTAGATATTTCTAGTATCCTTGGCGAGTCCCTGGAGTTATCCTTTCGAATCCATGGATGTATCCTTGGAGTGTGTTCGTAGTATCCTTTGAGAATCCTTGGAGATATCCTTGGACTCTTTTCGTTGTATCCTTTGCGAATCCTTGGAGATATACTAGGACTCTTTTCGTATTATCCTTTGGGAATCCTTAGAGATATCCTTGGACTTTTTTTTTCGTTGTACCCTTTGAGGATCCTTGGAGATATCCTTTTGAATCTTTTTGTTGAATCCTTTGAGGATCCTTGGAGCTATCCTTGGACCCTTTTTTTTGTAGTATCCTTTTAGTATCCTTGGAGATATCCTTGGAGATATCCTTGGTTTCTTTTCGTAGTATCCTTTGAGAATCCTTGGAGATATCCTTGGACTCTTTTCGTATTATCCTTTGGGAATCCTTGGAGATAACCTTGGACTTTTTCCGTTGTATCCTTTGAGGATCCTTGGAGACATCCTTGGACTTTCAATGTTGTTTTTCGACTGTTGCGTCCGCTTGCTGTAGCCGTTCGCTTGTGCTCTCCGTTTGTTTTTGTTTCAGCTCGCTTGCGTGTATGGTCCGCTCTTTCTTTGTGTTTATGTGTCGTATTTTGCAGATTACTGGTGACACAAAACCCATGACTTGGTAAGGCCCTTCGTATCTTGGTCGTCGCTTTTGATAAATGGTGTTCCTTGGCCCACACGACGTCACCCACCGTTGGCGTCCATTGTCTCCTCCTTAGGTTATAATGCCTAGCCTGATCCTGGGATGCTTTTTCCAGATTCCGCCTTACAATCTCGAAGATTTCTCTGAGTTTGTTGGCCTTCTCCTCCGGGGTCTCAGTCGGTCGCCCCGTCCCTACGGTCTCTCTGTCTTATATGGCGCTGGGTAGTTTTGGTTCTCTGCCTTGGGTAACGAACGCCGGTGTGTAACCTGTGGATTCTGAATCGCTCGTGTTTACTGCCAGCATGATGTCCGGCCATTTTTCGTCCCAGTTTCTTTGGTTTTGCACTGCGAACTGCGCTATCATTGTCTTCACCGTCCTAATTGCTCTCTCAGTCGGGTTCTCCTGTTGGGTGTATGTTGCTGTTGCTTGGCTCCCATTTTGGCCAGGAAACTCTTGAAAATTATTCTGGCAAACTGTACTCCGTTGTCCGTTATGACTATTTTGGGGACCCCATACCTTGCGATTATGCGTTCTTTAAAAGCTTTCTTTAGGGACTCGGCCGTCACGCTTCGCAGCGGCACCAACTCAGTCCACTTGGAGAACCGGTCTATCAATACCAGCAGCATTTGGTTGCCGTGCTTCGAACGCGGCAGGGGTCCGATAAAGTCCGCACATACCATAGCCCATGGTTCCTCTGGCACCTGCGTCAGCATTTTCCCAGCCATTTGCATCTGATTCGGCTTGAATATCGTGCATGTCTCGCATCCTCGCACGTGGGCTCAGGCGTCTCTGTGCATTCCTGCCCAGTAATACCAGGCTGCCAGACGCGCTATTGTCTTTCGGCTTCCTACACGGCCAGCCGCCGGTGAGTCGTGGTTCTCCTTCAGCACCGTTTCCCATAGAGCTTTCGGGACGCACATCTTCCATGTTGCGAAATCCTCGCTGCCCGCTCTATGAGGTATATTCCTTTACAGGGTGTTACCCTCCATCAAGTAGTCCGGATACTTTTGCGGCTGCCTCCTTATTTTTTTGCGCATTTCCAGAATGTTGCTGAAGCTTCCGCCGCCGACGTCTCTTTGATTCCTTGAAGCGTTTCCGGTAGTGGCTGCCTTGACAAAGCGTCTGCCACCACGCTGAGTTGTCCTTTCCTGTACGCTATTTCGAAGACGTACTGCTGCAACTCCAGGGACCATCTAGCGATCCTCCCTGAAGGGCTCTCTATGCTGTTGAGCCACTTCAGCGCCATGTGGTCGGTTACTACTTTAAAGTGGTAACCTTCCAGATACGGTTTGAGCTTTCGGATGCCAAGCATTCCTTCTCGGTCGTTGAGTGATTCCTCTCAGCGCCGTTGAGCGTTCGGCTCGAGTAAAAGATTACCTTTTCGCCTCGTTCAGTTTCCTGGGTCAAGATTGCTCCGATGCTGCTACCTTCTCCGGATCCGTGCCTATTCCTTCGCTAGTCACTCGATGACCAAGATACAACAGCTCTTTCTTGAAAAATTTGCACTTCTCCGGGCTTAACCTCAGATTTGCCTCCTTTAGCCGTCGGAACACTTCCTTCAGGTTAGCCTTGTGTTCTTCCAGCGAGCGCCCGATCACTATGATGTCATCCTGGTAAGGAAATGCGATCGGCGACATTTCGGGACCGATCACCCGGTATAGCACCCGTTGAAAGGTCGCAGACGCCGAATGAAGTCCGAATGGCATTACTCTCCACTGGAATAAGCCTTTCCCCGGCACTGTAAACGCCGTGTACTGCCTGCTGTCTGCATTCAGTGGGATTTGCCAGTACCCATCCTTTAGGTCCAAGCTGCTGATGTACCGTGCTTCCCTCAGTTGGTCGTGGGTATAATTTATTCGGGGCATCGGGTATGCATCCTTTATCGACTTGGCGTTGATTTGTCTAAAGTCGACGCACAGTCTCCATTTGCCCGTCTTTTTTTTAACCATCACGATGGGAGAGCTGTATGGGCTTGTTGAATGTTCTATGTATACCATCTGGAGAAGCTCGTCCACATTCGCATTGATCTCCCCTTGAACTTTCGGATTCTTAGGGTAGTATCGCTGCTTCATTGGTTTGTCGTCTTTCATCGTGATCTGATGCTCTGCCATGTTCGATGTTTCCTTCATGCTGCTGAAACTCGATAGCTCTGCTTCCAGAAATTTGATCGTGTCGTCATCTTCGCTTGCCCGTTGTACGACTGCCACCGATAGCTTCTCCTCGAGCCATTGCTTGTGTCGATTCCTGGCCGGTATTATCACTTCGTGTCCACGGCACTTAATCTCGGTACCGTCTTGTGTTAGAAAGTTCCATCCCAACACAAATGAATTCACTACCCCTGGTAGTATCAGCAGGCTCATGCTCAGTCGCTTGTTCCCGAACGCGATTTCTACCTCCAGCTGCTCATTAATTCCGCCACATCTCCCGTCTTTCAACCTAACTTGCCGTCGTATCCTCGTAATCTTCCCGAGGGCAGCCAGGTTGTCCGCCAGTTCATTGCTTATAAAGCTTGTTGTTGCCCCGGTGTCGATTGTGGCCTTGTATGTGCCCCCACCAATCGTCACCGCTGCGGGCAACTGCTACTCCTCCTCGATCAGCTTTCCCGTTAGTTTGGAGAGGTAGCATCGTGCGACCCCCGCTCGCCTCTTTGCGGCTAAAGATCGCTGGGCATTTCCCGTCTGCTGGAAGCATTCGACGCTCCTGACGACTACTCTCCCGCACACCCAGCAGATCAACAAGCGTTGGTGCCGACACCCCCGCGCTTAGTGTCCATGACCACCGCACTTTCGGTGCGTCGTTTCACGAGGCCTTTGTGTTGTACTTAGTGGCCTCCAAACAGTGTTTGCTGGCTGCATCTATTGCTGTTGTGGCGGTGTCCATTGGCCTCCGCGTGGTGCTCCTGTTGCCTGCTGCCGTGTGACTCGGTTAGGTGGCGACCATTGGTCTTTTCCCCGTGTCTCCTGGGTTCCTGTCTCTTCGCATCTTCTGCATGTTACTTGAGTTGGTGATGCCGACTTGGTCTTCGAGAATTTGCTTTTTTGTGCGAACGCTTCCCGCTCCTTTTCGAGTTCTTCATACTCATCTGCTAATATCATCAGCGTGTCCAGGTTCGACACTTTGTACGCCCTTAGGAAGATCCTTAGACTTGGGGTGCAGTTTTCCTTGATGATCCTTAGGGAATCTTTCGCGGAATAATTAAGTGGCCTCACCATCGTCTGCATGTCGATCATGTAGTCTTTGAACTACTCGCTGAAGCCCTGCTTCCGTTGCCTGACCTGACCCGCCAGCCTGGTGAAGAACTCTCTCGGTAGAAAGTATGTGTGGAAACTATCTATGAACTCCGCCCAAGTTTTCTATTGTTTGTTGTTGGCGATAAACTACTTCAGAGCCCTTCCCTTAAGCAATTCAGGCATCGCTCGGGAATCATGTCTAACTCCAAGCCGTATGTGTTGGCGGACCATTCCACCTGCTCCAGGAACTCGAACGGTTTTTCCGCCCCGTCGAACCTGAACGACCATCCGCGGACCTGGTTAGCGATCCTTGCATAGTCTGACTGACTGGGTCTCGAGATCAGCGCTGTTATTTTCCTGTCTTGGCTTGATTCTCTCCTGTTTGCCTCCTTTTGAAGGATGTCAACGTTCAGGCTTGCCACTAAGTTGTCCCCTTCGGCGTTCGTTAACGTGACGCTCGGGCCGGCTTTGTCGTGGTATGTAGCTTCCAACTCGGCCCAGATGTCAACGAGTCATTATCCGTTTCTGAGTAATACTCGGATAATGCCTTTCTCATGTCTTCTAATCTGCCGTCCAGGGTGACATTAAGCCTCTGTGCGACATTGGCGAAGTGCTCCTTTTTAAGCCGGTAGATCCTCTTCTTTTCCATTCTGTTTAAGTTGCTTTTACTGCTGGACAATCACGTTGGGCGCCAGATATATCGAACTGATCTTTGTGGTCTGATCGCTACGATATTCGTGCGGCTAGCTCAGTAGATTGTGTGCTCGTCCCACCAAATTTATATAAACACACAGAATTCACGGGTTCGTAGTGTGTTTATTGCGGGTATATTATTACAAATGTCTCAACAGCTTGGATCGGTACTTCCGACGGTCCTGATTGATCGACGACCTCTCGCCTTGATGACTCGGTGCTCCAGTCCTGTAGCTCCCAGAGGGTGAACAGAAGCTGTGGTCTCCAGGATCACTCCTTTCGACACACCGCCGCCTGTCCCTTGCTCTGTCCCGGATGGTCCCACTGGGGTTTCTGCTCAGCCCGCGCGGACAGTCAAGGCGGAACGCCAGGAAGATGCCTCGCGCTTTACTTTGCTTCTACGCCTAGTGTAAACGAACGTTCCACCCTAGCCTCACCCTTCTGCGTAGGGTCCGGGACGTTTCCGCGTGGCTCGCTCTGTGTTGCGTGGCTGTCGTGATGTGGTGCTAGCTTACTGCTGACGCTATCTCGCGCACTGCCCCTGGCGGTGCTGGCTGCGCGACTGGACGTAGCGTGGCTTTTGGTACTCGGGGTTCGGGCACGCCGCTCAGGGACCTCGCAAGTCGAAACCGTAGGGCTCTCCTGAACAACTCCACTCGAGACCGTACCGATTGACCGCTCTCCCTTCTTGGCTTGTTATACTCGTTATCCTCCAGGCGTAACGCCAGGACTTTGTTGATAGGGTTAAGCCGACCGCCTTGACCTAGTCGTGTGATGCCCTCTGGACCTCAGCTACCTGCGTCTCAATGCCGCTCCACTGCCGAGATGTGACACTTCTTCTCCCGGTCCAAAGTTCACGGGAGAGTCCAAAGTCCGGTAGAGTTCCGTTATCCGCTTTTGCACACGGCACTCTTGCCTTGCCCGCGAAGTCTCAATTCTCTCTCGATCTCCCTCCTTGGTCTCCAAACTCTCTCGTTCTCCATCCTTGGTCTCCAAACTCTCTCGCTTTCCATCCTTGGTCTCCAAACTCTCTCGTTCTCCATCCAAGTCTCCAAACTCTCTCGTTCTGCATCCAGGTCTCCAAACTCTTTTCGCCGCGCCGTTACTACGCGAATTCGCCGCGTATCTGGTAAGTATCTGCTGCTGCTTCTATTTTTGGGGAGTTATTCAACTGCTCACAACTTAAACACCAAACACCCGACACAGACACAACTTTTGCTTACCTCTAGTTGCCTATGCCACACCTATGAAAAAACCGGGTTGAGTCGATAGCCCCATAACACCACCCTAATGTATACAGGCTTTAAGTAACCTTACAAAAATTATTAAATTATATCAAAAACTATTTCGGTGAGAACATCGTTTTCGAGACTCCCACCCATCTTGTGCAGATCATTGCTGGTGACAGGATCATCAGAACATTAAAATATTCATTTTTTCTGTTAGAGTTTCTCAAATTCTAATTTTACTTTAAATTTTTGACGAAATTTTAACAATTAAGACAAGGAAGAACGCTATGTCGAGTACCTCGACATCCCGTTACTCAGCTAAAGGGACGAAAGCGAAATGGAGATATGCAAGCAGCAAAGCGAGACTGAAATGCGCCACCTACCCCTGATCTCTATATATGGTTATATATGCGGTAGACAGATTTAAGCGTTATGGGCGTTAGAGTGTGCGTGGCAAACTTATTTTGGGTCAATCGATAGGTATTGACAAGACTAATGCATTTCAGTTAAAGTTTTTTCCCAGCATGAAATTTGTGGGCGCCACAGTTTTTGGGCGGTTTGCGTTAGAGTGGGCGTGTCATATTCGCGTAACAAACTTGCGCTGCGTACAAGGCTACGGAATCTAAATTTGAGATCTCAGTTCTCTATCTTTGATAGTTTCCGAGATATCCGCATTCATATTTCACGATTTTATGAAGTTTGTGGGCTGTTTGTGGGCGTTAGAGTGGGCGTGGATTGGGTCAATCGCTAGGTACTAATGAGAACAAATCATTTCTGTTACAATTTTTACTGTAGCATCAATGTAGGAGTCACAGTTTTGGGCGGTTTGTGCTGCTGCTAAAACAAACTTGCGCTGCGTAAGAAGCTCAGGAATCTGCATGCCAAATCCCAATAGCCTAGCTTTTATAGTTTCAGAGATCTCAGCGTTCATCCGGACGGACAGAGAGACGGACATGGCTAGATCGACTCGGCTAATGATCCTGATCAAGAATATATATACCTTATGGGGTCGGAAACGCTTCCTTCTGCCTGTTACATACTTTCCGACGAATCTAGTATATCCTTTTACTCTACGAGTAACGGGTATAAATATAATAAAGCATTGTTTAGTTCCTCAACCATTATATTCCTGTTTATCATCCAGCCAACTTAATAGCCTCGGCACACTGCCGCTGAGCGAGAGGCAAATACGCAGCTAACGCATTTCGTCGGGTCTGTTTTTTAGCGCAATACTCAGATGACCTGAGGAAATACCAGAAAAAATACCAGATTTAGCGAGTGAATAGAAAAAGACAAGAGTCTATGGTTACACAATTGAAATAGATACAGGACAAAATACAATGAGTCCCAAATAATAATACTAATTAGTTGCTAGGTAGGATAATATAATTGATTTAAGGATAGGCAGTGGGTCTGTATTAGAAATGAGGTGTTATAATCTATTATAGTCATTACAAAGTACTCTAAAAGGTTCATGCATGTTATAATTGGACCTACAATGATTAAAAAACTAGTGGAATATATTTGTAGTTTTTAGTGAATCTATTCACCACATTAAGGTGCAGGCGACAGAGTAAACAAGATTCCGGTTGAAAATGGTACCTAGCATAATTCTACGGTTGGTTAATAAGGTTAAATTAATTAAAAGATGTCTGCTAGAGTAAGACGGTAGTATTGGACTTAAGTTCCTGTTAAGTCCCCGTAAGGCAAATGTCAGAAAGTTTTTTGTACAGACTCTATCCGGTCTATATGTCTACCAAGGTCATCAAAATGCGTTATCGGGTCCAACTCATAACCAATTAGAGTATAATCGGTGAAGCAGGTGTTTTCGCGAACAAAGGTCATTACTTTGCACCTAGGCCATTTAAGTTTATTTTAATTTCACTGTACCAAATTTGAAATGCTTCAAGATTAGATTGTAAAGCGAGGCTCTGGGCGTGCTCATTATATTGCTGGCGAAGCTTAACATCATCAGCGTACATAAGTATACGTGACTTTATAGGGACTAGTGGAAGATCATTAATGAGTTATGTAAAATAGAGCAGACCTAGGTGACTTCCTTATGATACACGTAAAGTAACTCGGATTAGGGATAAAAAAAGTGTTTAAAAATATTACTCTTTTTTTTCCTATCATTCCAATAACTTAAGATTAAAGAAAGAAGATCACATTGAAAGCGGATGATTGACAGAGTCAAACGCTTTACTGAAATCAGTGCAAACCACGTCAGTTAAAAAATTTTTCTCGAATCTATTTGTCGCGAATAAAGTATAGTCCAAAAGGATCGTTGTCGTTGACCTACGTTTTATAAAACCGTGTTGGCGAGCGGAATTAAGAGACCTATAACTATGTTCAGATCGGTGTGTAATAATGTTTTCAAATAGCTTCGGTATTGCTGATAGCTTTCACATACCTCGGTAACTCATGCGTCAAAATTTGATCCTCATTTTATGAAGTGGGATAACATACGACCCCTTCCACCTATGTGGGAAATTGCATGTTTTTAAAGACAAAATAAAAATTTCTTGCAGTGGTCTACACAACGTCTCTGCGCAGTACCTAAGCACACAGCCTTGGATTCCGTTAGGTTCCGGAGAGTAGAGTGGCTTGCACGTATGAAAGAAGAAGTGAGTTTTCACTTATAAGCGGACAAAAAATAAGGTTTGACTTAAACTTGGCATATGGGCAAGACTGATGTACTGGAATATGAGCTGAATAAGTCGTTTGAAAAAATTGTGCTAAAAGATCGACTGTTGCCTGATTTGTATTTGTAACAAAATTTGGATGCAGTATAAACTGGATCTTGCAACGAGCTAAATAGTTTTTATAACACTGGGCATTAAGCACTGCGGAATCAGACCGGGCACTTAAGTATTTCGAAAAAGGCGGAATGTGATCCGGGAGCTCTAAACTTTTTGTAGGGTCTGTTTCCTAGTCGAGTTGACACGCGGAGGTCATCTGGATACGAACCGTGCGAAAGCGGCAAGAAATTTCTCAGTCGTTAAGTCGGATGTAGTCTCTGATAGATAGCCTTCGTAGAAAAGTAGACGAAAACCAACACCTAACACTTTGTGATGAAATGAGCTCTTCCGGTGTCATTTTTTATATAATATGGGCCAGGGGCGTCCATCCCTGTGTACGCGAATGTACGGGAAAAAGACACCTGCTCTTTCATCAAACTTCCCATCGTCTGGACTTGCAATCTCTTTTAGTGGATAACGCAGACCTTGCAGGTGCTAATAACTGCCTTCACCAAGTTCTTGATTTTTGGAACCCAGTATCTTGACCGGGTGAGACGTACCACTAACTGGTTACCACCATGTAAAGTTATGAGATGCAAACTTTCGGAGGCTGTTACGCGGCCGAACGCCCTGATCAGCCCTTTCTGATCTAAAAAGGGGTTCAAGAAGAGAATCGAGCTTGACGCGAACACAGGGCGCTTTTGACTCAAGCAGCGGTATTCTTTAGAAAAATATCTGCGCTGAGTGAAAATGGTCATGAGCCGATCATCGGCGGCGACGTCCTGGACCTCAAGACGGATCCCTGAATTGAGATTGAATTGGCAATTGTTTTCGACATCGCTTTGACGGCACGCTTTTCTACCGCGGCAGCAAGCCCTGGCAAGTGGGTCCATTCTACAATGGAGGGTTATCCACCAGCTCCTGAAGGGTAACTCTTTAACTAGCCAAATCAGCTAGATTATGTTCCGATTGAACGTGCGACCAATTCGCTGCCTCTGTGGACTCGTTGATCTTCGTCATCCTGTTGGCACCGAACTTTGTCCAATGACGCGCTGGTTTGGCTAAATGGAGCTTCGAGGTCAGCAGCGGCATACTAGGAAGGGTGCCTTCTGACAACAGTAGAGCTCCACACAACTCCAGCCTAGGATGTGACACCGTTTTGACTGGCGCCACACGCGTCTTGGCCGTGAGCAAGTTGACCATCGTCGAGTGCCCCATCTCTACGCGCACATAGATCGCATAGATCGTATGCTTTTTGAGAAGCGTCACAGAATCCGTGATGCTCAACGCGGAACCCTGGACGGAAGGAAACCCATCTTGGAATTCGACCTGATCTAGGACCGAATAGATCTGGAGAAAGCTGTTCCACCTTTGGCACAGTTCAGTTGGAAGTTCATCGTCCCAACCTGCTCACCGACCCAGCCTGCTGGGTCATACAGCATGGCAATTTGGGAAAGGATCAGGCGTTTTGTAAGGGAGATCTCCGTTACGAATTCTGCTGGGACGAGGAAGTCTATGGTCAGTTGATGATCGCTTTGGATATGAGCTAGATTTCTTTGTGGTTAGAAATCAATTTTCATAATGGAAAGCCCGCGGAATTAAGAGCACTTTGTAGCTCTCAAACAATGAGCCGAGCGAGCCGATTCAGCTTCCGAAATGACGTCGTCTACATACATGACTCATACGTTGCTGGACTCAAATCGCCAGGAATGCCGCACAATTGACTCCAAAGGTTACCGTCTGTAACTCAAAATCTCGAATGTGCCCCTCGCTGTGGCGGAAAAAAATTTTGCCATATTTACTGGCAGTCGTGCTTAACTGCAAGCTAGGGATGTTCGGAGAACGAATGGAACACTGACAGAGCATTTTGGATTCAGCGGATACTGTCTGGTTTAAGCCTAATTCTTGTGCTTGTACAATTTGGATAGACAACTTAATTAGTTTTAAAAGCTGCTCAGTGATAAAGGTTGCTTCAGATACTGAATCTATCAGAGTACGATCTTCGAATTTCGACCCCAGGTGGGACGGAGCAAGACGGATCTATACCCCGTCGCAAAGTAATTTTCGACTGTGGAATCCATGGACATGGTAGCGATGGCAATGGGTGTATTTGGTCTGGGTATGGATCTCGGAGAAGGATTTGAAAGGGCTGGGGAGGAGTTGTCTCGGTGTAGTAGGCTGTAAAGTCGGACGTGGCACCTTAAACAACTATGAATGCTTTCGCAATCACGTAGCTGATGCGCTTGTTCGAAGCAGTTCAGACACGGCTGCCTTCTCTTTATGTATGCCGATCGCTCGTCGACCGTAATATGGATAAATCGTGCACATGTGCGGACAGGATGATTTTACTTCTTACAAAGGTCATATCCTTTGGGTTTGGATGCTACCCTTGTTGTTTGTTTTCGGGTGAGATTAACTCGAACCTGACGGTCGTACGTCATCTGTGGCTTCTATGGTGCAGTGATGCTTCTTAAAGAATGCGTTCTGCTCCTGCCACGTCGGAATCTTGGCCTTGTTTTTGACTGTTTGCACAAGGATAGAGTGAGTTTTGGGAGTTTTGAAGGGCACATGTACACCAAGAGGCAATCATAATTTTCGGTTTGTATTCCGATCATTTCTAGCGCCGTGAGGAAACCCTGGATGCTTTTTTGAAGTTCACGGATAGCTGACCCAGATTCCTGATTAACGGACTGTACATTGAAAAGCATCTTCAATTCGTTATTTGCTTACAATCGCTTGTTTTCGAAACGTTCAGTTGGGTTAACCCAGACTTAGCGAAGGCCATCGTTGGTAAGGGAGGAGTTCGAAACTATGTTGTGCGCATCGCCACTCGTTTGGGCAAACATTTTTCGACCGTCGTTAGCCTTGGATTATTTAATATAATTGCCGTAAACATATCCCTAAAGGTTGGCAAACGAAGATAATCTCCGGTGAAAACTTCGGTATCGTACGGAGGCAGCCAACAGCCAGAGGACATGTAGGTCTGGGTTGGAACAGCTTGACCATTGGGAGCTTGGGCTATCATATCGGCGATCTGAGCACCACCTCATTCGTAAACGAAATAGCAAAAGCTGTATTTGGAAGAACGCTTTAGTCGAGTACCTCGACTGTCAGATACCCGTCACTCAGGTAAAGGGCCAAAGGGAAATGGACAATTGCAACCCGCGATCTCAATATATGGTTATGGGGGCGGTAGACAGATCTAAGCGTCATGGGCGTTAGAGTGGGCGTTGCAAACTTTTTTTTTTAGATCAATCGATAGGTATTGACGAGAATAATTCATTTAAGTTAAAATGATGTTTCTAGCATGAAAATTGTGGGCGCCACAGGTTTAAGCGGCTTGTGGGCGTGGCAAACTTTTTTTGGATCTATGGATAGTTATTGACGAGTGTAACACATTTCAGTTAACATTTTTTTTGCTGTCATTGGTTTGGGCGGTTTTGCGGGCGTTAAAGTGGGCTTGGCATATTCGCTTGCCAAACTTGTGCTGCGTACAAGGCTACGGAAACTAAATCTAAATTCTTTATTTTTGATAGTTTCCGAGATATCCGCGTTCATATTTACGATTTGTTAATGTTTATGGGCGGTTGTGGGCGTTAAAGTGGGCGTGGCACACTGCTTAACTTTTTTTGGATCAATCGATACGTATTGATGAGAACAAAACATTTCAGTTAAAATAATTATTCTAGCATCTAAACTGAAGGAGCTAACGGCTAGTGATCCAGATCAAGAGTATATATGCTTTATGGGGTCGGAAACGCTTCCTTCTACCTGTTACATTCTTTCCGACGAATGTAGTATACCATTTTACCTTACGAGAAAAGGGTATAAGTATCGTGGATCGGAACAAATAGGAATTGGAGCACGGACCAACTTGGAAACTGTATATTTTTTTGTATATGTATATTGTATAATTGGGACCGAAATTGTTTTTTTATGGAGTACTGGTGTTATTTTTTTCCTCTCTAATAATTTGAGGGGAAAAAATAGCAAATATAAAAAAATAAAAAAAAATTTGGAGACCACTGACCAAAAAAAAGTTTTTCACGTCAGTTGGTGTACTACTGTTCCAAGAGTACTTGAATCAAACACACTGTAACACTTTGTTGCAGTGTTTACATAAACAAAGGCTCGGTCAAAAACCTAAGTGGCCGAAACATGAGTCGATCGGCGGCGTACACAGAAAGTGCAAGTGTCAGCATTCTGTTGCACACGCCGGCCGCTCAGCCAAACTTAAGTACATGCATATACCTCCGCACTCCAGACTAAGTGAGCATAGCTATTTTCTTAAGAATATATAGGCCGTCTCTCCGCTGCCGCTATTGGCAGCGCCGCTATGAGACTTAGACCTCCTTAGCTCCTAAGTAAATTAAGTTTGGGAAAGAAACTCTTTTGAGCTCAGAGCGGCAACAACGGCTGCTCTGCTCCAAATATAACCAAATAAAAATCATCCAAAAGGATATCTAACTGAAGTGAAATTGGACTTATATTTTTTTGGTCGTTATGAAAATCCTACACATTTAAACTATTACAGTGCATTTTTATTTGAGTATATTAAATAGGATGGCTGACGGAAAACTTTAATTTGTGGGAACCAAATGCTGGGAGTGAAGAAAATATGTAGGTGTGTATGTGTATGTATTTTGTATATGTATGTACCCTGCAGTACCATTCAGCGCTTATTGAACACTCAATCACTGCAAAAAGCTCATCACTGAGCGCTCAATGAGCGCACAATTTGTATGGAACTAAGTGCTTAAATTAAGATAGGCATGTACTAGGGTTCATCAGTGCTCAAAAAATAGCACGCATTGAGCGCTTTTTTGAGCACCCTTTTGAGCGCTTTTTTGAGCAGCAGAAAAAGCACACGTTCAGCACATGTTGAGCGCTCGATTGAGCAGCGGAAAAAGCACACATTCAGCACATGTTGAGCGCTCGATTGAGCAGCGGTAAAAGCACACATTCAGCACACGTTGAGCGCTCATTCAAGCAGCGAAAAAGCGCACTTTCAGCGCACGTTGAGCGCTTAGCAGCAAAAAAAATTTCAGTTGTAATTTTTATTTTTATTTGTTTATTTTAAAATTTGAGCTCGGGGGTTTCCGGTGTTATCGGGGTCGCTTGCACCTCCTCCTCAGCATCTGGTGCCGGCGTTGCCTTTTTTTTGGTACAACTCAAGTTTTTAACGCACCGCATTGCCTTCTGCAGCGCCTTTTCGGGAGGCTCCGAGGGATCCACCAGGGGTATCATCTAGTATTAGAAAAAAATTAGTTTTAAAAATAAAACAAGACGAGAATAAAAACGAGTGACCGAAAGTAATCGTTATTTGTAAGATTAATTTATAATAAAAGAAATGTTATCTTTGGCATTCAATGTAAAAATCCCAGAAGTCTTTTAAAAAGTAAACTTACAAACAATAGTTACTTTCAGCCTCAATAAAAACTTACTTAATAAGTAAGTTGTGGGACAGAACAAGTTCCTCGGATAATATGCTTAAGATGGAACGATTTAGCCTTCCATTTTTTTATAGATTTACCTTCAGCCTTGTCTAAAAATATAAGAAAATGCAAAAAATATCCAGAAGAAATTAGCAAACTTTTGTTTTCGGTCACTTGATTTATTTTATTTTGTTGTAAAAAATTATTTATGTATTTTTTTTATTATTTGTTAAATTATTTATTTATTTTGCAGATGCGGAAAAAATACCACTTTTCCAGGAACGGAAAATTAGAGATGTTTGAGATTTTTATTTAAATAGCCATGTTTGTTTACTTACACAAAAATAAAAATTGTGCTTTAATGTTATTAATACAAAAAATCATAAGTTATAAAAACAAACATCTCTTATTTTTGGTCCCAAGTAACTTAGCACTCAATAAGATTTTCAAATTTTTTCACAGATTCATTCATTTGTTTATTTATATGCATCATTTGTTGTTTTTCACGTCAAAAATTAAAATTTTTCACAGCTATTTTTTTCCGCCACGTGTTTTTTTTAGGAATCTTGTATTTTTCATTTTTTTGATACACATTAACTTGTTTTTACTCTCACTGATTAAATAAATAATGGTCTGCGACAGACTTACCTGGGAGTCGTATAGGTATCACTTTTAAATCACTGGTTTATTTTATTTAACTACGTAATTGCGTGCAATTCTAACTCCTTCACATACTCGTAAGTAAACGCAAGTGAAAAAGACGAAAAAAGACGCGTGCCTTCCAGAAAAACAACAAGCAACAACAACAACGGTTCCGCTAATCCGTTGTTCTGTTTTTTTGGCATGTCCCGTTTGGTCTATGCATCTTGCACATAAAAGCAGGGTATTTATAGACATATCCGACTATTCAAATCGGTTTATAAAAATATATTCTTAAAACTTCACATATTATTAAATAATATTAATAAACCTATACATTTTTTTTAAGAAATACAAATATTTTAAAACAGAAACCTATTATTTTAAATGGTTGTTTTATCATTTACGAACAAATGTCGCATTATTCAAAAGGCAAGGGTGCACAAAAGTCTATATATTTTAGTTGCTGGGCCTCCTTCCTTTCACACGCACTTTTCCGTCTGAGACATGGCGAGAGAGGAAGAGCCCAAAATTACTTTTTGTGCGTTCTCTTTGCGGACCTGACTTAGAGTGCGTCGCTTTGCCGCCGTTGCGCTCAGCTCTGCCGGCGTCGCTGGGTTCTCTGCCGACGTCGCAGTCGGCTTCGTGAAGTTGCGTCGCTTCTTAATTAGAACTAATTTTCATTGTGCGTCGTTAGATTTTCGATTTTGCGTTGTTTTGGGATGAAATCGTTAATATGTTAAAAAAAAAGAAAGTTCAGCAAACATTGGACCAAATTTTTTTTAAGAAAGCCAGACAACAGACACTAAAGACTCGTCATCGAGTGATTAATTCTAATTTTATTTTTCATAATTGAGTATGGAATTGAAGAATTTATTTTGTTTTAAATTAAATAGTTTCTTTTTGATTTTATATGTATAATTTGTAATAAAATAAAATGTTATTTTGGTTTTTTTTTAATGATCACTTTGCTCAATTTTCTTTTTAAAAAGTTGTATTTTTTTACTTGGCTTGCTATAGAAAATCCTAATTCACCTTGCGTCGTATTTTTTGGAACGTATCCCCGACGCAAAGCGAGGGATAGGTGTATTATGTATTCAATATTGCTGATTTTATTAGTTTTTGCCGGCGGGTATTTGTTGTGATGGACGTTTTCGATTTTGTGTAGACTGTACTTGAACAACAAAAAATACGTGCAAATGTGTATACGGCAGCAAATATACAATGGAAATATGTTGCAGAACACTGGAAATTAATTAATGCTTCGTGTGCTTGGCAAATACTTGCAGAGTATATCTAGAGCTTAATATTATTTTCTTCGATTTTATATACATATTTATGGAGGTAACAATGTATGTGTTCGGTCAAACTAGGTTTTTCCCTGTATATTTACATTTCAATGAATTCCAAAGTCTATACACTCTGTTATATAACATGTTAAGCCAATTATGTTCAATCAGCTGAAGCTGCCAATAAATCAGTACGAAAAAGAGAGCGAAACGGAGAACATCTTTTCTTGACAAGTTACCAACTTTCACACTGCCAAGACCCTAGTTTCATGTCAGCGCTTATTGAGCACTCAATCACTGCAAAAAGCTAATCACTGAGCGCTCAATAACCGAACAATTTGTATGGAATTGAGTGCTTAAATTAACATAGGCATGTCCTAGGGTTCATCAGTGCACAAAAACTAGCACGCATTGAGCGCTTTTTTGAGCAGCAAAAAAAGCACACGTTCAGCACATGTTGAGCGCTCGATTAAGCAGCGGAAAAAGCACACAATCAGCACACGTTGATCGCTCGATTACGCAGCGGAAAAACCACACGTTGGGCGCTCATTCAAGCAGCGAAAAAGCGCGCATTCAGCACACGTTGAGCGCTTAGCAGCAAATAAAATTTCAGTTGTAATTTGTATTTATTTATTTTATTTATTTTTTGGTACAACTCAAGTTTTTAACGCACCGCATTGGCTTCGGCAGCGACTTTTCGGGAGGCTCCGAGGGCTTCACCAGAGCAATTGCATCTAGTATTAGACAAAAACATTAGTTTTAAAAATAAAACGAGACGAGAATAAAAACGAGTGACCGAAAGTAATCGTTTTTTGTAAGATTTATTTATAATAAAAAAAATGTTATCTTTGGCATTCAATGTAAAAATCCAAGAAGTCTTTTAAAAATTAAACTTACAAACAATAGTTACTTTCAGCCTCAATAAAAACTTACTTAATAAGGCGCGGACGAACTTTGGGTAGACTGAGCTTCTTCTTGTTTTTAAAATTAGCAACAAAACCATATAAAAACAAAAAAGTGAATTTTTGCTCTGTTGTTTTTATTGAAAAAACATTGAAAAAAATTTTTTTTTCATGCATTTATGTGGTTCATGCACTTCTCTGTTCAATATCCTACAAAATAGTGTTCATTTTTGAAAATCGGTTCAATGGTTTTTTTTTATCGTGAAGACGGACTCTAAAAACGTGGTTTTGAGAAAACGCGCGACGCTGTAGTAACGAACACCTGGCATGACTATGCACGAGCAAATTCTAGAAATTATATCTCCGAAAGTAATAGGAATTCGACTTTGAAACTTTGCAATTATGTTCTCAGATAATATATCTATCGATTAAAGCAATAAAAAAAAATCGAATTTTTGAACCCATTTCATAGAGTGCCCCCCTTAAGTCGCTATAAAAAGACCAATACGCAATATAAGCCAAGGAAACCAAAATGGCTTTTTTTCGCACACTCCAGTTGCGATTCGTCACTACCAGGACAGTGATATAGTAATGTTTTCGTAGTGCCAGTGATACTGCCAGTGGTGGTGCTAGTGGTGATTGCACCTATCAATAAGAACTGGATAACCCAAGATGTGGTATTACAAAATCAAGCGGACCAAAACGCGGTCGAGGAGTCAAAAAAGTTGATACCGCCCAATTTTCTGGGCATAACGATATTTATATCTTATATCATATCTTCATGATTGGTCAGGGTTTGAAAAAAACAACAAACTAATCTGTTAATATAAAAAAATTGGTGTGCTTAGAATCCAATCGAATTAAAAAAAATGTAATTATACTCGTATATCATTTATAGCAGAAGTAAAATTATAACTAGTTTAACCCCAATACAAAAGAACAGGCTTCCCAAGGACATGACTCTTTATTAAAGCTGCTATGTCCATCCAAACTTTTCTTAGTATCGTTACCCCACCCTATCCTACTTACGTTTTTTAACGTTTAAAATGTTTTAAGCATATTGAAAAATATGTATACAATTATATTTTACGTTAGTGTTATAGAATTCCGAGTATTTAAGCTGGTTTTATACTCACACTTTTTAGAAAAAAGTCAGATTGCAATCTTTACGCAAAAAAAAGCGATGCACCGAGCCTAGAGGTTGAGATACATCGATGGAAACATTGATGTATTGATGCTTTTACAATTTTTAGAAACCTCGACGTTTTATGGCTACTTATGGGGCGGGCGAACACGGGTGTACTTTGGGGTTTCGTTCGCGCCGTGCGTGGGTGTTTATTGTGACACTTGGAAAATAGAGATCCTTAAGCCTAGCTTAACTTAACCGCTCCTGAGCGGAGCGGAGCCTTAGGGGAGAGTTGGAGAGGGAGAGCGGAGGAAAGTGCGAGCGTGCGAGATGTGTCACTCGACAGTGTCACCAGAAACTAAAGCCCTTCTGGCGTAAGCATTCTCCCCCACTTGCGAGGGCACCCGTAGCAAGAACCTCAGGATAGTAAGCTCAGGAGTATGGTGGAAGTGAAGATGTGGTGGCTCTTTCCACACTTGTGGCAGTGATGACCACTGCGGCAGGAGTCTTTGGAATGATTGTGAGCCAAGCAATTGGAGCAGTTCTTGTCGATATGCACTTCCTGGAGGCGTTCCTGGGTGCTAGGGTGGAGAAAGTGTGTGTCCATTCCGTAGAGGATGAATCTTTTGGCAGACTCGGTATTGGTAGTATTTAACACCTCAAGTACGTCTGCCATCCAAGGCGGGATATGGAACCCAATACTCGGATAAATTATTCTTAAGAGGGACTTTTTGTACGGGGAACAGAGCAGTAACATGGAAGGATAATGCGCTTTGGAAACTTGCGCTGAATAGGACGAAATTGTGTGTGGAATTGAGGAATCAGTTGGAATCAGCGTAGTAGTAGGACCGCTGATTTTTGGCAAGTGAAACAGTTGTGAGCGCTGGTGCAATCCCGGAGTTGATGGTTGCTTGCAAAGCAATTGGAACATAACTGTTTTTTTTGGATATAGGCTAGGCGATCGTTGAACACAGATCGCAGCCTTTGGGTATCGAAACTACCTTTGTGTTAAAGGAAATTATTTATGAAAATTCTGCCACTCGATTTGTATCTTTGGACTGGACGTGGAGGAAATTGGCAGATCGGAAGCTATTGACGGCCTCAAGAGTTCGATGGTGCTCCGTCAAAATGGAGTCAAGCTCGAGCCACGTAGGAATTTTGGCTGTTTTCGAATGTATTGCTCCCATAACGAGAGCACGAGCCTTGGTAGTTTTGTCGAGCACAAACCAGGTTATGTTCCCAAATCTCAATGTTAACGCCGGAAAATTATGAGGATTTTGAAGAATATTTATAGGTGATTGTTAACCTCCCACCGCTTATTTTCGAAACGCTCAGTTAGGTTCTTCTTCGCTTTACCGTTTGCCACAAGGAATTGAAATGATCGCGGATTCGTTGGGGTAGGAGCACCTGGAGCGTTCACAGTGTCGTAAATTGGAGCAGACAGTCAGCTGCAGCTCAAAATGAGTTAAAGCGGATTTAGCTAATAATGCCATGACGAAAAAAAAATTTAGAATTTTAATTCAGAAGAACAAAAACGGAATCGGAATCGAAAACTAGTTGGAATTTAGGAACCAATCGAAGTCCGTTAAAATATACGATCACTCTGTCGGATAGGCAAGTTTAATAATTATTAATGTTTGGTTTTTTGTAAAGAATTACGTACTTCAATTTTCTTTGTTTGGAAGAGACATTTATTGTGAGCCCTTGACCCGCGCTGGAGAAAATGCGGATGTACATATGTGGGGTGCGAGTAACGGAATAGCGTTGCGGGAATTGGGAAGACTTCGTTCGTGCGTTTGTTTGTCACCTGCACAACCATACACATGAAATGTTTACATTCATAACGCATGCTTAGCGGAGGGTATTGAACAAGACGATGGAAATTTTAGAGGCTGTTACTCATCCAAAAGGGGACAAGCCGGCGCAGAAGCCGTCTCTATGTAGTCCCCTCTGCATGCTAGACATGGTGGCTAAAGTTCTTGAAAGAAAACCATGTTTCAGAGTCACATATAACATAATTTTCCAAATTCCCAAACATTTACCTAAGGTCTTCAATTTTTTTCGCAGGCTTTGGGCATTTATTGATTGCAAGGATGCTAATAGTTACAATTTTATTCAATTGCAAATAGCTTAAACTCCTAAAATACAACAACAAGGACAACATACTTGATGAAAAATTAGGTAAACTACTAAACTAACAATGCTACTGATCCTAATCATAGGACTAACAGGAAGTAAAAATATAAAACAAATTTGAAATCCTTAAATAGAGATATGAATTATTTAAGCACGAAATTTATTATTCGCAAAACCGTCAATTCGACGTGAGTTGATTTCACTCTCATCTTTAATCAGGTACGTAGTAAGCCTCTCCACCGTCTCTAGGGCTGACAAATACGTCTCCACGGTAAGTAAAGACGACAGCAACGCTCAAATGTTTTTGAGTCGCATGGTGTTTTTAAAGATTTCGGTTTTGCTTTCTTTTATTTGCTCGATTATGTAATTAAATTCCGGGGCTTATAACCTATCAATAACCTTTGGTTGTTCGTTGGTGCACTGTATTCGGTGATCCATTCTTATACCCGTTACTCGTAGAGAAAAGGGGTATATTGTATTCGTATTATATATTGTATTATATATATTTTTGATCAGCATCACTAACCTAATCGATCTTGCCATGTCCGTCTGCCCGTATGAACGCTATGATATCGGAAAATATAAGAGCTAGAGGGTTGAGACTTTAGATGTAGATTCCTTATCTTTGTAGGCAGTGCAAATGTGCTACAGGAACATGCCATGCCCCCTCTGACGCCCACAAGCCGCCCAAAACTGTGGCTCCTACAGTTTTCATGATAGAAAAAATATTTTAACTGAATAATATAGTTTTCGTTTCTTATCGATTCATTTAAAAAAATGCTGCAACGCCTACTCTAACGTCCACAAGCAGCCCACAAAAAACTATCAAAACTAGAAAATTGGGATTTCAGACTTACATTTGAGCGCAACGCATGTTTTCTACGCGAACATGCCTCGTTCCCTCTGGCGATCATGGGCCGCCTAAAACAGTGACTCCTACAGCTTTCATGCTAGAAAAAAATTGTATCTAAAATGTTTTATTCCCGTCAATACCTATCGATTGACTTAAAAAAGTTTGCCCCGTCCACTCCTACTCCCACAAACCGTGGCGCCCACAGCTTTTATGCTAGAAGGGAATAAAGTTTGCCACGTCCACTCTAAAGTTCACAAAACCCCCATATCGCATAAACGTGTCTGCCGCCCACATAACTATATATTGAAATCGGGGTAGGTGGCGCTTTACAATCTCGCTATGCGTCCATTAGCTGAGTAACGGGTATTTGATAGTCGAGGCACCAGACTATAGCGTTCTTCCTTGTTATTATTATTATTGGATCAACAAGTGAGTTTCCTTGACTTTGACGAACTTGAAAAATATAGCTAAGTCGCGAAAGACGGGTTAGGTGTAAACACAGAGGCGAGGCGAAACATTGCCAACGCAGGTTGCATGCAACATCCGCGTTTTGCTGTCAGTTCACACACTTGTTGTTTCAGTGTATTCACCTCTTTCATCTCGGTCTCCAGCTCTCGCATAGGTTGTGGATCTCAGTGTTCAATGCATCGAATTTGACCATCAGAGTGTTAAGAGAAAGGGCCTTGCTCTCTCGATTCTTTATGCCTAGTTACTGCTTTTGCTCCGTGTGTGTGGTACCAATTGAGTTAAGCAAGTTTAAGCTTTAGAGGTGAATATGAAAAAACCGCGAATTATTAAGATGGCCTTATGTATCCCTAGGTGCCTTAAGCGTTTTTTAATTGAATTACGCAAGTGTAAGCTTTAGAGGGGAATTTTGAAAAACCTCGAGTTCTTAAGATGGCCATGTGTATCCATAAGTGTCTTATGTGTGATACCAATTGAAGCAAGCTTTAGCTTTAGAAGTGAATATCGCAAAGCCGCGGTTTCTTCAGAAGAGACTGCTATAAGGGCTTTTGTAATTTTAAATGCTGATCCAATGTTTTATTGGGCACTTTAGTGGTGGATAACGAAAATCCGCGAATTCTTAAGATAGCCAAGGTGCCTTATGTGCAGTACTAATTTAATTTAAATTGGATTGGATTAAATTTTCCATAGCTTCAGATCTTATTGACCCCCAAGCTACGATCAATTAATTTTTTATTTAATTATACAATTTTTCATTACCATTATAGTTTCTAATAGAAAAACAAGGAAGAACGCTATAGTCGAGTACCTCGACTATCAGATACCCGTTACTCAGCTAAAGGGACCAAAGGGAAATGGAGATATGCAAGCAGCAAAGCGCGATTAAAATACGCCACCACCGGCGGTCCGTCTGTCCGCCTGTCCGTCTGTCCGTATGAACGCTGAGATCTCGGAAACTATGAGAGTTACAATACTGGGATTAGGCACGCAGATTCCTGAGATTCCTGCGCAGCGCAAGTTTGTTTCAGTAGAGTGCCACGCCCACTTTAACGCCCACAAACCGCGAAAACCTGTGACGTCCACAATTTTTATACTAGATACAAAATTTTAACTGAAATGTATTGGTCTCGTCAATACCTATCGATTGATCCAAAAAAAAATTTGCCACGCCCACTCTAACGCCCATAACGCTTAAATCTGTATAACGCCGGTAGGTGGCGCATTTAAATCTCGCTTTGCTGCTTGCATATCTCCATATAGCTGAGTAACGGGTATCTGATAGTCGAGGTACTCGACTATAGCGTTCTTCCTTGTTTTTAAATGTATTTTAATGATATTCCATTAGCATTACTTTTTTTAAAGTAATGAATTGATTTTTTATTGGCATTACGTAAAAAAAAAGTAATTCATTATATAGCATTTCTTTTTTGAAAAATAATGAAACATTATAATCCAGGAAATGGGTGCTTTCACCGCTTTCGTTTTGCGAGTCGGATCACATAAAGCCGACATCTTATCCGCCAACATACACTGGTCGGCATAAGTACTTTGATAAATAAAAGTTAAAGATACTCACAATTTGAACTTACTTCTTGTAAACATTGGCATCAATGGAAAGGATATTTAATGCCGTTTGAGTGATTCCATACATTTTTTAACCCATTCAGTACTTGTTGAAAAATTCTTTTTGCAGTTACTGTTATTTTTGTTTGAAGAAACTGTTTGCATCAGCAAATTTATGTTTTCAAGTCGAGGAAAAAAGTTTTGAAAGTAGATTTAATAGTAGATTTACACAAAATCATCCTTTTTAATAGATACTGAATGGGTTAAGAAATGTATTGTATCATTCAAACGGCATTTAAATTACCTTTCCATTGATGCCAAAAGTGTACAAGAAGTAAAATACTTATTCCGACCAGTGTACTTACCCCGGGCTGGGTAACTCAGTCCAGAACAATTGGCTCATGCAAGAGGCAACCGCTTCTTCTTATCCAGCCATTCCCGGGTAAAGCGGATCTCTGCCCGAGTGAACCTGTCTCTTCTCGACAGTTACTGGCAAGCAGCATGCTGAAATTGAAAGAAAAGCATGCAACACAAGAGACCGTTAAAAAGTTGAAAGGCGCAACTATTGTCGACCATAAGAGTAATGGTAGTGTACCGAAAGCTCAAGTCTAAGCCCCGTCTACACCAGCCAAGGGCAGCGCACAACGACGGCTAGCTGGAAAACCCCTATCAGCATAAATTGCCTACCAGCGAAAGGGCGGCTAACCAGCCAAACCAACTTGGGGGGCTTACTTACTTAGCACCACGGCTAAAGGGTTCCAGAGGAAGCCACCTAAACAAGCCGGACCTCTGGAACCTAAGATGGCTTTCTGTGTCCATAAACGTCTGGCTACCAACTACATATAGAGGACCAGTGAAAAGAGCGGCCAGAATAAATGACGTCATCATTTGCAGAATTACTATTTTAAACTAATTTCTTTATTCATAACATATTAAATTCTTAAGTACGCTTACGCTAATCTAACAATCCACGCAGACATTCCTGTTTATCTGTGGGGTTTTCAAATGCAAGTCTGGTATCGCTTGTGTGCCTGGGATATCTGTCCCTTTTTAGGTCAACCCATGTTAGGGTTACAATTTATAACCTGATTTTATAAATTTGACTTATAAAATATAAAATGGGATATAATGCAAACATTTCATTATTAAACAATTATACATTTATATATAATAAACATATTGTGATTGACTTCCAAAGGTTATGGCCTGCAGTTGCCTGTTTATTCAACATTTCGGTATTGCATGTATTTTTAAGATTGCAAGAGATTACAAGATTTAATTCTATGAGCTTCTCTTTCAAATGCGATAATTCCCTTGAAAGTCTATCAATCTCTGCACTATGGTTTTTAGTGTGGTGCTAAAATGGGCTCTAAACGACTTTCTGTACGTCCGTTATATCACCGACATAAGCTGATGAAAACATGTCCTGCCTCTCTGATTTTATATTATAGTGTACTACTAAAATCTTATCGTCAGTGCGAGCTGTGTAATCAGACCTTAGTGTTAAAATTTCTTCCTCTGGCAAATTGACCAATTCCATCTCTGACATTGAATTCTCACTAACCCATTAAAACGCACCTTAAAAGGACAAGTGCTTTTTACTTCTAAATCAGCCCAACACGAGCTTTAACCTAACAAGCGCTTGTATACGGAATTAACTGGTCTACCTAATTTGGGTGGTCTTAACTTACATGCCAAGTCGTTCGCATTACTCCATGGCCTATTTCCTTTACAACCTCTTCTTCGATCCTCCCACTTGTGACACATGTTTAGAGTGGTTTCCGTCATTAAATACAAACTTTACATCAAATACTTTGAATTTAATTGATCTATTAGAAAGCTCTCCTGGCACCGGTAATAATTTTTATAATTTCAATGGATGTCTGTTAATTAGTGGCACTTTAGCATTTATTATCAATTTTTGTCTACAAACAACCCCTAGCTGTTAAAAGCGTACATAACTCTAACGTCTCAGATAGACTTTCCTCGATTTTAGATATTTCTCTTTTCAATTGGCTGGGCTTAAGAATATTAGTGCTAAGCCTCCCATGAGGTATATCAATTAGCAAGCGAATTAAACTTGCTCGTGTCTTTTCACAATCTTCAAATAAACTAGTCAACTGCTGTGTGATTGTATTGTATATGAAATTTATATTTACTTCCTCATTTGTCCTTTTGAGAATATTAGCTGTCGAATCTACGATGGGCAGGGGCATTCTGCCTAGTTCATTTCGGCTGTGATGGTTATCTAAAATGTTTTTTATATTTTGCTTCATTTGTACCCTATTATCCTCTTCCATACTTCCAAACAGTTAGTGATATAAGGACCCCATGAACTCAAAAGGAGCGCGTTTAGTTCTTTGGTTACTAAGCGCCATGAATAATTTTCGACAGCCTTCATTCCAACAAGAGAGCAAATTTTGGTATTCGGTCGAGAAATGCATGCATCTTGCATCTTGACTTTTACTATCCGAACTTTCTCAATTAGGGTAAGCCCTAATGCACTTTTTCGATTTTCCCTAACGGATATCTCGGTGGATGACAATTTTTATCCTTTATTAGAACTACTATAGTGGGGATATTCCATTTAAATTAATACATCTTTTGTAGGTTATGCAAGTAGTCCTCTTTTCATTTCATCCAAAAATCTTTTTAAATTTTTTGAATTAATTTCAACCTACCAAATTCCAAATTTTTCTCATTTTCATTTCCATTTTCATTTCTCATTTTTCCATCACATCCAACGGTGGGCGTCCTATCAGAAAGTGTCCAGGTGCTAATACTTAATTTTCCTTCATATCATTATCTGATATCTGATATAACAATGATGACCCGTTTTAGATTGTATTTCATAGATTTTACACAGAAATCAAAGATACTTAAAAAGTGAGGTCATGCCGGGGAAATAAAATGCCACTCAATTCCTAATGTAATAAATTCCTACGTAATCAATACCTGTATTTAGAATTCGGTACGACATTGTTATTTTATTTTTGGGTAGGTTTCCCATTACTTGTTGTGCTGTGATTTGTCGATATCTTGCATGTTTTGGAAAACTTTTTCGAATATATAAAACCATATATAAAATTAAATTTTGTATTAAATATATCTTATCTGGTGTCCTCGGATTGCCGGTACTGTTGCCGCTACGGTTGCTTTAGGTGGCGCTGTTCTTGTTGTTACCGACGTGTCGATCCTGTCAATGCAGCCGATGCAGACGCTGCCTCTGTAAGTGCTGCTGCTGTAGATTTTGCCGCTGTAGGTGCTGCTGCTGTAGTTGCTGCTGCTCTTATTTTAAAAATGTTTATTTTCGCTTCCTTAAAATTTAATGTGCTGGTGTATAACTCTAAGTCACTTACCATTGGAGGGGGAGGACTATAGAGCTCCTCGAAGGACAAAAATTAAGAGAACGACCAAAACACAAGACGCCTTAATTTGTTGAGTTACTATTTCAAAATTTTTTATTTGTTCATACTCAACTCCTAAACATGAGAATCTTACGTTCACGCTTACCTAACGACCCATGCAGACATTTCTGCTTATCGTTGGGTTTATTAAGTGCACACCTAGTGTCGCTTGCGTGCAAATTAATTATTTCACTTGCGAATAATTTAAAAAAATTTATTTTTATTTTTTGTTCACTAAGTTACAACTTTACAGCTTTTCCTCAATACCGACTTTTATTCTACTGTTCACAATATTTTCTATTGAACCGATCTTCTCGGATGCAAAAACGGACTGCCTGGCCAAGGGCCGATTGTCTGATAAACAAACCTCGGTTTAAGAGAATTGGGGAACTCATTAAGAGTTGGACAAGGGTTGGACTCAAGAGAGTCGGGAAATCGGATGATCAAATTCTCCGCTCGATTGCTAAACGGATTACGCTGCAGTTTTGGGGCTCGCCGGGTGTTGACCGGATGCTTGTGTTTACATTAGCTAGACCCCGCTTAGTTTATGTTAGGAGGACCGCGGCGCAATTGAATCTTAATAATGAACTTCGATTGAAGTGGGGGAGCTGATTGGGATTCTGTGGAAACGCTGAGTAAGGGGTTCCGAGCTAAGAATTGTGTATAAGAAATTGTTTACGACTTGGGTAAGGCGGCTGGGCGCTCGAGCTGGAAAGCGTTCTCAGCTAAGAATTGTATATGAAGAGTTTGTTTATGAATTGGGTAAGGAGGCTGGGATCATGAGCTGGATAACTCTCCCCCTTCTAAATTGAATTGTCCCGATTCATTGGAGGTGTCGGATAAACTGAATTTAGATGATTTGTCAATTCGACTATAATTTCATCCTCAGTGGTATTTTCATTTTCGGACATATTATTTTCGGGGGTTATTTCAATATGAATTTGCCGTGGCTTGAATATTAGATATTTTTTGAATTTAAATACAAGCGTGATAATTACATATATTTAAGGTAACATGATCAGTATTAAAGTTATTGGAATTTGTGTTTGTTTAATTTGAATAAATGGGTTTAATATGTTAATGTTATCGAATGAAAGTTCCGAATCATTTGACATAAGATATTCGGATACTAAAAAATCATTATAGTGTTTAGCAGTGATATTGTTGTTGAACGTTGATGCACTAAGAGCAGTACAAACAAGTGGCCCAAACGACACCAAGCACGTGCTTGTTACGCGCGGGCCCATTTTTATTTCGGGCAAATACGGTTCGCGAGGAAGGTACATAGAACAAATAAAGACAGGACAAAACATAGATCAACAAGATTAAAGCAAATGAGCTAAGATTTTAGTTTTTAGTACAGGGATAGAAGTTGAGGAACAAATTAAATGATACAGGTTGTTATAATTATTAGAAAGAACGCGAAAGGGCTCGTGCTGACTAAAATTAGATGAACATCGTGGCAAGTTAATAGGATGGTAGTTTCGCATTAGTCTAACAGGAACATTGAAACTTAGGCGGCTTACCAAATCTACAGAATCAATATCGCCTCTGATAAGATTATTCATAAAAATAGTACCAAGCATAATTCTACGGCTTACTAGAGTGGGCAAATTAATTAATAGCAATCTACTCGAGTAAGAAGGCAACCTGACGTTTTGATCCCAGTTCAAACCACGTAAGGCAAAAAGAAGAAATTGTTTCTGTACGGACTCTATACGGTCAATGTGCACTTGATACTGAGGACTCCAAACGGAAGAACAGTATTCTAAATTATGTCGGACAAGTGAGGTAAATAATAATTTGGTAGTGTATGGATCATCAAATTCTTTAGACCAACGCTTTATAAACCCAAGAACACTCATAGCTTTATTTACAGTAGATGTTATGTGGGAGTCAAATTTAAGTTTAGGATCTAGGAGAACACCTCAATCGGTCCAAGGACATGTTCTGAAGAGAGTAACTCATGAACGTTGGCGTACCCCTATAAAAAGTCATAACGTTGCATTTAAGATAGTTTAAATTCAAAAGGTTGTACTGACACCATTCCTGGAATCTATTTATGTCTGACTGCAAGCAGAAACCAGATTCAATATTATTATATGAAAAACAAAGCTTAACATCATCAGCATACATTAGTACACGAGAGTGATTTACGATAGAAGGAAGATCATTTATAAACAGAGTAAACAGCAAAGGGCCTAAATGACTGCCCTGAGGCACTCCAGATGTCACGTTGATCATCTTGGAAACAGCGTTTTTGAATAAAACCCTCTGAGATCTACCATTCAAATAACTTGAAATCGAAGTTAACAGATTATTCGGAAACCCAAGCAGATCTAATTTGAATAAAAGAAGAGAGTGGTTAACAGAGTCAAAGGCTTTACTAAAATCTGTATATATAACGTCCGTCTGTAATTTTTTGTTTAATCCATCTAGTACAAAAGATGTCAATTCGAGCAGGTTAGTGGTGGTCGATCTACGCTTAACAAAACCATGTTGACACGGCGATATTAAAGAGGAGCACAAATGTTGCAACTGAGAGGTAATAATGCGTTCAAATGTTTTAGGAATTGCAGACAATTTGGAGATTCCTCTATAGTTCTGAGCATTAACCTTCGCACCCTTTTTGTGGAGTGGAATAATAAAAGAATCTTTCCAGATAGTAGGAAAAACAGATGATGAGATAGACAAATTAAAAAGTTTCAGAATGGGTTTACAAATAGTTCGGGCACAAAACTTAAGAACACACCCAGGGAGTCCATCTGGCCCCGGAGAGGAGGTTGGCGTTATAGTTTATAAAACCCTTAAGAGAGAACTCTCGGTGATTACAGGAGAAAAAATACAATTTGCCCTGTTTAAGTGATTAGGGTAGCTAGAATTAGACCATGAAACAGAACTATAAGTAGATTGGAAGAATTCAGCAAATAAATCTGCAATTTCGGGATCCGTAGATGCCTCAATAGAGTTTAATCGTACGGATGATGGCAATGCTGAAGACTTTCGCTTAGCATTGACAAAGTTATAAAATTGCCTCGGATCCTTTGAAAATTCAAATTTACATCGGTTCAAATACATGGAATAGCAATGACTGTTAAGTACATTAAAATTAGTACGAGCCACCACATATCTTGAAAAATCGGATGGCCTACCCGACTTTTTGTACTTTTTATAGAAGTTTGTTTTTAGGTTTCTAAGTCTTTGCAACTGATTGTTAAACCAAGGTGGCCTGTCTAACTTAGGAGGAAAACTGTCAGGAACACATTCACTGTAAAAAGAGTTTAGGACACTATAAAATAGCACTTTCAATATCCAAGCAATTATATAAATTAGTCCAGTTATATTGTGAAATCAAGTTGTTGAGTTTACTAAAGTCACATTTACGAAAGCATCTACATTTATTTGGAGAAAGTGAAGGAGAGAGGGTATCAACGCAGGGAAGACAAATTGTAAGTTCTAATGTGGGATGATACTGGTCTTCAGGCACAACTAGTGGGTCAATTCTAGATACAGTGACTTCAGACGGATCTAAAACAAATACTAGATCTAATTGTCTGTTTAGTGAATTACGTATAAGGTTAACTTGCTGTAATGATAATTCTATCAGACTCACTAACAAGTGAGTCAGTGGAAAGGGACCAAGAAATGTCAGGGAGATTGAAATCACCCAAAACAATTAAAAGATCCCTTTCGGAAAGATGAGATAAAACAGTTTTTATTGCAGACAAATGTTGCTCATAAATTTTTAAGTCGGATCCAGGTGGAATATAAGAACAAGTTACATAAATAGAAAAAAATTTCAAAGAAACTTTAACACCAACGAATTCTATGTCATTGGGATTAAGAAAGTATATTCTCTCCGATGATAAAGTAGAGGTAAAGGCAACCAGCACCCCACCCCCCCTACGAGGAGAGCGATCAGTTCTATAAGTATTAAAATTTTTGGACAGAACTTCGGAGTCTGATATCTCCGGTTTCAGCCAAGTCTCAGTAAAGGCCAGAATGTCTTCAGAAAAGGCAGAGGAGTCAGCATAAAGCTTAGGTAGTTTCATATTGAGTCCCCTAACATTTTGATAGGCCAAAAATAAACTGCTCAGTTTTTTGGCGCAGGTACAGTCGTGGAAGGCCTATTATTAGTTCTCCGTCTGTTTTGAACAAATTCTTTAATGACCAATTCATCATTAAGCCAAAAACTTTTAGAATTTAGTACATTAAATACTTCCGGAGGAGCAGATATTTTAAATGAAGATATCATACGAACATATGGAAATTTAAACTCCTCCACTGTGATGTTTTGAGATGGGAATTCCTGTTGTATAAATTCCAAAACATCTGCAGATGTGGTTTCAGTGTTAAACGAGACACAAATAATTGCTTCCTATATGGAACAACCGAGAGGCTCTTTCTTCCACCATTAGCAATCTAAACAACGTTCGTCTGATTATCAAGACTAGGGACTCCTATAGAGCTAACTTCACCAGTAGGCACAGAAAGCTGCATAGGGTTTGACCCCTTAGGCTGACTAGCAGAAACAGGGACTCCTCCAGAGCTTTTGGTACCTATGGGTACTGCTGTCAGAGAAACTTTAGGTCCCCCAGACCCAGTAGATGCCGACATAGCTGCCGTTACCGATCGGGTACAAATATTTGGAGCTAAGTTGGGATTTGGAACTGATGCCTTTACGGGAGCAGATTATGAAGGAGCGGTCTTTTTGCGTTTAGGTGACCCTACTGACATTTTTTTATTATCAAGGTCCGCCTTAAACTCTTTAAAATCAGCAACTACGCTCATAAGCTTATCAAAAAGTTTCATAAAACGATCATTGGTCAGCGCAACATAGCCATCCAAATCACGGTCTATTTCAACGCAAGAGGCACAAGTCCACGAAAAACCAACACGCAGATCAATAAAATCTTTTACTCTGCCAACAAGTCCAGTACATTTTGGATGAATGACTGTATTGCAGAGACGACAGTAAATAAAAACATCATTAGGTGACGATCCAAACTCACAATCTTTCTTGGAGCAAAAAAGAGCCATTTTTACGTATTTAAATTTAAGAAAAAAGTTGTTTATAAAACCAAAGAATCAAAAGAATTATAAATACCTCACTTAATTTGACACTGGGATCAAAAAATAAAAATGTAGACACACAGAAACACCAAAGTATAAGAGCGCGAAGAGACTGCGAAAGCGAGAGAGCGCGACAGAGTGGCTGTCGACTGAGCGTGGCTTGCGAAACACAAACAAAATATACACGACAACAGTTGCGACGACAAGAAACGGGAGAGAGATTACAAGAGAGAGAGATTACAGATTATGGGAAACAACAACAAAAGCTATTGAAACAAATGCACCGCAGCTTACAGAAGTTACAATAACAAAATGCACAGGTTAAAAACAGAGTTAGGTTTTGTTAAAATTGCTACAATAAAATAGACAATTAAACATAAGCAGACGATTTAAAACACAAGCACGGCTGGTTATGTTGGACTAAGACACAAAGCAAGGCACCAGTAACACAGATATTAATGACAAATTGACAAAAATCCCAGAGCACAAGATAAACACAACCGGTCACAAGCGACGCTAAATCAAAGTATGTATTCTATTATCTTATTAATTATTACTATTAAAAGTAATTAAAAATGACCCATTTAAATGAGTATCATTAACAGTATTATAACCATTTATAAAAATGGCTCGTTCTTGGATTACATCAATTTTTTTTATTATACTCCCTGATTTTATAACAAAGGGATTTTTCTCCATTTAGTAGTCTAGTAAAACAAGTATTTGCTGGGCTTAAAGTGCCATAATTATTAAATATTTCTGTCTTAAAATTAGAAATTACATAAAATCTATTGTTACATTTAGCGACATGATTATCAATTAACAGTTTTCCATCATTGTGTGAGATGGATCTTGCGTTATACACTTCGTAACGGTTTGTTATGATGGGGTGTTTTATATATATTACAATAAATTCTTGGTGTATGGCGATTTTAAATTTTGATACATCTAATATGTCAGTAATTACTAAAGGTTTCTGTTCGTGTGTATATATTTCTTGGATTTCTTCAGCGTTTAGAATTTTAGTGTTGAAAACATCTATTTTTGCTAATGTAATTGTATCCATTAAATTCATCAGATCGTAAGTGAGCAAGCGAGGACGGTGTTTTCTGAATGGAAATTATTGGTTTGAAAGAACTGTTTGAAGATTCTCAGTGTTCGTACCCAAAGGTACTCAACATGACCACACCCAACAAATCAAGCAGTAGCCAAGTTGGGAACAGTACCAGGCGCTCAGTAGCACTCACTGCAGATGAGAAGTGCTTATCAGCATATTATATGTCTCACTAACTCACCGTCTCACCGACTCAACGGCGCACTGACCCGCCAATGCAGTCAGCATACGTTGCAGTGTCAGTACCAGGCGCTCAGTAGCATCCACTTCATATGAGAATTGCTGACCAGCATATTATCTGTCTCACTAACTCACCTTCTCACCGACTCAACGGTACACTGACGCGCCAATGCAGTCAGCACATGTTGCAGTTTTAGCCGATCCAACTGCACTATAATCATAATTCCCTGACCTACTTTAGATTATAGCTTATTTCACTAATCATTACACTAAGCTTCCGTGTTCCAAGTAGTATATAAGCAGGTATCAAATGAAGAATAAATCAGTTATCAACACACCTCTTAACTCCGCGGTTCTACTTCCTACAACTGGGAATAGGGCTCGTAATACACTATCTCAACTAGCAGCTAACCACGTTAGCTCACCCTCAGCGCAGCTCCAGCATCGCCTGTGGTCCGGCATCACAGTAACCATCGTTACCATTGCCGCGACGCGATCGTCCTGCCATCAAAGCGTCCCCGTGCCAGCGACATGTGCTCATTACCCCCTTGTCCCGCGGTGTGACCCGGAAGTGTCTACTTCGGTTAGGCACACACACTCAGATAGGGTTTTTATTTCTTTAAATACTTTAGAATTAATAACAAATTGATTCTTATTATTTTGGACCGTTATCAAATCATCGTGATCGGGAGTCCCTGCTATCCATTTCCAAAGGGTGCCTATTTCATTGATTCCTCTTTTTGCCTTACTTGGTAAAATTTGTGAGTACTTGTTTTTTATATCAGAGTTAAGCTTATTTCTTTCCCCGTGTTTTTTTCATAAATTACTTCGCCTACGAGAAAGTCCTTTTCCTTTCTGCCTTTGTTGTGAGAATTTAACATTTTCTCTTGTGCCTGTTTTAATAATTGTGGAATAGTATCATGTTCGATTTTATTGTATAATATATCGTATGGTCGTTGGTTGGTGATGGAATGTATAGACATGTTGTATTTCTGAGCTGCTTTAATTATAATTTCAGAATAATCATCAAAGTTAAGTTCATCTTTGATGAAACGAGCCTTTTCTGTAAGGGTAGAATGAGCACTTTTTATTTGTCCATTCGACGTACTATGACGCGGGTCCGCGAAATATAAATTAATACCGCATCTTTGTGCGAAGGATTTAAATTGTGTTGAAGAAAAACTAGGCTCGTTATCCATCATTAAATTTTGGCAAGTGAAAATTGTTGCAATATTTCTGCAATTTTGGTTTCTATTCTTTCTTCTATAGTTTTTTGTTCAAATTTGGCCAATAGTATAGTGTGTTAATTTGTTTGTAAATTTTCGTCCAGTCCCCTGTGTGCTCTACAATGAGTTTCTTCGATTATTAATGGTCTGTCTTCAGGATTTTCTACATCTTGGACGAATATTTTTGTATATAGGAATTTATTTGTTAAATTTTCTTTAAGTGGATTTTGAATTTTGTATAAGTCTTCTAAAGTACAGTGAATACCTATTGTTATGTTGGGAGGAATATATTCCCTTAAAATTGAAACCAAATTATCCGGGGTATCAAGTTCTATTATATATATTATCATATATAGATTTTTATGTTGTTTACGCCGTATAAATAGTTTCGCAAATTTTTAAATGCCCAAACTATTGCTATTGCTTTCTTATTGGTTGCATAAATTTGTTCGGCTTTAGTTAGAGTTTTTGAACTAAAGGTTATTGGTTTTCCTTCCTGAGAAAGAACAGCACCAATAGCTAGATCGGACGCATCGGTCGTTAAAGTGAATTTTTTATTATAATCAAGTTGTACCAATCGCTCGTTAAAGGCTCTTACAGCTGAATCATCTAACTGTATGGATGTTTTATCGCATCGCTCAATTAGTTCGCGGCCCGACATATAAGGAGCAGTAGTAAGCAAATATAGATATTTTTTATCGAAAGTGTCGATTATTATAAGCTCTGTGTAAAAATTATACAACTCTGTGACCACGTGCTTTTAAGTTACAAATTTTTAAGTAATACAACCATTGGGTTTTTCTACAATATGGAAAAAAAGGAGTTTCGTGTCCTGATTAAGCACTGTTTTTTGATAGGAAAAAATACAGTAGAAGCAAAAGCATGGCTTGATAAACCTTACCCAGATTCTTCTCCGGGAAAATCAACCATCAAAGATTGGTACAATGAATTTAAACGTGGTCGTGTGGACACCAAAGACGCTGAACGCAGTGGTCGCCCAAAAACAGCAGTTACGCCAGAAAATGTGGCAAAAATCCGAAAAATGGTATTGGCCGATCGCAAATTGAAATTAAAGGAGATAGCTGATGCCTCAAAGATATCGGAAGGCAGTGTGTTTACGATATTACATGAACATTTGGACATGAGAAAGCTCTGCTCGAAGTGGGTGCCGCGATTGCTAACACCGGACCAAAAGCAACAACGCATCGATGCTTCCGAGACGTGTTTAAGCATGTTGAAGCGCAATAGGACCGATTTTTTTCGCCGTTACGTAACCATGGATGAAACCTGGATACACCACTATACTCCAGAATCCAGTCGTCAGTCTTCTGAGTGGGTGGTAGCCGGTGAAAGCCGTCCGAAGCGTCCCAAAACACAAATATCGGCGGGTAAGGTTATGGCTTTTGTATTTTGGGATGCACATGGGATTTTATTTATAGACTACCTGGAAAAAGGTAAAACAATAAACAGCGAATATTATATAAAACTGCTGGATCGATTGGATCGCGTTGTCAAGGAAAAACGTCCACATATGGCCAAGAAGAAACCACTGTTTCACCAGGATAATGCACCATGCCACAAGTCTATGGCAACAATGGTGAAATTGAGTGAATTGAGGTTCGAACTTCTGCCGCACCCACCTTATTCTCCAGATATGGCCCCCAGTGACTACTGGCTTTTTTCAGATCTCAAAAAGCACCTCCAAGGCAAGAGATATCGATCAAATGAAGAGGTGATTGTCGAAACTGAGACCTATTTTGAGGGTAAAAGTTCATCTTTCTACAAAAATGGCATAGAATGGTTGGAGAAGCGCTGGACTGAGTGTATAGCCGTAGATGGAAACTATATTGATGAATAAAACAAAATTTTCAAAAAAAAAAGTGTTTTTCCTTGTTAGGCCGGGAACTTATTGAGCGGTGTGTTACGGGACATTTTTTTGGATACTTTACCATTTTGACCTTCCAAATATTTTGTCAGAGGTTTTGCAATTTTTACGTTTTTTTTTTTCTGCTCAGGATTTTTGAATCCCAAACTAGAATTTTTGTCGGATACTTCAACGACGGCGTGTTCAGGATATTTTAATCCCAAACTTGTTTTGCTTTGATTTGCCTCTTCAGACTCAGTTCTGATTTTGGCCTTTTCATCAAAGTATTTTCGTATAATAAATTCCTTTAATGGAAGAATTGTTTTTTCTTCAGATAAGGAAAGTTGGTTAAAAGAGCTGTCATTATCATAAGTCAATTTTTCTTCTTTGCCAACATATCTTATTACTCCTTTTTCTGTGTCTATTACAGTTCCTATTTTTATACCCTTGCAGGGGGTATAATGATTTCAGTCAGAAGCTTGCAACGCAGTGAAGGAGACGTTTCCGACCCCATAAAGTATATATATTCTTGATCAGCTAGTCTCTCAGTTTTAAAGCTATCGGGCTGAAACTTTACAAAAGTCTTATATCTTTTGCAGGTAGTATATAAGTCGGAACCAGCCGGATCGGACAACTATATCTTATAGCTCCCATAGGAATAATCGGAAAAAAAATGTTAAGAAATTATATCTTTGGTGTTTTTTAACATATTACCTCCTTTCCTTGACAATAACATTTTTTAATAAGTTTTGAATTTCGAATTAAATTTTATCAAAATCGGAAGACTATATCATATAGCTGCCATAGGAACGATCGTAAAATTGGTGAAATAATAATATGAAACAAATTATAGCTTCGGTGTTTTTCGGTGAATTCTCTTATACTATTGGAAATAACATTTTGTGTATTTTTAGGAATTTCGAATTATATTTAAACAAATCGGACGACTCTAGCATAAAGCCGTCAAAGAAACGGTCAGCGAAATAATGAAATAATTATTATACCCTTGCCTTTATTATTATACCCGTTACTCGTAGAGTAAAAGGGTATACTAGATTCGTCGGAAAGTATGTAACAGGCAGAAGGAAGCGTTTCCGACCCCACAAAGTATATATATTCTTGATCAGGATCACTAGCCGAGTCGATCTAGCCATGTCCGTCTGTCCGTCTGTCCGTCTGTCTGTCCGGATGAACGCTGAGATCTCGGAAACTATGAGAGCTAGGCTATTGAGATTTGGCGTGCAGATTCCTGAGCTTCTTACGCAGCGCAAGTTTGTTTCAGTAGACTGCCACGCCCACTCTAACGCCCACAAACCGCCCAAAACTGTGGCTCCTACAGTTTTGATGCTAGAATAAAAATTTTAACTGAAATGTGTTGTTCTCATCAATACCTATCGATTGACCCAAAAAAAAGTTTGCCACGCCCACTTTTACGCCCACAAACCGCGAAAACCTGTGACACCCACTCTAACGCCCATAACGCTTAAATCTGTATACCGCCGGTAGGTGGCGCATTTTAAGCTCGCTTTGCTGCTTGCATATCTCCATTTAGCTGAGTAACGGGTATCTGATAGTCGAGGTACTCGACTATAGCGTTCTTCCTTGTTTTTATATTATTTTTTTTGTAATTGATTTTTTTAGCCATGTCCGTCCGAAACTTTTCCAAAAGTCTTCTTTCTTATGCAGAAAGTATATAAGTCGGAACCAGCCTGATCGGACAACTATATCTTATAGCTCCCATAGGAACAATCAGAAAAAAATTTTTTTTTAATTATATCTTTGGTGTTTTTTGGCATATAACGTCCTTAGCTTGGAAATTACATTTTTTAATTAGTTTTGAACTTTGAATTAAATTTTATCGAAATTGGACGACTATATCATATAGCTGCCATAGGAACGATCGGAAAATTGGTGGAAAAATAATATGAAACAAATTATAGCTTCGGTGTTTTTCAACATATAACCTCCAACGCTTGGAAATAACATTTTTTAATTAGTTCTGAATTTCGAATTTAATTTTATCAAAATCGGACGACTATAACATATAGCTGCCATAGGAACGTTCGGAAAATTGGTAGGAAAATAATATGAAACAAATTATAGCTTTGGTGTTTTTTAACATTTAACCTCCTACGCTTGGAAATAACACTTTTTAATTAATTCTGAGTTTCGAATTTAATTTTATCAAAATCGTACGACTATATCATATAGCTGCCATAGGAACGATCGGAAAATTGGTAGGAAAATAATATGAAACAAATTATAGCTTCGGTGTTTTTGACATATTATCTTATAGTGTTGGGAACATCATTTTTTGTGTTTTTAAATTTAATAATTATAGCAGCAAGGGTTATAGCCCATTAGAAAGTCTGATTTTAACCAATCTATTTCATAAAATGTGTAACGCTTATCAAAGATCGTTACCATTTGATAATATTTAATTATAGAATATCCATTGACCGAAGATACTCTTTTATATATGGGAAGCTCGTTTTTGTTTTTATATACCCCTGTTCTGATATAGCAGGAGCTTTCTCCTGTGTCAATAAAAATTTTAAGTTTTTTATTTGTCTTGCTATCGTATCGTATTAAGTAGGGTAATCCTACTCCGGATTCTGGCCTAAAAAATGTTCCTTTTCGATATTATTTAATCGCATAGTTTTGTTTGCCGGTTGGTTAACTGTACCTGTGGGTCTCTTTTGTTCTGCGGATTATTTTGCGGAGTTGTTTGTGTCTCCTGCTTTTTATTTTGATTCCATTTATTCTGGTTATAGTTGTTGTTGCTATAACTGTTTTAACCCTGATTGTATTTTGGCTATTCTGAATCTGTAAAGACTCATCTACTTCCATCGGTTCTGGCTTGTTTTGTTGAGCTTTATTGGTATACCATTGATTATGGGAATTATATTGAGGATTATACTGTCTGCCCTGATTCCGATTATGACTTTTATTCGTATTATAATTGTTTCTATTTTGGCTATCAGTTGCGACCCCTGTGCTGCCTGCGCGGATGTTAGCTGATTCCACTGCCAGCAGATCAATCGGTATGCCTCCCGATATTACCAGCGCCGCGTCATGGGATACCGTGCGGAACGTACAGCATACCCGCAGGGCACACAATCTCTGCACGGAGTCGCCGTCTTGCATATAACTTCCGTTTGTTGTGGCTCGAGCCCATATGGGAGCAGCGTACATCAGCGTCGATGTGACAGCACTAACCAGTAATCTACGTCCTGGTTGCCTTGGTCCCCGAGTGTTTGCCATAACTCGCGGCCGCGGTCCTACTTGCCTTGCCACTAGCGTATGCTAGATGTTCTTTGAAAGAAAGCCAGTGGTCGATCATGACGCCCAAGTATTTTAGGCTTGGACGCGATGTAATTGTGGCTTTTCCAATTTTGATAGTAGCCGCCTCCACTTTCCGCCTGCTACTTATCAGGACTGCTTAAGTCTTGTGCGCTGCCAAGGCGAGTCCCTTGGAGTCGAGCCATGCGCTTGCTTGTTTCCCCGCTTCGTTGCAGATTCTTTCCGCATCTGGGAGTTTCTTTGCCGTAACTACTATGGCCACGTCATCCGCGAAACCAATGAGTCGTGCCCCTTCGGGCATCGTGATCCTAAGGATCCCATCGTACATGGCATTCCATAACAAAGGACCTAGGACTGATCCTTGGGGAAATCCCCCGGTGACCTTGTGGGTCGATTGCCCGGAATCAGTTTCGTACAGGAGCAGGCGGCCTTCGAAGTAGCTCGCTATTACTCTCTGTATATACACTGGTACATTTAGGTTGCTCAGTGCATTTAGTGTGTGGTGCCAGCTAGCGGAGTTGAAAGCGTTTTTTACATCCAACGTTGCCGCTATGTAGTACTGCTTAGTGCCGTACAACCACCTTTTCCCCTCAATAGCTTTATCTGCGATTTCACACAGTTTACCGACGGCGTCGATGGTGGATAGCCCCTTCCGAAAACCATACTGCATCTCTGAGAGGCCGTTGGCTTCGACAAGGGCACCTTCTAGCCGGGAGTGGATTATTCTTTCGAGAATTTTACCCACCGTGTCCAGCATGCAGAGTGGCCTATACGAAGAAGGCTCCTCCGCGGGTTTTTCCCCCTTTGGTATGAGTACCAGCCGCTGTGTTTTCCAACGGCTAGGGAACACACCACCTGTTAGGCATGCATTATACATGTCAACGTACTCTTTAGTATTTGGTTTTATGGCAATTTTGAGAACTTTATTCGGGATTCCATCTGGCCCCGGTGCTTTGTCGTCCAGTATTGTCTTCAATACCTGGAGGACTTCTTCGGCACTTGTGAGCTTAATGCTCGCCCTGTTCACGATCAGTGAGGTTCGCGCCATACCCTCTTGCTCTAGGAATAGTGTTTCCACTATCCTTTTTAGGCTGACTGGGCATGTCGGTGATGGCCGACTAAATACTGGCAGCCGTTTTGTGACGAGTTTATATGCGAAGCCACGTGGGTTGGAGTCTATTTCTTGGCATATATTGTTAAAGCACCTGCGTTTGCTCTCTTTTATATATGAAATATACTTGAAGTGCCTCAAATTCGGGCCTTCCTCTTGAGCGTTGGTATGCGCGTCTTGCTCTGTGGCAGTCTTTCCTGGCTTCCGCAATGGATTGGTTCCACCAGTATGCAGGTCTTCTTCTTGATGGGATTTTCCCTCTTCTCTGCATAGATGCATCACAGGCTACCTTGGTGTATTCTGCGATATGGTTTGTCCTTTTTTCAGCTGAGCCGCTTGTGGAGAGGTCCTCGGTTTTGTTTCAGAGTTCAGCAGCACTAGGTCAAGTGCGGCGACGCTCTCAAGTAGCGCCTTTCCCCTCGCGGTGGTTCGGGGGAGCCCCACTCTGCAGCCCAGGCATTAAAGTCCCCGGCAATTACGTCGGGGCGATTTTCCCGGGCGTCTTCTGCCATCACCTGTAGCAGCATTTTGAGCAGTCCTACTGGACCCTGCAATTCCCTGCTATATGGTTAAACTCCATACATTTAAAACACCTTTTAGGTGTTAGCTTTGGGCGGACTCTACATCAGGTCCATTCCATCCCAATTTTGCTCTTCTCCAAGAGTCGTCTCCCTATGTCGGGCATAACTCTTAGTGTGGCGGTTTGGGTGCCTCCGAATGCCACCCTTAGATTTACCACCGCGGATTCTGGCAGTTCCACATCGAACTGTGATTGAACCGCACTTACGATGTCCGTTTTGTCGGTGGTCTCATCGATGTCTTTTACCTCGATTAGCATTGTCACAGTCAGCGGTCTGACGTCAACATTGTTGCCTAGGACAGCCTTCATTGTGGTCTGAAGCTCTACTGTTTTAGGGTCAGAAAACTAAAAATGACTAGAAGTTCCCCCTTAGCTGTGCGCCTAACGGCCTGTACTGCTTGTCCTAGCTCCTTAAGCTGCGGTTCAACCTTAACCTTTTTAAGGATGTCGGCATAGGACCCTCCAGCGGAGGTTGCGATGACTATCGCGTCGTTCCGTGGCGGTCCCACCTTTGGCTTCCTAACCTTCTGCTTCACCTGCCTTCTTCCCAGGATTTTGGGGCTTGCTCGTGCTCACTGTCCCAGCATGTATCCCTTTATTTACACCTTGACTGACATCACTTGCCGGTGCCTTATGCATCGCCTTTTTCGTTGGTACCGCTAACGTCTAGCTTTTCCCGTTTTTCGACTATGCATTGCACAGCCGACAGGACTTCCCTCTGGAGATAGTCAACTTCATCGACTATATCCCTCATGGGGTTTGTAATGGAACGTTTTCCTTCCATTAGCTTCTTCAGCTGCCTGGCCTTCGATCCCAGGCCAGTCAGCTGTTTCAGCATATCCCCCTGCTCTTCATCAGCAGCTTTTGGGCTGCTTTTTTCTCCTGCTGGGGGGTGCCAGGCTGCCTACCACTGTACTCCACCCTTTTTTCTGGCGATCTCGCCATTACACTGCTTTTTTAAACGGGTCAGCTCCCGTGTTGGCCCAGTCAGGTAGACTGGACAAAGGCGTGTGGAAGCCGTCGGCAATAGACGGCGCCGCCAGGCCTTTGTTCCACAGCGATTGCATCTAGTATTAGAATAAAATTAGTTTTAAAAATAAAACGAGACGAGAATAAAAACGAGTGACCGAAAGTAATCGTTATTTGTAAGTTTTATTTATAATAAAATAAATATTATCTTTGCCATTCAATGTAAAAATCCCAGAAGTCATTTAAAAATTAAACTTTCAAACAATAGTTACTTTCAGCCTCTATAAAAACTTACTTAATAAGGCTCGGACGAAATTTGGGTAGACTTTCATCGACTATATCCCTCATGGGGTTTGTAATGGAACGTTTTCCTTCCATTAGCTTCTTCAGCTGCCTGGCCTTCGATCCCAGGCCAGTCAGCTGTTTCAGCATATCCCCCTGCTCTTCATCAGCAGCTTTTGGGCTGCTTTTTTCTCCTGCTGGGGGGTGCCAGGCTGCCTACCACTGTACTCCACCCTTTTTTCTGGCGATCTCGCCATTACACTGCTTTTTTAAACGGGTCAGCTACCGTGTTGGCCCAGTCAGGTAGACTGGACAAAGGCGTGTGGAAGCCGTCGGCAATAGACGGCGCCGCCAGGCCTTTGTTCCACAGCGATTGCATCTAGTATTAGAATAAAATTAGTTTTAAAAATAAAACGAGACGAGAATAAAAACGAGTGACCGAAAGTAATCGTTATTTGTAAGTTTTATTTATAATAAAATAAATATTATCTTTGCCATTCAATGTAAAAATCCCAGAAGACATTTAAAAATTAAACTTTCAAACAATAGTTACTTTCAGCCTCTATAAAAACTTACTTAATAAGGCTCGGACGAAATTTGGGTAGATTTTGAGCTTCTTCTTGTTTTTCCCCCCTCCAAGTTGTGGGACAGAACAAGTTCCTCGGATAATATGCTTAAAGTGAAACGACTTAGCCTTCCATTTTTTTATAGACTTACCATCAGTCTTGTCTAAAAATATAAGAAAATTAAAAAAATATCGAGAAGAAATTTGCAAACTTTTGTTTTCGGTCACTTGATTTATTTTACTTTGTTGTAAAAAATATTTAAGAAAAATATACCACAAACTATTTAAGTATTTTTTTTATTATTTATTAAAACATTTATTTATTTTGCAGATGCGAAAAAAATAACACATTTCCAGGGACGGAAAATTAGAGATGTTTGAGATTTTTATTTAAATAGCTATAGTTTACTTACACAAAAATAAAATTTGTGCTTTGTTGTTATTAATACAAACAAACATAAGTTTTAAAAACAAACATAACTTATTTTTGCTCCCTAGGAACTTTGTACTCAATAAGATTTTGAAATTTTTTCACAGATTTACTTGTTTATTTATATGCATCATTTGTTGTTTTTCACGTCCAAAATTAATATTTTTCACAGCTGTAGCGCTTGCTTTAGCAGAAGTGGCTCCATCTGTGGTTCATAGAGACACAGGGGTGGCACCATCTAGCGTTCGTGCGCAGAAATGTTCTGCAGCCGTTTTCGGAATAAGTGAGAGCAAATGTCAGGCTTTCTCAAGTCTAGTTTTTCACCTCATACTCCGGGATTTGGGTTACCGCCTGAATTGTGGCGTCAAAGTTTGTCTTTTCCGTTTTGGCAGCCTAAGCAAGCAGAAGTACAATTTTCTTTACAAGTGTTTAATCCGCAAAAGTTTAGCGCGAGTGACTTGATCAGCCTGCTCATATTGCTGGGCCACCGGAAGGGGAAAAGAAAAGGAAATATATATTCAGGAAATTAATTACGGATTGGGGTGAGTTCTAGCCGTGATCGCAAGGTTTGAGGTCGAGTGAGTAATGTTGAGCTTATTCGGCAGATACCAGCCGTCCTCAAAAGGTTCCTGCGCGGCCGCCGTGTATTCGCTCAGATCGGTGGAGGTCATCCCCTATTGTATTTGGAGCCGGACAAGCTGCTCGAAAGACTACGTCGAGGAGCGGAAAGGAGGCCCAGTTCCGGGCCCAGCCAGCAGCATTGCCTTTGGGACGATGGGAGAAGACCCGACCTACATCACCATTTTCGTCTGCTAGGTTATAAATAAAAGCTTTTGCTTGTTCATCGTTCGTCGTTTAAGCGAGAGCCAAGGGCAGTTATTCGATCGCGCTGCAAGTCGTTCGGTCCGTCGCGGAACCGCGGCGCAGATTTTCTTTAAGAGCCGTGAATTTGCACCGTAAAATGCCGGAAAACTAAAATAAAGTTCAAAGGGGGCAATCTGAAAAGTAAAGCCCTTCATCGGTTTTGTGACCCCGCCCGGGTGAAACAGTTTTGAGAGAGTTTGCGATTAATTACATTCGGAAATAACCTCCAGAGAGAACAAAAATTTGTTAAAGACATGCAAATGGAAAAAAGATTGTTGTGCAACACGTTAGGTTAAGTGAATTGTTTAAGATAAAAGGGTTTGTTTGTTGATTGATGGCGAAGCGATTTAAAATCGTGCAAGGAGGCAGAGTCGGCGTCCGGTTTTTTTTTGAGCAGTGCATTCCGGTCGAGTAATCTTAATCGTTTTGAGTTTATTATTGTCTATACGTTTTCCCGCAGCTAGCCACAAACGTCTTCGGAGAAAGTGCTTTCCTCGATGGATAGTCCTGTGAGCGGTGAGTGCCTAAATTTTTATATTTGAAAGATCAGAAAACAAACTCAAGGCGATGTAAAGAGAAGAGAAAGAAAAAAGCTAAATTTCACTTTACCCAATTGGCCTGCAGTCAGAAAAATAGTGATGACAAATTCTCTCCTTGCGATTTTTTATTGAGAGCTCTATTTTTCGATTATTTGTTTCTTACCCCTTTGCATCATTAGTCAGATAAAGTCATAAAGTAAATTTAAATTGAATTTCCGCCGCATAATCAAAATCTCATTTAAAGCTATGCCCATTTAATTAAATCGTATCATTATATATTCCTGCATGCTTAGATCTAAGATATGTGTTCGCTTTGTTTACTCTTTTTAGCTGTTAATAAACTTTTGTAATGTGCTAAATTATCAATCTGTTGCCGCAGCTAGAATGATTCCGCGATAGGGTAGCTCGTATTAATGGGGTCGTTCGGACGTGTGGGAGAGAACGGCCAATGGTTGGGTGGGCATTATAGAGCCTCGGAAACATCTAACGAGGTGAATTTGAGACTCGGCTAGGGTATTAGGGGAATTTTAGACTTTACTTTCGATTTTATATGTTGTTGCTCATTTCCGAATTCAGCTTGTCCAGCACGCGAAGTTAGATTTCAATTATCATTAAAAAATAGGCACTTCATGGGGTTAAGCATTTTTCATCCACTTCCATAACCGACAAGCAGCCAGCCGAGTATACCCGCGTGCGCTTGACCACCACGGTACCACCTCCGCCTGAAGTTAATTTGAATGTGGCGACTCGTTACATATAAACAATTAATTTCAATAATAATGATAATAAGTCTTGGAGCCCAACTTCAAGGGCCACATAAACATTATGTGACTCATATACACCAATAATTTCGATTGGATTCAGTTTAATTAATTAATTCCGGTTTGGCCAAAAGTCAAGCGGCGGAATATTTAGTCCAATTCTGGTGCAGTCAGTAGGATTATCTATTTCAAGTTGCTGCTGATATTTAGCAAACCATTATACTGTTTGTTAGTTTATTTTAGTTGTCAAAGAATAGGAAGACGGAAGAACTAATTATCAGTAATTTGGTTAACCGACCACTTTGAGGAACTTAAGAAACGTCACAAACCAACTTTTGAATACCCTACAGCATAGCAACCCAAAGCGTTGGAGATCAAACGCATAGGACGTACATGGGGATTCACTTTCACAAGGAAACCCATGGCCACGGGTATCTCTAAAGCGGAAGGTTGCAGAAAAAAAACCAAGTTGGCTTAAACTATTGTTATTCATCCGCTTAGGATTACTGTGCTTCTCTTATATGAAAGGAAGCACAGGCCACGTATGATAGCAAGTGTCGTATGCCCGACGGCAAAGATAGAGAACATTGTCAGACGTTTGGAGAACAGCGTGGAGCTTTCCGCTGGCCACAGCTGGCAATAGCTCGTGTTTGTTATGCAAGTGCAATTGCAGCTGCATTGCATTGCGTTTTCTTTTCGTTTTCTTTTGCTCTTGCCGAAACTATGTCTCAAAAGGAAAGCGAGTTATTTTTGAGGGAATCAGACTATGCGTGCAGGCATAATCATTTTATGAAATTTTGTAGATTTTATTTGGTGCCGATATATATCTATCTTATTTATACAATTTAATTGTTGTTTATTTTAAATTTTATGTTTGTACATTTTTTTTTAAGTTTAAAATTTACGATTTAAAACCTTTTGGTTACATTTTCTCAAATCGGCGAGCCGACGTATACACGTCAGCCGCTGGCGTCAAATACAAAATTCTATTTTACGACCAGCCGAGCTTAATTAGGTTTGATCGCATGTTTGTGAAACTTGTAGGAGTTCTGATTAGCAGATCAGTAGAAAGAGTTGTCGCGATACAAGGGAGCTCAACGATTGAACAGCTGATCGCAAGCAAGGTCGTTAACCCCAAACAGAAAGGGAAAGCTTAGGAGCTCTGGCATTATTATCAGCTGACAATTCCCAAAGACATTGGTTTTATAAATCGGTCTCGGGCTTAGGCACAGCTGAAAATTCATAGAGATATTGATTCTATAAGTTAATTTGAGTTAATCTTTTATCTTTTTTTTATATTTAGGTAATTCTAATTACTATATTATTATTTTTATATTATTGTTTCATTTGTCGAGTTCCAAATTAGGAATTATTGTCTCGTAAAATTATCGTATTATTTCAAAGAGTTAATTTGTAGTCAGTTTCCGATTTAAAATTCATTCACTTTGTTTCCTTTATGTTAAAAGGTTTATTCGTTTTAATCCCATTTAATTAATGATGAGCACTTCAGAAGAAAGCATGGATGCGTCTCCTTCGCCCAAGTTCGTTCTCTGTGAAAAGCCTTTAGCGGCTGCACAGCAGGCCAGGACTAATTGTGGTCATGAGTTCCACAAAATATGCATAGAGAAGTATGGTAAGACCCACAGCACTTGCCCGACTTGTAAATCAATTTGTTTCGAGAAGGTGCCTCCTGTAACAAGGGGTCAGCAGGGTAGGATGCAAACCCCACCAGTGGGTCAAACAGCGTCACAGGCATCGGGAATTACCATGCAAAATGTAAGCAAAATTGTTGAGCAGCATGTGAAAAACATGAGTAATAGTTTGTTGACACAGCTTTCGGAAAAAATGGCGCAATTGATCGAAACTAATATTGGCGCACGTTTTATCCAAGTATCTGAGCAGAATGTCCCGGAAGAACAAGTGCAGGTATTTCAGTCCTTGAGACCGCATTTCAGGCCAGAGATTAGGCATGAACTACTGAACGTGAGCGTAGATTCCATAGCAAAACTTCGGGATATTTGTCGACGCACAGAGAGCTTTCTCGAGGATGTGAGGCGATGTTATGGTTACCAGCAACCCACACCATTCCGTCGGCAGGTATCAGAGTTGGTGCAGGAGAGCCTTGGGGAGGACACAACAGAGTTTTCCGATGGCGAATTAACAGTATAGGTCGAAGCCCTAGCATTGGTTTGTTGGAATTGCAGGAGAGAAGGCCACCGTAATGTCTATTGTGGCGAAAAGAAGAAAATCTTTTGTTAAGGTTGTGGTCTTCCGAATATTTATTAGCCGTCATGCTCTAAATGTCAAAAAAACGCCAAGAGTCGACAATTTCCGAGATAACTCAATAAACAACATAGATTCATCGACACTAGCTAAGACAAACGAATGCGAAGCAGTTGTTAATCCCATTCGGTTCTGGCCACAGCTCGTACAGGAAAGGCAGACTAGTGTGAATCCAGGTCAAAGAAAGCGCTGTTTCAGAAATGAAAACAGAATTAGAACATTTTGGCAAGCAACCAAAACAATAGAAGCCATAAGACATAAGAGCTACGATAAGCGGCCGTATGCGGAAGTTCGTTTGTTGGGTCAATGGGTGTTAGGTCTCTTAGACACGGGAGCCGCGATAAGTGCCATAGGAGGAAAATTGGCCGAACAGGTTATTAGAAACCGGATAAGGTTTAAAAAGGTTCTGGGATCTCTAGTACTGCAGATGGTAGGAAGCAGGACGTGTTTGGCCGTTTAAAGACAATAGTCCAATATGATGACGTTGTCAAGGAGTTGGATCTACACATAATCCCATCTCTTAGTCAGGAGCTGTATTTAGGTATCGATTTTTGGAAGGCTTTCGACCTCCTGCCACCCGATATGAATATAGCTGAACTAGCAGATAATTCTCATGCCTTGTCTGACCAGCAGAGCAGTGAGTTGAAGGCAGTGATCAACAAATTTCCGTCCTTCGCAATCTCTGGTTTGGGAAAGACGAGCCTCATTCGCATTCGATCGACATTGGCGATGCAATGCTGCTTAAGCAGTGGCATTTCCCTGTATCTCCAGCGGTGGAAAAACTCGTATACCCTGAGGTTGATAGAATGCTCAAGCTTGGGGTCATCGAAGAGTCAGATAGTGCGTGGTCATCGCCGGTGGTACTAGTTCAGAAACCAGGAAAGGTACGGTTATGTCTGGATAGCAGGAAAGTGAACATGGTTACCACAAAAGATGCTTACCCTCTCCCACAGATAGATGGCATTTTAAGTAGATTACCTAAGGCAAATTTTATATCCAGTCTGGATCTGAAGGATGCCTATTGGCAGATACCTTTGGATCCCTCTTCGCGTGATAAAACTGCATTCACGATACCGGGGAAACCCCTCTATCAGTACAAGGTTATGCCATTTGGCTTGACCAACGCTTCGCAGACCATGACAAGACTCATGGATAAGGTGATACCTGCCCATCTCAGAAACGCAGTCTTCGTCTATTTGGACGATTTTCTTATTGTGTTCGATAGTTTGTGGCAGGATGCATCAAATCAGCGGGTCTAACTCTAATGTGGAGAAAAGCAAGTTCTGCATGAAGAGCGTGAAGTACCTTGGGCATATTGTAGGTGAAGGTGTTGTACGTACGGACCCAGAGAAAATAGCAGCTATGACGGAATTTCCATTGCACAAGTCGTTAAAAGCTCTTAGAAGGTTTTTGGGAATGGTGGGATGGTATCGAAAGTTTGTAAACAATTCCGCTGCGGTTTCAGCACCCCTTACTGACCTATTGAAGCCGAAAAGGAAGTTTTCGATGACACCAGAAGGACAGCAGGTTTTCGAAAAATTGAAAGAGATGTTGAGTTCAGCTCCAGTATCGCAGCCCGGATTTCAGCCAACCTTTTTACATCCATTGCGATGCGAGCAAGACAGGTGTGGTCGGTGTTCTAGTACAGAAATCCGAGAATGGAGACGAATTCCCCATAGCCTTTGTGTCTAAAAAGCTGAATAAGGCGCAGAAAAATTATTCGGTGACTAAGCAGGAGTGTCTAGCTGCCATTATATGCGTTAAACGTTTCCGAGCATACGTAGAGGGCCATGAGTTCACCATAGTTACTGACCACGCATCTTTGAAGTGGCTTATGTCACAGACAGATCTGCACTCTCGGTTAGCACGATGGGCGTTAAAGTTGCAGGCTTTTAACTTCAAAATTGAGCACCGAAGCGGTAAGCTCAATGTCGTCCCGAACGCTTTGTCGAGGGTAAATGAGGAAGAGGTAGCAGCATTAGACGCTAGTCACGGATTACTGGTGGACTTGGATTTGCCGCATTTTAAGGATGCAGATTACTTAGAGCTGATTTTGAGAGTAGAGGCCAACGCTGACAAGCTTCCGGATCTAAAAGTATCAGACGGTCTAGTGTATCGGAGAGGGGAACACACTTCAGGAGAAGCTATTCACGATACCTTCTGTTGGAAATTGTGGGTACCTCAAGGTTTGGTTCCAGAGGCTTTAAAGAAGGCTCATAATGACCCCTTGGCATCTCATGGAGGTGTTCACAAAACGCTAGAAAGATTGAGTATTGGCCAGGGCTGGTAAGGGACGTCAAACACTACATTGAAGGGTGCATCACTTGCAAAACGGCAAAGGCACCGAATAAGACATTACGTCCACCTATGGGTGCGCAGCCAGAATCTAGTAGACCTTTCCAGAAGTTGTACGTAGATTTTCTAGGGCCCTACCCTCGCTCAAGGAGTGGCATAATCGGAATTTTCATAGTTTTGGATCATTATAGCAAGTTTGTGTTCCTAAAAGCCGTGAAGAAGTTGACAGCCGATGTGGTGGTAAAGTATTTGCAGCAAGACCTTTTCCATACTTTTGGGGTCCCTGAGACCATTGTGTCCGACAACGGGTCGCAATTCAAGTCTGAAGCGTTTCAGAAGCTGCTTAGAGAATACCGAATTTCTCACACCCTTACGGCGGTATACTCACCGCAAGCGAATGCTTTAGAACGGAATCGATCTGTCATTGCAGCCATCAGGTCTTGGAGACAACTCCGTACTATATGGTGTTTGGCCAGCACTTCATTGCGTCAGGGGCAACCTTTAAATTGCTGAGGGCCTTGAACTTACTAGAGGACAGGACCATGGCGTTTTCGCGGAAGGATTCATTTGAGTTGGTACGCAATAAGGCGTTGGAAGTGATGAAAAAGCAGTACGAGAAAAATGAACGACAGTATAATCTGCGCTCGAGGCCGGTATCCTATGAAGAGGGCCAGGAAATATTCAGGAGGAATTTTAAGCAAAGCAATTTAGAGGCCGGCTACAACGCCAAATTGGGACCAGCATTTATTAAAGCTCGAGTCAAAAAGAAAATCGGGCAGGCCTATTACGATCTAGAGGATTGGCAGGGCAGATACATAGGAAGATATCATGCGAAGGACATGAAACAATAGCGTATCCACAGCAATCGCTGGTAGGCTCATCCTTGGGAATCTGACTCCCAAGTATGATCTTAAGGGGGTGGGGGGCATTTTTGTAGCGCTTGCTTTAGCAGAAGTGTCTCCATCTGTGGTTCATAGAGACACAGGGGTGGCGCCATCTAGCGTTCGTGCGCAGAAATGTTCTGAAGCAGTTTTCGGAATAAGTGAGAGCAACAAGGGCAAATGTCAGGTTTTCTCAAGTCCAGTTTTTCACCTCATACTCCGGGATTTGGGTTACCGCCTGAATTGTGGCGTCAAAGTCGGTCTTTTCCGTTTTGGCAGCCTAAGCAAGAAGAAGTAAAATTTTCTTTACAAGTGTTTAATTCGCAAAAGTTTAGCGCGAGTGACTTGATCAGCCTGTTCATATTGCTGGGCCACCGGAAGGGGAAAGAAGAGGAAATATATATTCAGGAAATTACTTACGTATTGGGGTGAGTTCTAGCCGTGATCGCAAGGTTTGAGGTCAAGTGAGTAATGTTGAGCTTATTCGGCAGCTACCAGCCGTCCTCAAAACGTTCCTGCGCGGCCGCCGTGTATTCACTCAGATCGGTGGAGGTCATCCCCTATTGTATTTGGAGCCGGACAAGCTGCTCGAAAGACTACGTCGAGGAGCGGAAAGGAGGCCCAGTTCCGTTCCCCGCCAGCAGCATTGCGTTTGGGGCGATAGGAGAAGTCCCGACCTACATCACCATTTTCGTCTGCTAGGTTATAAATAAAAGCTTTTGCTTGGGCATCGTTCGTCGTTTAAGCGAGAGCCAAGGGCAGTTATTCGATCGCGCTGCAAGACGTTCGGTCCGTAGCGGAACCGCGGCGGAGATTTTCTTCAAGAGCCCTGAATTTGCACCGTAAAATGCCGGAAAACTAAAAAAAAATTCAAAGGGGGAGATCTGAAAAGTTAAGCCCTCCATCGGTTTTGTGACCCCGCCCGGGTGAAACAGTTTTGAGAGAGTTTGCGATCAATTACATTCGGACATAACCTCCAGAGAGAACAAAAATTTGTTAAAGACATGCAAATGGAAAAAAGAATGTTGTGCAACACGTTAGGTTAAGTGAATTGTTTAAGATAAAAGGGTTTGTTTGTTGATTGATGGCGAAGCGATTTTAAATCGTGCAAGGAGGCAGAGTCGGCGTCCGGTTTTTTTTTGAGCAGTGCATTCCGGTCGAGTAATCTTAATCGTTTTGAGTTTATTATTGTCTATACGTTTTCCTGTGAGCGGTGAGTGCCTAAATTTTTATATTTGAAAGATCAGAAAACAAACTCAAGGCGATGTAAAGAGAAGAGAAAGAAAAAAGCTAAATTACATTTTACCCAATTGGCCTGCAGTCAGAAAAATCGTGATGACAAATTCTCTTCTTGCGATTTTTTATTGAGAGTTCTATTTTTCGATTATTTGTTTCTTACCCCTTTGCATCATTAGTCAGATAAAGTCATAAAGTAAATTTAAATTGAATTTCCGCCGCATAATCAAAATCTCATTTAAAGCTATGCCCATTTAATTAAATCGTATCATTACATATTCCTGCATGCTTAGATCTATAATGTGCTAAATTATCAATCTGTTGCCGCAGCTAGAATGATTCCGCGATAGGGTAGCTCGTATTAATGGGGTCGTTCGGACGTGTGGGAGAGAACGGCCAATGGTTGGGTGGGCAATATAGAGCCTCGGAAACATCTAACGAGGTGAATTTGAGACTCGGCTAGGGTATTAGGGGAATTTTAGACTTTCCTTTCGATTTTATATGTTGTTGCTCCATTCCGAATTCAGCTTGTAAAGCACGCGAATTTAGATTTCAATTATCATTAAAAAATAGGCACTTCATGGGGTTAAGCATTTTTCTTCCACTTCCATAGCCGACAAGCAGCCAGCCTAGAATACCCGCGTGCGCTTGACCACCACGGTACCACCTCCGCCTGAAGTTAATTTGAATGTGGCGACTCGTTACACAGCTATTTTTTTCCGCCACGTGTTTTTTTGGGAATCTGGTATTTTCCATTTTTTTAAAATACATTAACTTTTTTTACTCCCACTGTTTAAATAAATATTGGTCTGCGACAGACTTACCTGGGAATCGTATAGGTGTCACTTTTAAGCCACTGTTTTATTTTATTTAACTACGTTAATTGCGGGCAATTCTAACTCCTTCACATAAGTAAACGCAAGTGAAAAAGACGAAAAAAGGCGCGTGCCTTCCAGAAAAACAGCAAGCAACAACAATAGCGGTTCCGCTAATCCGTTGTTGCTCTGTTTTTTTGGCATGTCCCGTTTGGTCTATGCATCTTGCACATAAAAGCAGGGTATTTATAGACATATCCGACTATGCAAGTCGTTATATAAAATATATTTTTAAGACTTCACATATTAATAAATAATATTAATAAACATATAAATTTTTTTAAGAAATACAAATAATTTAAAACCCAAACATAATATTTTAATTGGTTGTTTTAACATTTACGAAAAAATGTCGCATTATTCAAAAGGCAAGGGTGCACAAAAGTCTAGCTATTTTAATTGCTGGGTCTCCTCGCCTTCACACGCATTTCTCCAGCTGAGACATGGCGAGAGAGGGAGAGCCAAAAAGTACTTTTTGTGCGTTCTCTTTGCGGAGAGCGCGTCTATTTGCCGCCGTTGCGCTCAGCTCTGCCGGCGTCTCTGGCTGCTCTGCCGACGTCGCAGACGGCTTCGTGATGATTGGGCGCTTAACTCAATTGTGGAACTGCTGTAGATGTTGTTGCTGGTGTGCTGTAGATGTTATATTTTTAATTTTTAAATATTTGCGCAAGTCGTTTATGTTTGAATTTTTATTTTCGGTTCCTATGTCCGAAATGAACGTCTTTATTGAACCGTACCTTAATATAAAAGATTCGAAAATTTTTTTTGCGACAGTGTTTGCACTTTTATTGGCGATTGGAATGGCAACTAAATATTTTGTTAAATCACATATAAGTGTGACTTCATATTCGTTACCATTATCTGATTTTGGTAGTGGACCAATTGTGTCTACTATCACTCTGTCGAAAGCATTTATTGGAATTTCTGTGATTGTCATTGGAGTCTTTGTATGTGTTGTCACTTTTGATTTTTGGCATTTTTGACATTTTCTTATGTACTTAGTAATATATCTGGTCATACCTTTCCAATAATAATATCTTTTGACCTTGGCCAAGGTTTTAGTTATGCCAGTGTGACCTCCTTGTACTGGACCGTTGTGAAATGTAGACAGTATAGCTTCTTTTTCTTTATCATTATATATTACGGTCACCGGGTTGAGTGGCTCTACTCTCAATGATTTCAGTGTCTTATTGCCCATTTTCTTAAAATCATCTATTGAAACTTGTTCAAAGATATTTTCCCACGGTGCCACTTTTAGTTGGCTGATTTTATATATACCGGCTTGCATTTTAAGCCTTTGGAAGAACTGACCTATGTTAAGAATTCCATTGGTAAATAAATCGCTAACATTATATCTTGCAGTAATTTGTTTTCCATGTTTGAAGAAGCAGGTGATATTATTTACGTGCAAGTTCACTATTTTACGTACTTCGTCATTATTGATGACTCCGTATACGTTGGGCTTTGAAGCTTTTTCTATAGATTGCCTAGGCAACTCTATTTCTTTTTCTCTATTTTCTTTTGACTTTATTTATATTTCTGGTAATGTCTTTAAGCTCTTCGGTGGTTATTCTCTATAACGCATCTGCTACGCAATTGTCTTTACCCTTTAGATACTCTACAGTGAAGTCGTACTCTTCTAATTCAAGCCTTATTCGCGTAAGTTTGGAACTCGGATTTATCATGGAAAATAGGTACGTAAGTGGTCTGTGATCTGTTTTGGCAGTGAAGTGTCTACCATAAATATAGGGTCTAAAGTGTGTTATTGCCCAATGAATTGCTGTAAGTTCTTGTTCCGTTGTACTTTTGTTACTTTGACCCTTTGTAAACGATCTTGATGCGTATGCAACTGGGAGTTGAAATCCATTTTTGTTTTGAGTTAAAACTGCTCCACAAGCTTGCTTACTAGCATCTGTTATTATGTAAAATTCTTTACTGAAATCTATGTATTGTGACAATGTTGGTTCTATTAAAGCCGATTTAAGATGTTCGAACGCATGCTGGCAGTCAATTCAAATATTAAACTTTTTTGCATAACTTAGTTAAGTGACGAGAATAGTCGTCAAAGTTTTTAATAAATCGTCGGTAATAATTGCAGAATGCAACAAATCTTCTAGCGCTGTCCGCATCGTGTGGGACTGGATAATTTTTTATGACGTCGTATATTTTGTCGTCGGGCAAGATTCCTTTATCAGTGCATTTATGTCCTAGAAAAGTGACTTCATGCGTAACAAATTAGCATTTTTCAGGATGTAACTTCAGGTTGTATTTCCTACATTTCTCAAAAACATCAGGTAAGTTTTTAAGCATATGTTTTTCGGAACAACCAATGATTATTAGATCATCGATGTTAAGGAATGCTTGAGAAGGATCTAGTCCAGAGAATGCAATAGTCATCCTTCTCTGAAAAGAGTTTGGCGCTATTTTTAAGCCGAATGGTAATTGCGTGAAGAGATACGAACCATTGCTTGTTGAGAACGACGTTATATCTCTAGAGCTTTTATCAAGCTGGATTTGGTGAAAACCTGACATTAAGTTGAGACGTAAAATATTTTGCTATACCTAGTTGGGCTAAAATGTCATCAATTCTAGGTAGCGGGAACTTATCAGACAATAGTTTTTTATTGATTTGACGATAGTCAATTACTAATCGCCATTTATTTTTATCTGATCCCGGGATGGACTTTTTCGGAACTAATAAGATTGGGCTGTTATATGCAGATACAGATGGTTCCACAACCTTATATTTTATTAATTTGTCTACCTGGGTTTGAATTTCGTCCTTTTGACTGTGAGGACTTCTGTTATTCTTGAAATAAACCGGTTCGTCATCCTTCAATCTCAGCTTTTGTTTATAAAAATTATGTGTACACAACGATTCGTATTCCAATCCGAATACATCGCTATATTGTGTGCATAGGTTTGACAGTTGTGTCCGGAATTGTGGAGGAAAATTTTTGGAAAGATGAGATAATACAAACTTTTCTCTTTTTTCTTTGCTAGATTGAACTACGTCGTAGTTCGAAATTGATTTATAATTTGTTGGGGCGGGGTGGCTTGATCATTGAAAATAGATTAAGCCCCAAGATAGAATCGTACGCAAAAAACACGGGAGTACTTTGGGGTTTTTACGCGACGTGCGTAGATGTTTATTTGGTCACTTGGAAAAGAGCACTACTTAAGCCGAACTTAACTTAAGCGCTCCAGAGCAGACCGGAGACTTAGGGGAGAGATGGAAAGGGAGAGCGGACGGCAGTGCGAGCGCGCGAGATGTAGACATCTGGATAAAACTGCCGCTCGACACTGCCTCCTGAAATTAAACGCCCTTTTGACGTAAACATAATTTAAATTATTAATGCTGTTACTTTATCTGTATTTGTTATGTTATGTAGTCTAATGAATGCATTTTCAGGGGATGATTGAATCTATTTTAATTTTTCGGACAACTTGGGATCTTGCTGGCAGAATTATGGAGTTATTGCCAGAGCTGTATGTTATTGGAACATAAATTGGGAATTTTAAGTTATTTGGTCTAATTATAAGCCAATCTTCTGATAACTTGACGTCTAACTGACAGTTGTATTTTTTGATAAAGTCGATTCCTAATATTCCATCACAGGGAATGGCGAATTGTAAATTTACCATATGGAAATTATGTGGGATTATTTATTTAGTAGTCTTGACGGATTCCTTGTATGTTTATTACATAGTCGGATTGAATGTTAAGAAAAACATCTGAATTTTCTAGGAGTATCGATATGTCTGCACCAGTGTCTATTAAAAATACAAGTTCTTTTCCGGTTGCGACATTTTTGAAAGTTACAAATATATTTTAGATGAGATTGATTGTGTGAACTTTTGTGTTTCCTATTACCTCTTTCGCGGTAATTTCCACGGTTGCTTCTATTGTAAACAGGACGGTGTTTGATTGGCCTGTTGCATCTGCATCTTACGAATGTGCCAGCCTCCATGATAAGTTTAATCTTATCGATTGTACAGTTCTTAGTCATTGCTTTGACGGCATGTGTTTTGCTGTACTGAGTGGCTAATTCTGAGGACAGTCCGTCATTTATATAGGCTCCTTCTAGTGCCTTTTCCAATTTCTGTACTTCTTGAACGTATTGATTGGCTGTTTTCTGTCTCTGTTAGAGAATTAATAGTTTTGCCGAAATGACATCTACTGATTCTCCTTTACCTTTATTTTTTAGTTTCTCTATTATTTCTGAGATTGAATTCTCATTGTCTTTTAAGTTTCTTGCATGGCCTTTTAGCTTAGTCTTGCTCAGATTAACTGTTAAAGCTTCATGTGATTCCTTCAGGGAGTTTACCGAATTTAAGGAATCTAAGAAACTTTTTAAATTTTCTGCCTTACCATCAAACTCTGGTATGAGTGATGAGGCCAATTTTAGGAATTCAATAGGTGTGATAGCCATTTCTTCTTGTTCCTGTATTATGACTGGTTTATCCTCAACAGTACTACAATTAGATTCCGATTCTAACCAATTTTCTTCTTCTGCCTCAGGTAATGTGATTACAGCAGGTATTGTTGAATCATTTATATTTTTCTCGTCTATATTTTCTTCTTCTTCTGAATCTATATTTTCAGTAGTATCGGTATCGGACTCTAGTTGTTGACTAGGTTCAGCCGTCTGTGGGGTATTAAGGACAGTGGGAATAGATATATCCAAATCGTATTTTTCTTTGATAGAAATAATATTGGATCTTATCCGTAGGAATAATTTTGAGGCGTGCTTCGTGCTTCATCAAAGCATTCTACTAGTATTTTAGCGTGTTTGTTTATGGTGCCTTCTTGTATATTTCTATTATTACTTCTGTCAGCCTATCCTTTATTTCTTTCCATTCCATGCTGCTTTTATCACTATTACATTACCAAGAAACAGATCTTTATTTACTTCCGAAAAAATTGTACAATTTGGTACTGCACTCAGGAAAATTCCTTTTTGTGTTGCTGTGCAATGGATCAATGGTGAAAATTGTAGGTTATATCTTTCAATGTATTCATTTTCGAGTTCATTGATTGACATTGGTGAGTTGTGCAATTGAAGTATGGCTTTTACTCGCCCAGAAAATTCGGGGTCCTTTCTAAAGGTTCCCTTTATCGCTTTATTTGTTGGCATAATTAAAATATTTTTAGCGACGTTTGTGTTTATTGTTCACCTATTTTTCATTCGTACCTATCCATCTATTTGCATAGGAAATTACAGGGGCTCTGTTATCTTTTTATTTATCAAAAATAAACTATTCTCTGTTCTCAAAATCTAGTTCTCTTTTTTTTGTGTTCTTTTACGATCATGTTGTTTTTTAATTTTAATTTATTGTCTTTATTTTTATTTTATTAATTTAATTATTCAGAAAATATGTTTCTTAGACAACCAATTCATTTCTCATTACTTAGACCATTGTTTGTGCCTAACCGAAGTAGACACTTCCTGGTCACACCGCGGGACAAAGGGGTAATGAGCACTTGTCGCTGGCACAGGGACGCTTTGCTGGCAGGACGATCGCGTCGCGGCAATGGTAACGATAGTTACTGCGATGCCGGACCACAGGCGATGCTGAACTGGGCTGGGGTTGAGCTAACGTAGGTTAGCTGCTAGTGGAGATAGTGCATTACGAGCCCTATTCCCAGAGGTAGGAAGTAGAACCGCGGAGTTATGAGATGCGTTGATAACTGTTTTATTCTTCATTTGGAACATGTTTATATACTACTTGGAACACGGAAGTTTAGTGTAATGATTAGTGAAGTGAGCTATATTCTAAAGTAGGTCAGGGAATTATGATTATGGTAGCAGTTTGCGTAGTTGGCTGACACTTTAAAATGTGCTGACTGCATTGGCGGGTCAGTGTGCCGTTCAGTCGGTGAGACGGTGAGTTAGTGAGACATATAATATGCTGATCAGCAATTCTCATATGCAGTGGGTGCTACTGAGCGCCTGGTACTGTTCCCAACTTGGCTACTGCTTGATTTGTTGGGTGTGGTCATGTTGAGTACCTTTGGGTACGAACAACAATTATTTTGAAAAGGTTTTGTTTTCAATTTATATATATTTATTTCAAGATTTTTGAATACTTATTTTTATTATAATTATCATAATGTTGTGCGTATGCAATTAGATCTTATCTAGATCGTTTGCTTGGCTTAGGGCCCTTTTTATTATACACTTATTGTGCAATAGGTATGCCTTATAAAGTATATATCCGCACAAAATTATGACAGTTATCAATAACAATATATTTGTTAAATGGGCATCGATATATGTCGATTCTATTTTATTAATCACGTTTGCAGTGGAGTCCACTGTTTTCGTATCGATCAATCCCATTGTGTTTATATAACTTATCTCATTACTTTCATCGAATTTACTTATGCTATTACTATTCATAAGTATTTCATTTTTTGTTTTTAGGTCTTTCTTCTTTTTTGTTTAATTTTTAAGTTTTTTGGTTTGAATTTTTTTTGATTGAGAAAAAAGATGTATCTCTTTTTCAGTTCTCTGCCTATTTGTTCGTATAGCTGTACGGGCTATACTGCTATTGGTCAGAAAGGGTTCCGCTCAATTTTACAAATTTGAATTATAATAACATATATTTTTTTTTTTTTAATCCGCCTTTCTTCAGACCCTCTATTGCATCAGCTGGGCGTCGCCGGGGTTGGCACGCTGATGCTCCATCGACGGCGTAGGGATTTTGGCTTGCCCCCCACACTTGTAGTTTCTGCTGCTGCTATCCGGAGCCTGTGGGCTCAGGCGGTACCGGTGCCGGTCATCGCACAGGTTTTTTTTTCGGTTTTTCTCCGCAGGTCATTTGGCAGAAGGGGCTATCCAGCGGTCCAGGGAAGTCCTTCGGGCACGTTTTCTCTCTTTTGGGAAGAGGCTTCGGAAGAGGAGGTGTTATTTTTGTATTTATAACTTTTATGGCTGAGTGAGCTGGAGTTAGTGGTTTTTTTTGCTCGAGACTTGAATTTAAAAAATCAAGTTCATCTTGTAGTTTTTGGGCAGTTGCCCAGGGGGGTGGTGGTTGTTTCTTAAACAATAGCCACTTTACGTGCGCTCTTCTTTTGTTTATTTTATTTTTTACGCCCCCGGATTAGGCATAACTCTGCTCACTCAGTTTTTTTTCATTGGCCTTCAGATTATTTCTCGTTCCTCTAGTCCGATTTCCGCCAGGCCATCAGATATTTTTTCAATTTACTGGGTTGTCCTTCGTCCTGCTATCTTCTGAGTTGTTGCAATCTTCTGAGGTCCTGTCACGGTCGCCATGTGATATATACTCGTATATATATTGTCCTAATAAGGTTTTGATATCCCAATAAGATTTAAGCGAATTTTTGCATTGGAGTTGTCTTTATTCAATGAATTCTTAACTCTATTACAATTCTTTGTACAGCTACTGAGAGTGTAGCTGCGTCGCCAGAGACGCCGGCAGAGCAGCGTTCAATGCTTATGTATAGATATATATATATATATATAGATATAGATATGTATTAGTAGCCGCTGGCGAAGAGTCGCCGCGGCGGAAGGGAGGTCTTATGTTCACTTTGTGACAGAGCGGTCGCGCATGTCAAATATGCGGACTCAGCACTGGTTAGTCCCAGTGCACTCAATGGCGATCATATTACCAGGCACTTGAAGAACTGTTTGGGACTTGTATTTGTGACTTACATATTGTGGCCAAGTGCTACAATGTGTATGTAATAATATTAATTCGAAACACTGAATACAGTGTGCATTCGATATGTGAACAAACTACAATAGCGTCACCTATCTCCTTCTTCTATAGCGCCACCTAGCCTATAGCGCCCCTGGCGGCTTGGTGTGTATTAGGGGAAATAGCTGATTTGCTGCATGTGGTGCGCAGTCTCTATTGAATTTGCTAAATATTGATTATTATTTGGTTATAACTTTTTAATGACTGGTTCGACTTCAAAAGCTTTTTGCATGTAGATTGGTATTGATAATATGAAGAAATTTAAACGCTAAACGGGTTTTCTTGTTAAAGTGGCTTGTGGGCTTTAGTGTGGGCATGTCACCTGTAACAAACTTGCACTGCGCAGGAAGCCTTAAAAATCTGCATGCCCAGTCCCAACATTCTAGGTCTTATAATTTAGGAGATCTCAGCGTTCATACGGACAGACGAACATGGCTAGACTGACTCGACTAATGAAAAAGCAAGTGAACACTCACCCAGTTAATTTGACCTGAACATCGACCGCCAATATATCGAGTTTTTGGTCGTTGTAAGCCGTGTTTAATACCTAAAAGTGCGTTTGATTAGTGCGGGACACCTCAGGTTGCAGGTACGTACCACAGACGCGACAGGAAGGTTCTACCCAGTCAACAAACCACACTGCTACGCTTGCAAAGCCTGGCCAAGCCTGGTGGACAGAAGGGGGGGATCCTCACTCTCCCGCACCCACACAGCAACGCTCCACTCCAGAGCGCCACATATATTTGGTGCCGCTCACAGCTTCCACAAGCCGCACACGCGCTGTTTTCCCGGCACAAGCAATCAACATCGATCAGCTGATCGCAGTGCTGGACAGCGCCGCTTCTAACAGCGAGCTTAACAGCGAGTTTAACAGCGAGCTATACAGTGAGCTTAACAGCGAGCTTACCATCGAGCTTAACAGCAAGCTTTCCCCGCCGAGCTCTACAGCGGCTAAGCGGGTTCTTCTACGAAGTCGGTTGCCCGGGAAATCAAAACTAAAATAAAAACATGCAAATCCTGAATCCTTAAATCCAACCTAACCACCTCCGCCACTACATACAGGGGTAGATGAGCAAAAAGCCAAGTTACCGGCCAATTTCTAACCTCACCGCGATAGCGGCGCCAGCTCAAACGGGGCTCGGGGGACCGAGCCGGAGCGGTATAGCTCCCACCAGGCAGTAACCGGGGGAAATCCCGGCTCACCGAGGGACCTCCGACTAGTGCAGGCCATGGATAAGGAGAAATCGTCCGGACATGACGAGACCCAGGCTCTTGCAGTTGTCAGGGCAGAAGAAGAGCTGCTAAAGAAGTTTCAGATGATGAAACAGAAGGTGCAGCGGTCGCCAACGGGGATGGAGCCGGCTCCCGATGCCCACCCAGTGTCAGCGCCTCCCAAAGTGACTGGGCCAATGTTCAACTTCGGCAGTAACGAGGATGAGCAAACCACCCCGAAGAGAAGTCGGGAACCAACCAGCCCTGAAGAGGCGATCGACGGAGCCAACAAGAAGCAGCGGGTCCAGAAAAGCGCCGCAGCTCTCACCGATGAGCTGGGCAAGGTGCTCGACGAAATGATCGCGAAGTTCACGGACACAAAGAGCAACAACAAGAAGGTTGTCCGCCATATCACACAGGCCACGATCGACTCATTGCATGCAATGAAGAAGCTGCAAAGCGAGATCAGTGCGACGCTGGATAAATCCCGAGCCAGGGGCCCGACCCCCAGCGCAACCCAGCAGACAACACCATCGCTCTCTGCCCCACGGCAAGAAGGCACCAGCATAAAGAGAACGCATACTGGCGCGGGGAACCCAGGCAGGGTCGCGCCGAGAAACCCGCCCTGGCAACAGGTGGGACCCAAAACCAAGAAGCCCCACGTGACTGCAGCGAGTAATGGGGAAAGCGAAGGCCACGTGAACCGCACCGCGAAGCGCAGGAATCAGCGCTCTGACGCTATCCTAATCAAATGCAGCGAAGGATCGTACGCAGACATGCTCAAGCTGGTCAAAACCGAGCCTTCCCTTCAGGGGCTTAAGGATGGAGGGCAAGGCATACGCAGGACAGCCAATGGGAGTCTGCTATTCAAGATGCAGAAACCCTCAGACCCAGCCACGCAGAAATAGCACACAGCCATCAAGTCTGCCTTCAGCGGCAAAGCCGAAGTGGCTATGCTGGAGGACACGGTGCAACTGGAAATCCGCGATCTGGACGAAATGACCACCTGCGAGGCGGTATTACAGGCAGTTTACGCTGAGGAGGAGTGCGACATCCCGGCGGGCGCTGCACCTAGGATGCGGAAGGCGTATGGCGGAACCCAAACGGCGACGGTCCACCTCAGACCTGAGCATGCGCAGCGGATCCTCGACAAGGGGAAAATCAGGGTTGGATGGGTCGTCTGCCGCATAAGACAGAAAACAGAGCCCAGGCGATCCTACAAATGCATGGGCTTAGGCCACATGTCTGCCAGATGCCCAGCGTCAGAGGCAATAGCCAAAAACACGCAGCGATCCTGCTTCAGATGTGGCAAGGATGGCCACAAGTATAAAACTTGTACCCAGGGCAAACCAAAATGCATCATCTGCACAAGAAGCGGAAAATCTGGAGGGGAGGCCGAACACTCGACCCTCAGCAGTGCGTGCCCTGAGTACCGGAGAGCCATGCATGATAAACAGAATGGTTAAGGTCCTACAGCTAAACCTTAACCATTGCAGAGCGGCGCAGGACCTGCTAGCACAGACGGTCATCGAGCAGCACGCTGAGGTGGCAATACTCAGCGAGCCCTACAAGGACAAGCATGAAGGCGTATGGCAACGTAGTTCGGACGGCAGAGCAGCAATATGGAGCTGCGGGCTGCCCCCTGGACACCTATCTCAAAGGGCTTCCAGGACGGGATACACAAGAGCGCAGATCAAAGGGATAACATTCTACAGCTGCTACATAGCCCCGAGCGTACACATTAGCGAGTTCAGAACAATAATGCAGGAGATCGCTGACGACGCACGCGGTAGGTCCCCTGTCCTCATCGCAGGTGATTTCAACGCATGGTCCACAACATGGGGCAGCACTAGTACGACGCAGAGGGGAACAATCCTCCTTGAGGCAGTGGCTTCGCTAAACGTATGCCTACTCAACGAAGGTAATAGACCGACCTTCAGCAAGTCAGGTCGGGAGTCAACTATCGACCTGACCCTCGCTAGCCCTGAACTGGCACGCAACTGCGTGTAGAGGGTGTCAGATATATACACCCACAGCGACCACGCTCTGATCATCACCCAGACAAACCAAAGACTGCCCGCTCCAAGCATCCGCCAAACAACCTACAAAGCGCATACCCTTAACACAGTGTCCCTCCTAGCACACATGGAAGGCGTCTGCGTTATAGGAGACGCTAACACATGCGCGAGGAAGATAGCCGATAGAGTGAAGGAGGCGTGCGATGCAGCTATGGAAAAGGCCACGAAAGGTGGTAACGGGCGAAGACCAGTACCATGGTGGAACGAGGAGATAGGCTGCGCGAGGAGAGACTGCCTGGCGGCCCTGCGCAGGTGTCAGAAAAGCAGAGGACGCGTAAACCAGGAGCTAAGGGAAACAACCTACAGAGCCAAGAGAAAGGTCCTGAAGAACGCGATCAAAGCTAGCAAGGCCAGATGCTTCCAGGAGCTGTGCGAAGCGGCGGATGTATAACCATTCGGGTCAGCATACAGGATGGTCATGGGTAAGCTCAACAGACAGCCGACCCCTACCGGCCACGTACAGCTTGGCCAAATAGTGTCTACCCTGTTCCCCACTCAGCCGCCCCTTACATGGCAAGCTACCGGAGAAGGCGATACTGTTCTCACCAGCGAAGCCGAAGTCCTGGCTGCGCTAAGGAAAACCAAAATCGAAAAAGCCCCTCGCCCCGACTGCATTCCCAATGCTGCACTGCACACATTGGTGGAAAACTACCCGGGTATATTCACGTAATTGTACAACATGTGTCTCACCCAACGAACCTTCCCCATAGGTTGGAAGCGTCAAAGGTTGGTGCTTATCCCAAAAGCCGGGCAAGCTGAACGACGACGCATCGTCATACAGACCCCTATGTATGCTGAATACAACGGGGAAGATATTCGAGCGCATAATCTGCACCCACCTCGAGAAAGAGCTCGACCAACTTAGAGCGTTATCGGACCACCAGTTTGGCTTCCGGAGAAAAAGAAGCACCATTGACGCGATCCAAACGGTCACCCAACTGGCTGCTAACGCAATCGAAGGAGAAAGGTGGCTAGGTGGCTCAAAAGAGTACTGCCTCGTCTGCACCCTGGACGTCAAGAATGCCTTTAACTCTGCCAACTGGAACCTTGTCCTGCAGGCACTCCATCGCATGGGAATCTCGAATTACCTGATCGACCTCGTAGCGGACTACTTCAAGGACAGAGTGCCAACATATTCCTCTGATGTCGAAGAGCACGAGTACCTGGTGAATGGAGGAGTACCTCAAGGCTCAGTCCTGGGCCCGATACTGTGGAACGTCATGTACGACGGGATCCTAAGGCTGGTACTACCCGCAGGATGCACTGTGGTGGGATTTGCGGACGACATAATGCTGGTAACGGTAGCGAAAACCCTCGAAGAGATCACGGATAGGTGCAGCCTCGCGATAGACACCCTCAATTGCTGGCTCGCAGACAACGTGTTAGCAGTCGCCGAGCACAAAACGGAGGCAGTGCTCATAAGCAGCAGGAAGACTGTGGAGAAGGCCACAATACGAGTCGGATCAACTCCAATAGAAACAAGCGCATCAATCAAGTATCTTGGAGTACTGATCGACCACAGGCTATCGTTTAAGACGCACCTAACGTATGCAGCAGCCAAAGCATCCAAATCGACTGCAGCCATCTCAAGGATGACGGCGAATACTCGAGGACCGAAACAGCACAGCAGAAGGATAATAGCCACAGTGGTGACATCTACCACATTGTACGCCGCGCCCATATGGACCGAAGCCATGAAGACCGCATCATACAGCCGCCAGTGCAAAGCTGTTTGCAGACGCTGCGCACTGCGCATCACAAGCAGCTTCTGCACGGTATCCGAGGAAGCCGCGCTAGTGGTAGCCGCTACTATACCGATAGACCTGCTGGCGGCAGAACGAAGAACTGGGTGCACAGGAAGCAGGACTCAGCGCAGCAACACGATCGAGGCATGGCAAAGGAGGTGGAACAATGCGACCACAAGGCGGTGGACGCACAGGCTAATTCCCAGTCTAACCCCCTGGCTGCAGAGACGACATGTTTCAAGGAATACATACATAGGTTTAATCACGAGCCAAACCCCTACTGCGACCATTGCGGGACAGGAAGCATCGAAGACGCGGAGCACGCGCTATTCATCTGAATAGTAAGCCGAACCTGAAACGACAACCGTTTGTAACCTGACAGCGGACAACGTGATCAGCTGCATGCTGGAAAGTCAAATCAAGTGGGACGCGATAGCCAACATGGCCGCTGGCATCCTGAAGGAGCGAAGGCGTCGAGAACGGAGTCGACGCATCGAGTCATAAGGACGAGCGGCAACCTGACCGCCATCCGACCCGCGAAGTATAGCTTTGCGGCAGTCCCGCGGGATCGGAACATTTCTACCTCTTCTCTTCTTCTTTCACTTGTATTCATGTATATACTTAAGCTTTATTTAATAAAAAAAAAAAAAGAAAAATCTCGACAAATGATCCTGATCAAGAATATAAATACTTAATGGGGCGGAAACGCTTCCTTCTACACTACGAGTAACGGGTATTATAAGTATTACATTTATACATGTATGCCAATATAACGAGTTTATGTTTGAAAAGTAGGAAGGCACCGACACAAATATAATGGGTGAGCTAATATTTTATTTTATCCTTTAAGCCTAGTACTCAGATCGGCTAAGAGTTTCACTAGTTGGAAAATCGTATTCTTTGTAGTGTAATTAAAGTTTTCAAGGTTCACCCGCAATGCACGTAACATGGTCTTACTGTAAAGCAGCTGGGTTTGTTGACAAACGGAAAACAAATAAATTTAAGCAATCTAAAAAAGAAGAGTCTACTGGTGCACAACAATGAAATTTAAATAAACATAAATGGAATGTTTTACATATTTTTATTTTTGTAAGTAAGTAGTTTAAAGCTACCTTCTTACGGATGCTTCGCCATCTGCAGTCCAGCTCCAAGTCCCAATAGACATATTGGACCTTGAGGAAGTGGGAGCCGGATTGGGAACGGGGTTGTTCCGCCTGATGCTGCTTGAAGTCGCCAAGCCTCCTGGTAATGGCTGGTGATGGCTCCCCCAGCTGTCCCTAGCAACCTTATTTCCTCCCCTATAGAAGCTGGCGCGTCCTCCATCTCCGCTTTAGCTGCCAAGTAGTTGGAGGAGGTGGAGCCCGGTGGTTCCCCAATGGAGAGCTCGTCGGAGATTGAGCGAAGTCCCACTCGGCATGTTCCTTCCAAGTGGGTTTCTCTAGGGGATCTCCTCCAGCACTTCAACTATTTTGCAGATTTTCCCTGTCGTGGTTTTGCTTCCTGTCGGTGAAATTACACAATAATGGGTATCAGCTTGGGTAAGACGTCCTTTTTCATCTGCCTGACCTCCTTAAGGCGTTTTTCTTCCATTTTTAATTTTTCGTTCATCGAAATTCACTGGCTAAAACAGGTACTGGAGAAACACTTCTTCTCTGACCACTTCGATTAAAATGTTCCAATCAGATTCTGAAACTTTTCGAAATCGAACTGGAGCATTTATTTTAATACCCTTGGCAGGCTCCTACACCAATCCAATCATACCAAGAAAAGTTAGCCACCAAGGTGGTCTCCTGAACTTGGAGCCATTTTAGTCAAGCCAAATCACAGAGCAAAGGCAATCTTGCAATCTATAACAATGAGTTACGAAGGGCGCTTGTAGGCGCGTCTCTGCACTGACAATGAGTGTATACCCGAGACATTGCGACTTCGGAGAAGCCCATCCAGAACTCCATTTAATGTGGGATATATCAAGCGCTCTTTCAGTTTATAGACTACCTCTAGCGAGAATAAGCTTGAAGTCTTTTTTGAAGTCCAGTTTACAGGTTGTCACAGTAGAACAGCGGAAACAGAGACTCCAACCGCGTCGAGAAGCGTGGAATCAGCTATCAGCTTTAATTGTACCCGCTCAACTCGTCATCGCAGAAACGTTCTCGATAAAGTAGTTCCGCCACATTTTCAAAATTGTCTTTGACGCTACGCAGTAAGTTATGAACGATGGAAAGTCTGATCAATGTTCATATCCGAGCCAAACATAAGACCGTCAGGATCTTAGAAGAGGTCAGGATCTTATCCATTTGCGGATAAACTTTTAGACTTAGTGACAGGACTTAACACTTTGGCCATATGCTGCAAGCTAGATTGGAAGCCCTATGTCGTTGACGTAGGTTGCGGAAGGCAAAAACTGCACTCTTCACCTCCCGGAAAGTCATTGGGCTTAGATGGAACATGTCACCGGTGATAGTAAGATGGCTCTTCACTGTGGTCATAAACCGGTTCCTCTTATACGGTTTATCGGTCTGGTGACTGACAATATCCAAATGTCTAAATGAACTAAGACGGGTGCTCCGTGTGACAGAAGTCTGCATGAGTGGAGTCGTACATGGGCTTTACGACTCCAGGCGAGGGAATAGTTATCGTGTGAGATACACATCCCATCGGAAACGGCTCAGCGATCGAGATGAAGGTCGCTGGACTATGAAACCAATCCAACTTTTCGCATGCCAATATCAAGCTTGAGCTCTTGTCACTGTCAGGAAAAGAATGGACCACCACCGGGCCCCCCATCTATTCTCATCTATACTGTTGGATCATAACTCGAGGACCAGGTGGAATAAGGAGTCTACTAAGCTAAACATCTCCTCAAGACTCCCGGATCACCTCTCAATCTGTGTGTAAGTAAATAGTCAGGCAGCCCTGGACAGACTAGGCACTCCCTCCTCTCTCTGTAGGGAACAACACCCCTTTTTATACCCGTTACTCGTAGAGTAAAAGGGTATACTAGATTCGTGGGAAAGTATGTAACCGGCTTAAGGAAGCGTTTTTGACCCCACAAAGTATAAATATTCTTGATCAGGATCACTAGTCGAGTCGATCTAGCCATATCCATGTCTGTCCGGATGAACGCTGAGATCTCGGAAACTATAAGAGCTAGGTAATTGAGATTTGGTGCAGATTCCTGAGCTTCTTACGCAGCGCCAGTTTGTTTCAGCAGAGTGCCACGCCCACTCTAACGCCCACAAACCGCCCAAAACTGTGGCTCCTACAGTTTTGATGCTAGAATAAAAATTTAACTGAAATGTATTGTTCTCATCAATCATCATCTCAATTGCCACGCCCACTTTAACTCCCACAAACCGCCCATAAACTTCTCAAAAATCGTAAGTATGAACGTGGATATCTCGGAAACTATTAAAGATAGAGAATTGGGATCTCAGATTTAGATTCCGTAGCTTTGAGCGCAGAGCAAGTTTGTTATGTTATATGCCACGCCCACTCTAGCGCCCACAAGCCGCCCAAGCCTGTGACGCCCACATGCTAGTTCAAAAATTTTAACTGAACTGTATTGGTCTCGTCAATACCTATCGATTGATTAAAAAAAAAGATTGCCACGCCCACTCTAACGCCCATATCGCTTAAATCTGTCTACCATCGGTAGGTGGCGCATTTTAATCTCGCTTTGCTGCTTGCACATCTCCGTTTCCCTTTGGTTCCTTTAGCTGAGTAACGGGTATCCTTGTGTCGTGTCCTGCTTTTCGCGCAGTGTAGATGCCGGCTAGTCAACGAACATCCCAGGGAGGGGAACAACCAACAATGTTGTCTACGCAGCAGACACAACAAAAAAAAAACGGAAATTCAAACTCGGACAACGGCAATTTCACGACGGATTTTTCTCGAACATCTGGACTGGACAACACAGCTGTTATTGTGGTCCTGGAGTCCCTTTCAACCATGAGTGTGTCCTTCAACATCCTTTGGACACATCTCCCAATCCTGTTCGGTGTATCGTGCTACCTCGCCTAACTCATCTCACCCCCCAACACGAATTTCTACTCACACGATTTCATTTCGTTTTCACGTTATAATTCACAATTTTCTCTTAAGTTTTAACATTTAATAATCCTACCTACGGTACCGAACTTTTACAGGGAACACATATATATATATATAAATAAATAAATAACAATAAACAATATTCCAATAGTAAATAAATAGGTTAAATAAATAAATAATTTAAATGGATATAAGTGGGAATAAATTAATTTGGGCGGGTTACATAATCAATAACAGCAGTCTCAATTTTTTTGTATTAATTTTGGCTTGTTGAATTGTTTGCCGCTTGTAGTTTTCGAGAACCTTTTGCTAATTCTGGGTGGCAAATATAAGGGGCGAATAAAAACCTGGGGCCACCCGGGGATGAGTGGCCAATTTTCTTGTCGAAAATGTAGATCTCCTCCTGGTGGCTGGTCTTCGTCTCTCCTTACGTCAGTATATTTTCCTGATCCAGGCTTTTCCCTCACGGAATATTCTATAAATATTTATATTTCAACTCCACTCACATTAACAAGGATTTTTTTTATCACTCACTGGGTAGGAACTTGACTTCTAATCTTATATATATTTTTTTCCACCAGAACCGTCTGCGACCAACTATATTTGCCCTTTAAACACCCTTGCACCCCTGAACTCACGAGTCGTCGATAGTGTTGTATCGATTTTTCGCCTATCGTTATCAGTCTTAAGGTAAACAGCTTTGCTAAATTCCAATTTGTGCATATTTTTGTCGTTTAGCACATAACAAGCACACTACGGTTTCGATGCTCGTCTCGGAACTGGAGTGGAGGATGTGCGTGTTCTGCTGGTTGTACTGCCCAACGTAGGCCACCGCCCACAACCCTGAGATTAATGCCTGGTGAGTGTGATTTGCTAGCCGGGCACTATTGTTTCAGATCCTTTGCATGGAAATCTCCCAAAGGATTGCCGCGCAAGTTTTCTAAAGCGTACAAAGAGTTTCCCAACGCTTTTGTGACTCGACATTTAGTGTACTTTCTGCAAAACTTGAAATTCCTATTCTTGCTGAAGTCACTTAGGACAAAGTTTCTCTTGTATATTTCTTGCCCCGGTGAGTATCGAATCTCTCGGGCCTTTAAGTTGTAACTCTTCGCTGCTTTCTCGTAGGCCTGATGTATCCTTTCCTTTATTTTTTTCTCTGGATAGCTGTTGTCGTTTCGACCTGGGCAATTGGGCTATCTCAGCTTCATTCAGGGCATTCAACTTGCGAGCCAGCGAGTAATCTTTCCCGTTCGTGAACATGTGCTGTCCGAACATGGCAAAATACGGCGAAGTTCCGGTGCTGCTATGTATGGATGACCTCAGCGACGCTTGTATGTCCGGTAAGTGTTCATCCCATCGCGTGTGGTCGTCTTGGATGTTTACTCGGATTGCTGCTAATACGGATTGGTTCACTCTCTCCGAAACATTGGATTGTGGTGCGTATCTCCCTGTCTTCATGTGTGTAATTCCATATTCTTGTAGCATATTCTCGAATTCCTTGGATACAAACTGTCTTCCGTTGTCCGTGTGGATTGTTTCCGGAACTCCGAATTGGGTGAATATTTCTTCTTGCAGGAATCGGATTACAGCTGTCGATGTGGCCTTCGGCATCGCTTTTAGCCACACAAACTTGGTCAAGTGATCTAATGCGATAAATAGCATGGTATTTCCTCGGCGAGACCGCGGATATTTTCCTAAGAAATCCAGGTACATCTTTTGAATGGGTCGATCTGTCCGTACTTCCTTCCCCATCACTGGTCGCTTTATCTGTGTTGTGTGCTTGTTCTCTTTGCAGTTTTCGCAGGCTGCTACAAAGTCTCGGACTTGAATTACCATTTTGGGCCAGTAATACATCTGCTGAAGTCTCGCCAAGGTCTTTGCCATACCCCCATGCATCGCCATGTCGCCGCTGTGGGCTTGCTGGATTAGAGTTGTCGTCAATGCTTCCGGAATCCACAGTTTCCATTCAAATTCCCCACTTTCCTCTCTATTGAAGTGTGTCTTCTTGAATAGAAGTCCTTCTTTCACACGTAGGTCCGGAAATTTATCTCTTCCTTGCTCTTCAACCAACTGCAGTCTTTCCAGGTATTCAGGACTCTCAAATTCAGTTGTTTCAAACTCGAAGAACTCTACTTTGGCGGTTTCATTCGGCCGAGATAGCATGTCGGCCACGATGTTGTCTTTCCCTTTCCGATGCTCTATGTTGAAGTCGAATGCCTGTAACGCTAATGACCACCGCGCCAGCCTCCCGTTCAAGTCCTTGAGCGTCATAAGCCATTGCAGGCTTGCATGGTCGGTAACGATCGTGAACGGCATCAACTCCACATAGGGACGGAATCTTTCTACGGCTTTTACTGCTGCGAGACACTCTTTTTTTTCGTTACGCTGTAATTGAGTTGTGCTCCTCTCAGCTTCGCCTAAAAGAATGCTATTGGCCGGTCCGATCCTTCTACGTCTTGCTGGTTAATACTGCCCCAATTCCTACATGGCTGGCGTCACACTGTATCCAGAAGTGTTTTCCAAAGTCTGGATGAGTTAATACCGGCGCACAGGTAAGTGCTTTCTTCAGCGTTTCGAATGCCGTAGTTGCTTCCTCCGTCCACATAAATTTTGTTTTATTTTTAAGGCAGTCCGTGAGCGGCGCACTTACACCGGAGAAATTTTGGATAAATCTGCGATACCAGCCTGCGGTTCCTAAGAAGCTGCGTAGTTTTCGCGTATTTTTGGGCACCTCTATCTTCATAATCGCCTCAACTTTCTTCGGATCCGTCCGCAAGGCCCCATCACCGATTATGAATCCCAAATATCGCAAGTATTTAAAACAAAATTTTGACTTGTGTAGCCCGATCGTCAAATTTGCTTTATTCAAACACTCTACCACTTCTTTCAGCAACATGCAGTGTTCTTCGAAAGTCTTGGATATCATCAGCAAGTCATCCAAGTATACAAAAACGCGGCTGCGAAGACGCTGTGGGATTACCTTGTCCATTACCCTACACAACCTTTGAGCCGAATTACATAATCCGAATGGCATCCGTCGAAACTGATAAAGTGGCCCTCCAGGTATTGTGAAAGCGGTCAAGGGACGACTTTTCTCATCGAGTTCCACTTGCCAGAACGCATGTTTCAAATCTATACTGCTGATGAAAATCGTCTCATCCACCCGGCTTTAAATCGACTCAATGTTCTGTAGCGGGTAAGCATCCTTCACTGTAAGTGTGTTTAGTTTTCTCGCGTCTAAGCACAGCCTATTCTTTCCAGGTTTCTGTACCAGCGTCGTTCGGTTGTTCCAGGGACTTTCACTTAACTCGATGACTCCTAACCGTAGCATTTCATCGACTTCTGCGAATACCAGTTGTTGTTTCGCCGGAGACACGGGAAAGAATCTCTCCTTGACGGGTACAGCTCCTTCAACTAACTGGATCGAGTGTTCTTCTACCTTGGTAAGTCCTAATCCTTGACTTTCGTAGGTCAGAAAACGTCCTTTTGCTTCTTCCAGTTGCTCAGTCTGTTCGGGGGATAGGATATGTGCCTCTATCGGTTCTCCTTTGGCCATAAACTCGGATTCCACCTGGTGTAAGGATTCTACACCCACCACCTCTGGTGCCAATTCGAATTTTCTCCAGAAATCTATGCCCAGGTACAATTTTTGATTCTAAGATGGACAAAGGAGTATCGGCAATCGATGTGTTACCCCATTATACGAGATGCTGGGTTGAATCTTCCCCACTACTCGATGCTGTGTGCCTCCTGCTGATATCATTATCGATTGTGATCTCTCTAATTTCAGTCCTAACCTTTCCACTGTTTCTAGGCAACCTTCCCCAAGCAAGCTTACTGATGCCCCGGAATCCAAGAGACCCACGACCTCCAGGTCTTCGATCTTCACCTGTGCGAATGGTCTGTTGTCGCCTTCCACCGCAGCTCTGATGGCCGAACAAATCACCCTTCTTTCTGCCTTCCGCTGCTGACTTCTCCTACGGGCTCTGGCAATTTTTGGCGAAATGTTCCGGTCCGGATCATTTTTCCCAAATATTCGGTTCCTGACCTCTTGGTAATGTGCTTCCCGGACTGCTATCGGTTCACGTTTCGACCATTTAATGGTATGTGCTGGTTTATTTATATTTATCAGAATTTTACAAATTTTATTCTCCTTACAGCTATCCTTATCATTAGGCATGCAATTTGACGAGGCTTTCAAACGGATTGGAGCGTGGTTCCTCGTTCTTGCCCAAGCTCCTCACACCGTTTCCCGTTTGGCATCGAGTACATCTTGGAGTCCTCACACCGGGTAGTCCACACTTGAAACAGAACACCTTTAACACCTCCGATTCACACGCGTTGAATGGGTGTCCCACGGTTCCACAATTCCAGCATGTAAGTGGCTGTCGTTCCCTGTTGGTCTCCCAGTGTCTAGCTAATGGCTCCACTTCCTCTTGTTCTCCAGGTACACTCTCTTCTCCGACTGATTCCGGACAAAGCTCATCGATCCTCGGACGATCTTTATACCCTCGGTGAGTTTCGAGGTTGCTGGGATGTTGGGTCCACCGGGTCGCCAATATTCTCTCCGCATCGTGGCATTCATGTCGGAGTTGATCCATATTAGTGATGTATATCGGGTATTCTCGAAATCTGATCCCGAATGTTCATTTTTATTACTTTTATCAGGTCAAAGTCGGAAAACGGCATCTCTAGTCGAGATCTGAGCGCTAGCATGGTCTGGATATACATCTCGATGGTTTCTCCCGGCTTCTGCTTCCGTTCTCGCAGCTCATACTCTCGCTCGAAGTTGGATCGGTGACTCTGGAACTGCTGCTGTAGTGCGTACCTCAGGTAAGTCCACTCTTGCTTCTCCGTTGACCTCACGTACATCCAGTACCATTCCTTGGCTTGTCCTTCAACTGACACGTGAAATTCTCTTAGGACCTCCTTCTACGGCACCTGATACGACCTTTGGAGATGTTCGAGGCGGAATATAAACTCTGACACGGGCATGCTTCTGGGACTTCCATCAAAACTGAGCCCCCACTTCCGCAGTTGGCCGACTTTAAACGCAGAATCGCCCACTGCCCCGCTTGACCGACGCTGATCCGGTCCTGGATTGAAGTTGTTGTGAGTCCCACCGTTTCCAGGAGGATGTTCTGGCGGCGTCATGTGAGACCCATTCCATCTCCTTGGTTCCTGCTCCGTCGACCAGGCGGTTTGCCGATTCATCTCCTGCTTCTCGGACAGCGCCCCAGATGTTGGCGGCGGGAAACCCATGTGGTGACTTACCCCCGGCAGTATGATTGGCGGAGGTTGTTGTAGCATCCTCGGGTCGAATGGTGGCATCTGACTCGGATTTGCCCGCGGCTGCTCTGCAAGGCCCGAAGAGAGTATTTGGCCCTGTCCAACTTGTTGTCCTTGGGCCTGGCGAACCTGCGTAGATGCCTGCCATGCTGCTTTTCCTTTACGAAATCCCTGCGCCACTCCGCCATGCAGTCATTGATGTCCTTCATGAACTGCATCATATCCTGCTGCATCTGCTGTTTGAACATGTCGTACTCCGTCGACATTCCCACCTGGTACGTATGTTGAGCTTGAACCAGTGCCGCATTAACCCCTGATTTTATCTTAGATGGCAAAGACTTTGGTATGGCCCCGGTTCCGCCTACCGCTTGAAGACCACTAGCTTCTCCTGGACTTCCGCTTCCCATTCCTTCAGGATTCTGCTCCCTTAGCGACTCCATGCCTTCGGGTGCCGATATGTTCTCCAATTTCTCCTCTTGATTTGCTTGTGAGCGTGTTACTAGCGGAGTCATACCTGCTGGTCCCCTATTCCGGATGAACTCCAAACTTCTCCTCAATTTTCTTCCAATTTGAACTCTATTCCTATCACTATTTGGCATATCCTAGTTCCTTTCTCATGTATATTTGTTTTTCTTATCTCTTTCTTCAAATTTTTTTTAATCTGGGGGGATTAGACGTAGCTATTTACATTACCCACTAACTTTTCTCTCCTTTCCTTCAGTTCCTAATCCGTTCGTGTTAATTTTTCACAAGTACTTAAACGATTTTAATAATTTAATTTACTCCTTATCTTTCAGACTCTACTTGAAACTGGCTGGGCAACGATGTCACACTTTATTCACAGCGTACATGGACCACACCAACTCCAAACATAGAAAACAAATTTAGATAAGTTACTACACATTTACTTTACCACAGACAACATATTAAAAAGACAATTGTTTTCTTTTTCTATTTCATATACTGATGAACCTCCTAGCCTGGCCTCGCATGTCCCGCTTTACTCGGTCATGGGTCCACTTCTAATCGGTCTTCTCTCTCTCAGCAAGGATTGTGCTCAGCAGAAAGGACCTTTCGGAATTTCACTCACTGTGGCTACGATGGGTTCGACCTTCTAGGCCCGCCCACGGTCCAAACAGCTGGTTTCCGATGTCGCTTTCTATTAACGCATTCTCTGGTGAGTATTTACTTTCTACGTTATGCTTGAAAATTTTTACTTTTATTGATTCCATTTCATTAATTTCTTATATTTTCATAGGGGCGCCATTTGTCGAGTCCTGCTTTTCGCGCAGTGTAGATGCCGGCTAGTCAACGAACATCCCAGGGAGGGGAACAACCAACAATGTTGTCTACGCAGCAGACACAACAAAAACAAAACGGAAATTCAAACTCGGACAACGGCAATTTCACGACGGATTTTTCTCGAACATCTGGACTGGACAACACAGCTGTTATTGTGGTCCTGGAGCCCCTCCCAACCATGAGTGTGTCCTTCAACATCCTTTGGACACATCTCCCAATCCTGTTCGGTGTATCGTGCTACCTCGCCTAACTCATCTCACCCCCCAACACGAATTTCTACTCACACGATTTCATTTCGTTTTCACGTTATAATTCACAATTTTCTCTTAAGTTTTAACATTTAATAATCCTACCTATGGTACCGAACTTTTACAGGGAACACATATATATATATATATAAATAAATAAATAACAATAAACAATATTCCAATAGTAAATAAATAGGTTAAATAAATAAATAATTTAAATGGATATAAGTGGGAATAAATTAATTTGGGCGGGTTACATAATCAATAACAGCAGTCTCAATTTTTTTGTATTAATTTTGGCTTGTTGAATTTGTTTGCCGCTTGTAGTTTTCGAGAACCTTTTGCTAATTCTGGGTGGCAAATATAAGGGGCGAATAAAAACCTGGGGCCACCAGGGGATGAGTGGCCAATTTTCTTGTCGAAAATGTAGATCTCCTCCTGGTGGCTGGTCTTCGTCTCTCCTTACGTCAGTATATTTTCCTGATCCAGGCTTTTCCCTCACGGAATATTCTATAAATATTTATATTTCAACTCCACTCACATTAACAAGGATTTTTTTTATCACTCACTGGGTAGTTACTTGACTTCTAATCTTATATATATTTTTTTCCACCAGAACCGTCTGCGACCAACTATATTTGCCCTTTAAACACCCTTGCTTGTTTCTATTTTTCAAGCCTCTTCCCCCAAAAACCACTCAAACTTTTCGAATCTCAACCTTGGTTCTTTTGGGAGTTATCCGGTTTAAGGAACCAGTTTCATGACTTGTCTAGGCTGCACGACTCCCTGAACTCACGAGTCGTCGATAGTGTTGTATCGATTTTTCGCCTATCGTTATCAGTCTTAAGGTAAACAGCTTTGCTAAATTCCAATTTGTGCATATTTTTGTCGTTTAGCACATAACACTTGTTAATATACTGAAAGTCGAAAAGGGAAGTGTCAAAAGGCATAATTCGTGAAAAAAAGACGTTCCATTTTGCTCAGTTACCCTTATTATAAAAAGCCATTTGAACTAACAACAGATGCCTCAGCCTATGGCATGGGCGTAGTGCTTTCCCAAAAAGGGCGTCCAATTTCTATGTTATCAAGGACATCGAATTCTTTTATGACCAGCAAAGAGAATATGGTTCACGGTGACCTTTCAAGACAACAGCTGAGTGTCATCGGGGCTCAAGAATCCAAGTCGTGCGCATCCCCAAAACACAGTGAAGTTTCGCTTACTCACACCAGACAACCGACAAACCCCTGATTTGCTTCCAGAACCAATTAATTATTGAAGAGGCACAAACTCTAAGAAAACACAGTTACATAATGTTTGGGATTACATGACGCCATATAATTAATTTTTCGAACAAAGATTCGTTGCAGCAATTGCAATTCTTTCCAAAGCGTGAACGCCTTACGTTGAGACCTGTTCACACTAACCCTAATACATAATGCTGTGTTCGAAATTTCCCGACTACAATATTTTGGCATTGCAAAAATCGATTGCCAGACGTATTTGTGATTGAAGAGGGAGGGAAATCTTCACCGTCAAGCATTATAGGTAACATAGGTCTGCTAAGAATACACAAAACAAGTGATCATCGATCATCGACACAATTTCTAAATTTACCATTGTCCAGCCGATCCCACCCCTTCACAGCTTTTCCAACGGAACTTTCTAGATGCTTATGGATGGGCAACGGGATACATGATACTGAAAAGCTTTTATTATTGGCTACTACTAGATATGTTTTCTTGCACTTCAATATCGGATTATACTGTTTTTGACCCGTCGTTGTCACCACTCATATCAGTTAACATGTTGCCGCCTAGGATAAATAAAATTATGAGTCAATCGAACGAACAAGTTACAAAAAACGAGCTTAAAGAATCCACTTTAAAACCAGTTTTTTTCCGCTGGGATGTAAACGTTATGTTGAATACGATTCTTATCCAATCACTCAAATAAAAAACAAAAGGCATATTTGGGCGTTAGAGTGAGCATGTCAAAATATTTTTAATCTATCGATTGGTATTTTCGATCGCAATATATTTTAGCTACCAATATGAATATAAATCTGAAATCTCAACTGTCTAGCTCTTATAGTTTCCGAGATCTCAGCGTTCATACGGTCGGGTGGACTTGGCTAGATCGACTCTGCTAGTGTTGCTGATCAAGAGCTTATATACTTTATAGGGTCGGAGAAGCTTCCTTCTACCTGTAACATTCTTTTCCCCGAATACATAATACCCATTTACTTTAAGAGTAACGGGTATAAAAACCGTTTCAGACTGTGTTATCCAAAATATGTTAGTAATATTGTCGTGATCCGAGGTCCAGAACTTACACAAATTTTCATCAATTGATTTGAAGATAAAGTAAACATTTTTAGAAGTGTTAATAAATCAAAAAAAGCTTTCGATCTTACAGTGACCGCTCGTGCTTTTGTCTTGCGCTCCAAACCTAAGTTCTCTTTGATAATAAACCTCCCGAGCTTAATAAATATGTATGTTTTTATAAAGATTTTCGTTTTTATGTTTCTAATCACATTATTTCGCTTCGCGAGTGCACAGTGATTGTTTTGTGTTAGGGCTAACAAAATTAGTTTGAAAATATAGTCTCTTTGTTGTTTGTTTGTATTGTTTTGTTTTTGCCATTTACTTCCGAACGCTATTTGGAGCGGCTAGTGTCTAATCTAAGCCCGCTTTCCCGCACTCCCGCGCCTACCCTCCCAATGTCTTATTTGTACTCTAAGCACTGGATTTCAAAATTATATTTTAAAAATGCCCCAAGAAGGACAATGGTAGTCCCTGGCGGAGTTGGACCCCTCAATCACAAAAAAAAGCAGACTTAAATATGTTTTATGGATAAAAGTTTAATAATAACTCGAGTTGCGCTTAACCAAGCTAGGGGGATATATATTTTAGTTTACGACTATAATATCATCCTTTAATTTTTACGGATAAATGAACAGGCTACAGCTAAGCCTCGTCAAAATTTGGAATTATTAACAATTTAGTGACTGTAAGGCTTCTGTTGATATAGCAATTTTATTGTATAGTTTTAGACCTACCGTCCAAACGAACGAAACAAGCCATATTTTGACAATATAATTAATTTTATTTACAACTTGCCAGTTCGCCCGCAACTTCGCCTGCGGAAATTTCGTAAATAGATCGCTTTATTATTCTATACTTTTGACAAGCTCTTCCCTTTGCTACTTAATCTAAGTTTTAAACATTCCTCATTTCCACAACGCCATAGAGTTAGGCGCGTGTTTTTTGTTTTCCCAATGCAAATATTTTATAAAACGATTATCTTTTATTTTCAAATTTAACAACGAGATTTTAACGACATTTTTGGATTTTCCTAGTTAATAATTATGTGAATGTTTTAAGAACCTTTTTGTTTAAAGCCTAGTACTCAGATCGGCTAAGAGTTTCACTAGTCGACAAATCTTATTCTTTGTAATGTGACCGAAATGTTCAAAGTTCACCCGCAATGCATATGGCATGGTCTTACTGTCAAGCAGCTGGGCTTGTTGCCAAACGGAAAACAAATCAATTGGAGCAATTTCAAAAAGAAGAGTCTGCTGGTGCACAAAGATATTAAAATAAAAATAAATGAAATTTTCAACGAATGTTTTTATTTATGTAAATTAGAAGGTTAAGGCTTCCTTAACGTCCCACGGATGCTTCGCTATCTTTCCCGCGCCATCTGCAGTCCAGCTCCGAGTCCCAATAGGCTGGCCAATAATGGCTGGTGATGGCTCCTCCAGCTGTCCCTTAGCGAGCGACCATATTTTCTCCTCCATACAGAAGCCGGCGCGACCTGCATCTCAGCTTTAGCTGTCAAGTATCTGGTGGAGGTGGAGTCCTCAATGGAGAGCTCGTCGGAGATCGAACGATGTCCCATGTTCCTTCCCACTGGGATTCTTTAATGGATCTCCTCCAGCGCTTCAACTGTTCTGCGGATTTGGGCTGTTGTGGTAATGCTTCCTGTCGGTCAAGTCCCACAACAATGGGCAACAGCTTGGATTAGGCGTCCTATTTCATCTGCACTGACAGCTGTTCTCGGTGTTTTTCTTCCATTTTTAATTTTTAAATTCCACACCGCTTCTGCACGAACACCGACAAAGATTCAATTTCTTATTCTTTGGGCCGCGGCTAACGGCGTTCATCGAAAATTCACTGGCGATATCTGGTATTTTTTCTGGTATTTCCTTAGCTCATCTGAGTACCGCGCTGAAAAATAGACCCGACGAAAAGCTTTAGCTGCCTGTTTGCCTCTCGCTCACTCCTATGGTTAGCTCGGTTTTCGTCGATGTGAGTACTAGGCTTAAATATTCAATTTTGTTTTTTTTGGTTGAGTTTAAGACGCGAAACGTCCTCAAGTTACTTTAAAAATTACTCATATGACATGTATACTAGCCATAACTTTTTTCAAAAAATAAATATCCCCTCCTCAACTTTGTCAACTCTCGTGTCTATGAACACAAAATTGATGACAAATACCGAAATGTTTTAGAGCGAACACTTAAGTCAGAACTGGACACAACGGACTTTCCATCCAAGTCATGGCCACCTAAATAAAAATATTATATTTAATCAACCTCAACAATGCGTGTGACTTACAAGCTTTAAAACCTATTTGCAGACTTTATAACCCCTTTTATATACCTTAAGTTTCTCAGTGCGCACCTTATAGGCAGATGAGAGTAGGACCTTACAAACTTCAATACAAATGTGGACCGCCCTAATGTAGGTTGTACAAACATGGATATCTTGTTTTCAGAGTTTTTGTTTTCATTAGTTTTCCACCTCGATTAGTTTATTCGCACATTTTTGTTCAATAAAAAGCCTTTTTAAATTTTCTGTTAAAAACATGTATTTAAATAAAAAACAACTATTTATAATTCTTTTGATTCTTTGGTTTTATAAACAACTTTTTTTCTCATTTTTTTTGTTCCAAGAAAGATTGTCAGTTTGGATCGTCACCTTATGATGTTTTTATTTACTGTCGTCTCTGCAATACAGTCATTCATCCAAAATGTACTGGACTTGTTGGCAGAGTAAAAGATTTTATTGATCTGCGTGTTGGTTTTTCGTGGACTTGTGCCTCTTGCGTTGAAATAGAACGTGATTTGGATGGCTATGTTGCGCTGACCAATGATCGTTTTATGAAACTTTTTAATAAGCTTATGAGCATAGTTGCTGATTTTAAAGAGTTTAAGGCGGACCTTGATAATAAAAAAGTGTCAGTAGGGTCACCTAAACGCAAAAAGACTGCTCCTTCAAAATCTGCTCCCGTAAAGGCATCAGTTCCAAATCCCAACTTAGCTCCAAATATTTTTACCCGATCGGTAACGGCAGCTATGTCGGCATCTACTGGGTCTGGGGGACCTAAATTTTCACTGACAGCAGTACCCATAGGTACCAAAAGCTCTGGAGGAGTCCCTGTTTCTGCTAGTCAGCCTAAGGGGTCAAACCCTATGCAGCTTTCTGTGCCTACTGGTGAAGTTAGCTCTATAGGAGTCCCTAGTCTTAATAATCAGACGAACGATGTTCAGATTGCTAATGGTGGAAGAAAGAGCCTCTCGGTTGTTCCATATAGGAAGCAATTATTTGTGTCTCGTTTAACACCTGAAACCACATCTGCAGATGTTTTGGAATTTATACAACAGGAATTCCCATCTTAAAACATCACAGTGGAGGAGTTTAAATTTCCATATGTTCGTATGATATCTTCATTTAAAATATCTGCTCCTCCGGAAGTATTTAATGTACTAAATTCTAAAAGTTTTTGGCTTATTGATGAATTGATCTTTAAAGAATTTGTTCCAAACAGTCGGAGAACTAATAATAGGCCTTCCACGACTGTACCTGCGCCAAAAAACTGAGCAGTTTATTTTTGGCCTATCAAAATGTTAGGGGACTCAATATGAAGCTACATAAGCTTTATGCTGACTCCTCTGCCTTTTCTGAAGACATTCTGGCCTTTACTGAGACTGGCTGAAACCGGAGATATCAGACTCCGAAGTTCTGTCCAAAAATTTTAGTACGTATAGAACTGATCGCTCTCCTTGTAGGGGGGGTGGGGTGCTGGTTGCCGTTACCTCTACTTTATCATCGGAGAGAATATACTTTCTTAATCCCAATGACATAGAATTGGTGTTGTTGGTTGGTGTTAAAGTTTCTTTGAAATCTTTTTCTATTTATGTAACTTGTTCTTATATTCCACCTGGATCCGACTTAACAATTTACGAGCAACATTTGTCTGCAATAAAAACTGTTTTATCTCATCTTTCCGGAAGGGATCTTTTAATTGTTTTGGGTGATTTCAATCTCCCTGACATTTCTTGGTCCCTTTCCACTGACTCACTTGTCTCTACCCCTTTATCTGACCATGACTTCGTTGACGGTCTGTTAGAATTATCATTACAGCAAGTTAGCTTTATACGTAATTCACTAAACAGACATTTAGATCTTGTATTTGTTTTAGATCCGTCTGAAGTCACTGTATCTAGAATTGACCCACTAGTTGTGCATGAAGACCAGTATCAGCCCACATTAGAACTTACAATTTGTCTTCCCGGCGTTGATACCCTCTCTCCTTCACTTTCTCCAAATAAATGTAGATGCTTTCGTAAATGTGACTTTAGTAAACTCAACAACTTGATATCACAATATAACTGGACAAATTTATATAATTGCTTGGATATTGAAAGTGCTACGGAACTATTTTATAGTGTCCTAAACTCTTTTTTCTGTGAATGTGTTCCTGACAGTTTTCCTCCTAAGTTAGACAGGCCACCTTGGTTTACCAATCAGTTGCAAAGACTTAGAAACCTAAAAACAAACTTCTATAAAAAGTACAAAAAGTCGGGTAGGCCATCCGATTTTTCAAGATATGTGGTGGCTCGTACTAATTTTAATGTACTTAACAGTCATTGCTATTCCATGTATTTGAACCGATGTAAATTTGAATTTTCAAAGGATCCGAGGCAATTTTATAACTTTGTCAATGCTAAGCGAAAGTCTTCAGCATTGCCATCATCCGTACGATTAAACTCTATTGAGGCATCTACGGATCCCGAAATTGCAGATTTATTTGCTGAATTTTTCCAATCTGTTTCATGGTCTAATTCTAGCTACCCTAATCACTTAAACAGGGCAAATTGTATTTTTTCTCCTGTTATCACCGAGAGTTCTCTCTTAAGTGATTTAGAAACTATAACGCCAACCTATTCTCCGGGGCTAGATGGACTCCCTGGGTGTGTTCTTAAGTTTTGTGCCCGAACTATTTGTAAACCCATTCTTAAACTTTTTAATTTGTCTATCTCATCATCTGTTTTTCCTACTATCTGGAAAGATTCTTTTATTATTCCACTCCACAAAAAGGGTGCGAAGGTTAATGTTCAGAACTATAGAGGAATCTCCAAATTAGTTGCAACATTTGTGCTCCTCTTTAATATCGCCGTGTCAACATGGTTTTGTTAAGCGTAGATCGACCACCACTAACCTGCTCGAATTGACATCTTTTGTACTAGATGGATTTTACAAAAAATTGCAGACGGACGTTATACGAGTATATACAGATTTTAGTAAAGCCTTTGACTCTGTTAACCACTCTCTTCTTTTATTCAAATTAGATCAGCTTGGGTTTCCGAATAATCTGTTAACTTGGATTTCAAGTTATTTGAATGGTAGATCTCAGAGGGTTTTATTCAAAAACGCTGTTTCCAAGATGATCAACGTGACATCTGGAGTGCCTCAGGGCAGTCATTTAGGCCCTTTGCTGTTTACTCTGTTTATAAATGATCTTCCTTCTATCGTAAATCACTCTCGTGTACTAATGTATGCTGATGATGTTAAGCTTTGTTTTTCATATAACAATATTGAATCTGGTTTCTGCTTGCAGTCAGATATAAATAGATTCCAGGAATGGTGTCAGTACAACCTTTTGAATTTAAACTATCTTAAATGCAACGTTATGACTTTTTATAGGGGTTCGCCAACGTTCATGAGTTACTCTCTTCAGAACATGTCCTTGGACCGAATATACTCAGTAAACGATTTAGGTGTTCTCCTAGATCCTAAACTTAAATTTGACTCCCACATAACCTCTACTGTAAATAAAGCTATGAGTGTTCTTGGGTTTATAAAGCGTTGGTCTAAAGAATTTGATGATCCATACACTACCAAATTATTATTTACCTCACTTGTCCGACATAATTTAGAATACTGTTCTTCCGTTTGGAGTCCTCAGTATCAAGTGCACATTGACCGTATAGAGTCCGTACAGAAACAATTTCTTCTTTTTGCCTTACGTGGTTTGAACTGGGATCAAAACGTCAGGTTGCCTTCTTACTCGAGTAGATTGCTATTAATTAATTTGCCTACTCTAGTAAGCCGTAGAATTATGCTTGGTACTATTTTTATGAATAATCTTATCAGAGGCGATATTGATTCTATAGATTTGGTAAGCCGCCTAAGTTTCAATGATCCTGTTAGACTAATGCGAAACTACCATCCTATAAACTTGCCACGATGTTCATCTAATTTTAGTCAGCATGAGCCCTTTCGCGTTCTTTCTAATAATTATAACAACCTATATCATTTAATTTGTTCCTCAACTTCTATCTCTGTACTAAAAACTAAAATCTTAGCTCATTTGCTTTAATCTTGTTGATCTATGTTTTGTCCTGTCTTTATTTGTTCTATGTACCTTCCTCGCGAACCGTATTTGCCCGAAATAAAAATGGGCCCGCGCGTAACAAGCACGTGCTTGGTGTCGTTTGGGCCACTTGTTTGTACTGCTCTTAGTGCATCAACGTTCAACAATACAGTAAATGTTTTAAGCCTAGTCTCACATCGACGAAAACCGCAAACTAATCATAGGAGTGAGCGAGAGGCAAATACGAGGGTAACGCTTTTCGTCGGGTCTGTTTATCAGCGCGTTATTCAGATGAGTTAAGGAAATGACAGAAAAAATACAAGATTTAAATATGGTAGGAAAACCCCAAAAAGGCCTAAAGGATGTCTGTGCAGATAAAAAAGACGTATAATCCAAGCTGTTGCCGATTATTGTGGGACTTCACCGACAGAAACCAATACCACAACTGGGCAAATCCGCAGAATAGATTAAGTGCTGAAGAAGATCCACTAGATAATTCCAGTGGCAAGGAACATCCCTACATGTACATCCTGCCGGGAGTGCCCTTGCAAAGTATGTTAGTTCTGCCCACAAGAATTTGGTTACGTTGTACTTATAGAGGTATCTTTTTAGCACATGCACATATGCCAGAAAGAAGCTTTAAACTTCTAAGTTATTTGCATTTCAACACAATCCCTGGACAGTAAACCTCGGACTTCTTAGGTCTTGAAAATTGCCATTCTCATCCGCCAAGCTGGAGGGTGTAAGCTAAGCGTTGAGAACTTCTATAGGTAGCACATCTTCAAGTCTGTAATTAGGAGTCACATACTTCTGGACGTCTGTGAAAGCTAAGAGCATTGTCTGCTTGAAAGTAAATTGCTTCTGATTCTTACAGACGGGTTTTGAAACAGTTAGTTAATGTTGTTTTTCGAAAAACTTACACATTTTTGTATGTGACGAATTGTATGGGCGTGTTTTTGTTTTTGGTCTGTATGATACTATTTAGTGAACTGTTTTATATATATAAATTGAGTTGTTTTTAGCTAACTCAAGATCATGGTATGTTGTAATAATCACGGTGACCAGGGGAGTGTGCGCAGGGTAAGGTGGCGAAAGGGTAAGATGACGAACTCGTCAATCTTTAGATATACAACTCTTGGAAAAAATCGATAGTTTTGCGGGAAAACAGCTATAAATAGATCAACTTCGTACACCCGAAACTGGTGAACTGCAAAAGCTTTAGACTTATGGTATATGTCGTTAGAAAGGTATTTTGAAGTACAGTGTACGCTTTTTTAAATTAATTTGTCTAAACACCATCGTTTACAAATTATAGGCGAACATTTTTCATATTCTGATTTATTAAAGTTTTTGTTTTAATTTCTCAAGAACAGCTCTACGGATTTCGGCTTTAACTTTGAAGTGTATTGCCTTTAAAATTCTTCAACTTTTGACATGCAACACATTGTTGTAAAAAGTAACGTTTTAAAGTTATTAACCCACAAATATGGCCGCATTTCCTAGTTCAGAACATCTAAGCCTGCATGCATTGAACATTGAACTATTTTTGTGCCTATCAAAACTCTATTTTAAGGCCCTGCTAATTTTAAAGGATGTTAAACAGCCTAATATATACCCCTTTTTATAACACTTTTAAAACAAAATGTTTTAGCTTTTTTTATTTCTGATAAACGATTTCGGTTGAAACTTTAAACTGTACAGCCCTTAAGACTCTTCAACTTTGGTCAACATTTAATTTATCTATTTTAGGGTCATAGAATCATTTAAATTTTTATAAACAGTTCCAAAAAAGAACTGTGTGCGTATCCAAACTCTATTTTAGGGTCATGGAATCATTTAAATTGTTATAAACAGTTCCAAAAAATAAACTTGAATTCTATGACTTTTGGACGTTTAAAAAAATAACTTGTGATATCAAGCAAAAACACATCTTAAGGAGGTACAAATCTAGTGACGATCGAACCTTCAACAAACAACAGATCTGATATCAACTTTTGAGACGAAAAAGTATTATACGATCTACTAGATAAATAAATACACTTTTTAAATTCAATATGGCTGTGTTTAACTGTACGATTTTGGCAAAGCGTGTCGATTGATTAAAATTTAGAAAGTGTATTTATTTAGTAGATCGCATAAAGGATGAAAACTAAAAGGATTTCATACCAAGACTTTAAAAAAATCAATTAGTTTGGGAGAAATAGCGGCGAACGTGTATGCTCGGAGCAGATCGCCAGCGCCTAGTCATGTGCGCATAGGTGTACGACGGCACCTGCAGCGCGTTCTGCATATCTTTGTCGCCTTCTTTCCCTTCAGTTCCAAAAAAAAAGTTTCACTTGTGAATCACCTTGTGAATCCCGTGGGACATGTCCTCTTGCACAAGTGAAGAACAAGTGACGCTCCATATAGAACATTTTATGGGATGTCCGCATTTTCACAAGTGAAAATTCAAATGAAAATTTTTCGAAGTCCCACGGGATTTCACTTGTTCCTTATACTCATTTTTCGTATGGCCTGTCACGTGCCGGTGACACGTCGCAAGTGAAATCACTTGTGAAAATCAAATTTTTTCCATGAGTTTTCACTTATGAAATCACTTGCAAGTGACACGTCCCAAGTGAAATCACTTGTGAAAATCAAAATTTTTTTTACTTATAGAATTTAAAATCCATAACTTTGTATATACTTTTAAATATATTTTAATTAAATAATGTTATTTAGGTTTTCTGTTAAAGGACAATTATTGTTAGTAAGCCTAATTTTATGTTACGTTAATTTGCTTTTTACATTGGTCATCGCCTTCCTTAAACCTTTGTCCGGGTCCTCCGAATCCTTGGCCAACGCTCCTGATAAAATTTATGGTCATATGCTTAAAAAATGCGTTTTATTTGTTTATTTGCATATTTACCTTTTAGAGCTGTGTTTGCACCCTTTGCAGGATTTTTATTGGCGCAAAACATTTCATCATCCACTTTCGGCTTACGGAACCCATTGAATACCTTAATACTTTAAACTAAGATCAACGCACAACATCTTCAACTTAGTGAAACACTTACCTGACTTTATTATTTTCACTTTAAAAAACGAAAGATGTAAATCTGCTGCGCACAATTTAAATGGCTTGCTTCCCTTTCAATAACTCAAACAGAATGAATGATTTCTTTTGTTTTCTCTTCGCAGTAGGCGCGTGCCACTGCACCTATACCCTTTATAAAGCGAAAAATATCCGACTACATAACTTTTACTTTTTTTAGTTAAAAATATAAAAAGGAATTCTTAAAAAATGGTACTATTAAAATGTTTTAAATATTTCAATAAATTTTAACGAACTAAATTTCTATAACTTAACTAAAAAATTATATTGTAATATTAATGTATAATACGTAAGCATAACATTAAAATTAAATTCAATTTACTTAATTTTACTATAATCAAATAATTTACTTTTATAAAACAATATTAGTTGTTTTTTTTTCGATATACAATAATGCTCCTAAAATATTAGGGCACTCACATGTCGCTGCGCCACGAAAATTTTTCCGCCGAAACATTAGTCGCTAGCCGGACATAACGGAGAGACTCAAAAGGAATAACGGACCTGCCGAAATTTTTCTCTGAGAGCGCCGAGTGCAGGCAGATTATAAGACAAAGAAAGAGAGGGAAGCTCCGAATATCTGCCTCTCTTTGTTGCACGATCGTTTTCGTAGGCAGTCTTCTACACTGCGCCGACTTCTCTGCTGACGTCAACAGCGGCACAGCGTTTTAGGCACAAAAAAAAACAAAAAAGCTTTTTGCCTTGAGCCATGTCACCGCGTCCCTACTGCAGAACTGAAGGGTTCTTATACCACTAAAGCTAGCGCTTATCTATTCAGCAACTACTTTGTAAGCCTGCAAATGTCTATATGAAGTTCTTGAAGCCGAGCTTTTACACAGTCTGTCTGCCGCTCCGAATAAACGCTATACATTTAATATAACCTATTCGTGCGTTATTAATTATAAATAAAAGGGAAGACAACACCCCACAAACATTTGGTGGGGAACTTGATATAGTTTTATCGGAGTCTGCAAATCAATCTCGCGATTGTTTAATATAGTTTAAACAAACGCTTTGTTTCGCTGTCGTTATCGTGCATTCGGTCACAATCACACGAACACACATACATATGTGCATATAAAACAAGTTGAACACTCACCCTGTTAAGTTGACCTGAACATCGATCGCCAATATATCGAGTTTTTGGTCGTTGTAAACCGTGTTTAATACCTAAAAGTGCGTTTGATTAGTGCGGGACACCTCAGGTTGCAGGTACGTACCACAGACGCGACAGGAAGGTTCTACCCAGCCAACAAACCACACTGCTACGCTTTCAAAGCCTAGCCAAGCTTGGTGGACAGAAGGGAGGGATCCTCACTCTCCCGCACCCACACAGCAACGCTCCACTCCAGAGCGCCGCATATATTTGGTGCCGCTCACAGCTTCCACAAGCCGCACACGCGAAGTTTTTCCGGCACAAGCAAACAACATCGATCAGCTGATCGCAGTGCTGGACAGCGCCGCTTCTAACAGAGAGCTTAACAGCGAGCTTAACAGCGAGCTTAACAGCGAGCTTACCAGCGAGCTTAATAGCAAGCTTTCCCCGCCGATCTATACAGCGGCTAAGCGGGTTCTTCTACGAAGTCGGTTGCCCGAGAAATCAAACTAAAATAAAAACACACAAATTCAGAATCCTTAAATCCAACCTAACCACCTGCGCCACTACACACAGGGGTAGATGAGCAAAAAGCCAAGTTACCGGCCAATTTCCAACCCCACCGCGATAGCGGCGCCAGCTCAAACGGGGCTCTGGGGACCGAGCCGGAGCGGTATAGCTCCCATCAGGCAGTAACCGGGGGAAATCCCGGCTCACCGAGGGACCTCCGACTAGTGCAGGCCATGGATAAGGAGAAATCGTCCGGACATGACGAGACCCAGGCTCTTGCAGTTGCCAGAGCAGAAGAAGAGCTGCTAAAAAAGTTTCAGATGATGAAACAGAAGGTGCAGCGGTCGCCAACGGGGATGGAGCCGGCTCCCGATGCCCACCCAGTGTCAGCGCCTCCCAAAGTGACTGGGCCAATGTTCAACTTCGGCAGTCACGAGGATGAGCAAACCACCCCGAAGAGAAGTCGGGAACCAACCAGCCCTGAAGAGGCGATCGATGGAGCCAACAAGAAGCAGCGGGTGCAGAAAAGCGCCGCAGCTCTCACCGATGAGCTGGGCAAGATGCTCGACGAAATGATCGCGAAGTTCACGGACACGAAGAGCAACAACAAGAAGGTTGTCCGCCATGTCACGCAGGCCACGATCGACTCATTGCATGCAATGAAGAAGCTGCAAAGCGAGATCAGTGCGACGCTGGATGAATCCCGAGCCAGGGGCCCGACCGCCAGCGCAACCCAGCAGACAACACCATCGCTCTCTGCCCCACGGCAAGAAGGCACCGGCATAAAGAGAACGCATACTGGCGCGGGGAACCCAGGTAGGGTCGCGCCGAGAAACCCGCCCTGGCAACAGGTGGGACCCAAAACCAAGAAGCCCCACGTGACTGCAGCGAGTAATGGGGAAAGCGAAGGCCACGTGAACCGCACCGCGAAGCGCAGGAATCAGCGCTCTGACGCTATCGTAATCAAGTGCAGCGAAGGATCGTACGCAGACATGCTCAAGCTGGTCAAAACCGAGCCTACCCTTCAGGGGCTTAAGGATGGAGGGCAAGGCATACGCAGGACAGCCAATGGGAGTCTGCTATTCAAGATGCAGAAACCCTCAGACCCAGCCACGCAGAAATAGCACACAGCCATCAAGTCTGCCTTCAGCGGCAAAGCCGAAGTGGCTATGCTAGAGGACACGGTGCAAGTGGAAATCCGCGACCTGGACGAAATGACCACCTGCGAGGCGGTATTACAGGCAGTTTACGCTGGGGAGGAGTGCGACATCCCGGCGGGCGCTGCACCTAGGACGCGGAAGGCGTATGGCGGAACCCAAACAAGGCGGATCCTCGACAAGGGGAAAATCAGGGTTGGATGGGTCGTCTGCCGCATAAGACAGAAAACGGAGCCCAGGCGATGCTACAAATGCATGGGCCTAGGCCACATGTCTGCCAGATGCCCAGCGTCAGAGGCAATAGCCAAAAACACGCAGCAATCCTGCTTCAGATGTGGCAAGGATGGCCACAAGTATAAAACGTGTACCCAGGGCAAACCAAAATGCATCATCTGCACAAGAAGCGGAAAATCTGGAGGAGAGGCCGAACACTCGACCCTCAGCAGTGCGTGGCCTGAGTACCGGAGAGCCATGCACGATAAACAGAATGGTTAAGGTCCTGCAGCTAAACCTTAACCACTGCAGAGCGGCGCAGGACCTGCTAGCACAGACGGTCATCGAGCAGCAGGCTGAGGTGGCAATACTCAGCGAGCCCTACAAGGACAAGCACGAAGGCGTATGGCAACGTAGTTCGGACGGCAGAGCAGCAATATGGAGCTGTGGGCAGCACCCTGGACACCTATCGCAAAGGGCTTCCAGGACGGGATACACCAGAGCGCAGATCAAAGGGATAACATTCTACAGCTGCTACATAGCCCCGAGCGTACACATTAGCGAGTTCAGAACAATAATGCAGGAGATCGCTGACGACGCACGCGGTAGGTCCCCTGTCCTCATCGCAGGTGATTTCAACGCATGGTCTACAACATGGGGCAGCACTAGTTCGACGCAGCGGGGAAACATCCTCCTTGAGGCAGTGGCTTCGCTAAACGTATGCCTACTCAACGAAGGTAATAGACCGACCTTCAGCAATTCAGGTCGGGAGTCAACTATCGACCTGACCTTCGCTAGCCCTGAACTGGCACGCAACTGCGTATGGAGGGTGTCAGATATATACACCCACAGCGACCACGCCCTGATCATCACCCAGACAAGCCCCAGACTGCCCGCTCCAAGCATCCGCCAAACAACCTACAAAGCGCATACCCTTAACACAGTGTCCCTCCTAGCACACATGGAAGGCGTCTGCGTTACAGGAGATGCTAACACATGCGCGAGGAACATAGCCAATAGAGTAAAGGAGGCGTGCGATGCAGCTATGGAAAAGGCCACGAAAGGCGGTAACGGGCGAAGACCAGTACCATGGTGGAACGAGGAGATAGGCTGCGCGAGGAGAGACTGCCTAGCGACCCGGCGCAGGTGTCAGAGAAGCAGAGGACGCGGAAACCAGGAGCTAAGGGAAACAACCTACAGAGCCAAGAGAAAGGCCCTGAAGAACATGATCAAAGCTAGCAAGGCCAGATGCTTCAAGGAGCTGTGCGAAGCGGCGGATGCAGAACCATTCGGGTCAGCATACAGGATGGTCATGGGTAAGCTCAACAGACAGCCGACCCCTACCGGCCACTTACAGCTTGGCCAAATAGTGTCCACCCTGTTCCCCACCCAGCCGCCCCTTACCTGGCAAGCTACCGGAGAAGGCGATACTGTTCTCACCAGCGAAGCCGAAGTCCTGGCTGCGCTAAGGAAAACCAAAATCGAAAAAGCCCCTGCCCCCGACTGCATTCCCAATGCTGCACTGCACACATTGGTGGAAAACTACCCGGGTATATTCACGGAGATGTACAACATGTGTCTCACCCAACAAACCTTCCCCATAGGTTGGAAGCGTCAAAGGTTGGTGCTTATCCCAAAACCGGGCAAGCTGAACGACGACGCATCGTCATACAGACCCCTATGTATGCTGAATACAACGGGGAAGATATTCGAGCGCATAATCTGCACCCACCTCGAGAAAGAACTCGATCAACTTAGAGCGCTTTCGGACCACCAGTTTGGTTTCCGGAGGAAAAGAAGCACCATCGACGCGATCCAAACGGTCACCCAACTGGCTGCTAACGCAATCGAAGGAGAAAGGTGGTTAGGTGGCTCAAAAGAGTACTGCCTCGTCTGCACCCTGGACGTCAAGAATGCCTTCAACTCTGCCAACTGGAACCTTGTCCTGCAGGCACTCCATCGCATGGGAATCTCGAATTACCTGATCGACCTCGTAGCGGACTACTTCAAGGACAGAGTGCTAACATATTCCTCTGATGTCGGAGAGCACGAGTACCTGGTGACAGGAGGAGTACCCCAAGGTTCAGTCCTGGGCCCGATACTGTGGAACGTCATGTACGATGGGATCCTAAGGCTGGTACTACCCGCAGGATGCACTGTGGTGGGATTTGCGGATGACATAGCGCTGGTAACGGTAGCGAAAACCCTCGACGAGATCACGGATAGGTGCAGCCTCGCGATAGACACCCTCATGTGCTGGCTCGAAGACAACGGGTTAGCAGTCGCCGAGCACAAAACGGAGGCAGTGCTCATAAGCAGCAGGAAGACTGTGGAGAAGGCCACAATACGAGTCGGATCAACTCCAATAGAAACAAGCGCCTCAATCAAGTATCTTGGAGTACTGATCGACCACAGGCTATCGTTTAAGACGCACCTAACGTATGCAGCAGCCAAAGCATCCAAATCGACTGCAGCCTTCTCAAGGATGACGGCGAATACTCGAGGACCGAAACAGCACAGCAGAAGGATAATAGCCACAGTGGTGACATCTACCACATTGTACGCCGCGCCCATATGGACCGAAGCCATGAAGACCGCATCATACAGCCGCCAGTGCAAAGCTGTTTACAGACGCTGCGCACTGCGCATCACAAGCAGGTATCCGAGGAAGCCGCGCTAGTGGTAGCCGGTACTATACCGATAGACCTGCTGGCGGCAGAACGAAGAACTGGGAGCACAGGAAGCAGGACTCAGCGCAGCAACACGATCCAGGCATGGCAAAGGAGGTGGAACAATGCGACCACAGGGCGGTGGACTCACAGGCTAATTCCCAGTCTAACCCCCTGGCTGCAGAGACGACACGGACAGGTAGACTTCTACCTCACGCAGATGATCTCCGGGCACGGATGTTTCAAGGAATACCTGCATAGGTTTAATCACGAGCCAAACCCCTACTGCGACCACTGCGGCACAGGAAGCATCGAAGACGCGGAGCACGCGCTATTCATCTGCCCCCTATTCGTTAGGTACCGAGCCGAAGCTGAAACGACAACCGTTTGTAACCTGACAGCGGACAACGTGATCAGATGCATGCTGGAAAGCCAAAGCAAGTAGGACGCGATAGCCAACATGGCCGCTGGCATCCTGAAGGAGCTAAGGCGTCAAGAACGGAGTCGACGCATCCAGTCATAAGGACGAGCGGCAACCTGACCGCCATCCGACCCGCGAAGTATAGCTCTGCGGCAGTCCCGCGAAATCGGAACATTTTTTACCTCTTCTCTTCTTCTACCACTTATATTCATGTATATCCTTAAGCTTCGTTTAATAAAAAAAAAAAAAAAAAAAAAAATAAAAAAGTGCACATCCGGCCATTTGATTTTTTGTACATTTTGGGCTGTGAAAAATCACCAACTCTGTGTTGTGCAAATAATTCTTAACAAAGTGGATCGCATTTAATCTTTGTTAATAGCGCATATTACATATACATATATATAAGTACATATAGCCATACATACATTCGTTTGGCAGTTACATATATCCGCTGTTGCTAGGCAGGCAAATTATCAGCGAGAACAACAACAACCAAGTTAAAGGTTCCGTTGCATCTCGGCGACGCTTGTTAACCCTTACATTTTCGCGGTAAAAGGTATACGGTGTTTCGTGCCTCTAACGCGGTCGGACATTTTATTTTATTTCATTTTTTTTCTCGAGATGGAAAAATGTCTGATACGGAAAACTCGGTTCGGGCTTAAAATGAATCCACAAGGGACGTTGACTACTACCGAGTCAAACCGCTGATGCGGTTTATTAGTTTGGCGAAGCTGATTTGCTGGCGCGAATGGATTGGATCAATTCCTTAATCCAGGCATTTGATTCTGCGCAGACATCGTTGGAAAGACTGGATTTTGCAAAGATCTCGAGCGACCATCGGATTGAAATTGCCGAGTTTTTCGTGGATGTGAAGGCCAAACTAAGCAGAGGCTTGGCTGCTCATCGCAAGTCACAATTGCCGGCTTCAACCGCTGCAAATTCAACATCTATATACATCACTAATAATGCGGATCTTTCTTTTCGATCTAGGAAGCCTCGGTTGCCAAATTTGGAAATTGCTCGTTTTCATGGATCCTACTCTGAGTGGCCGGATTTCCTTGCGACTTTTACTACCGTCAACGGAAATGATGATGAGCTAAGCGACATTGAAAAATTACAATATTTGCGTTCGAGTTTGGGCGGCGTGGCTCTGGAAACCATACGCTCGCTTGAACCCTCGAATGCTAATTATAAAAAGGCTATGAATTTGCTGGTTAATCGAATTTTACACTTTCAGGCACACGTTCAGGCAATATTCGATTTAAAGGGTGTCGAGAAGGGATCTTCGAAGGGTCTTCGGGAGCTGAGTGATTGCATGAATTCGCATCTGCGAGCAATTCGAACCCTGGCCAATACGCAACAAATTTTGGATGGACTTTTAATTCACATCGTCACTCGGAAACTGGATCAGAGGTCGCGGGAAAAATGGGAAGAGGATTTGTCAATCACTGAGCTGTCTACCTGAGATGCTATGGAGTCGTTTTTGGAAAAGAGGTGCAGGATGATGGAAAACTTGGATCAAGCCTTAGTAACTCAAACACCAGGCCAGCGGGTGGGAAAAAATTTGCACAAATATAACCAAAACACACTTATTGCTTCTGCTATTAACTCAAATCACTTGATATGTTTATTTCGCCATGTACGGGATCATTATTTGTCAAAGTGTTCTCGATTTTTAAATTTGAGTCCGAATCTTCGATATAGGGAAGCAAAGAAGTTGCACCTTTGCCTCAACTGTTTGCGCAAGGGGCATAGTTTGCAGCAATGCAAGTCGACTCACTGCAAGTATTGTCGCATGAAGCACCATTCATTATTACACATGAACCATGACCCATCCGCAACATCAACCTCATTTTCATCTCCATCATGCGACCCATCCTCGAGCTCTCAGCCATTACCATCTACTTCATAAGCATTAGTATCATGTTCGCATACATCATCGCATCCTGATCATCATTTACCAAGCCCTCCACCCAAAACCTTAAATATTTTGCCGATCGACTACGTGTTGCTTCCAACTGCTATTATCTACGTCAGAAATAGAATTGGAGCATTTATGCCTTGCCGAGCAATTTTAGATTCGACCTCCCAGCTAAACTTCATAACCTCTCACTTAGCCAGCCAACTAAACTTGAATCACAGAAGATCGCAAACGTCGATTTCTGGGATAGGAGAATCTTCCATGATCTCTGATAAGATTGTCGATATTCTTGTGCAATCACGAGATGCAAGCTATCGTGCGGCATTCACAGCGGTTGTGACTCACAGTATTACTGATTTCTATATAAATGCAACACCGCAAAACATTTCACTCGCTGAACCTAATTTCAATCAATCACAACGAATTGACCTTTTACTCGGCGCTGGGTTGTATTTCGAAATAATTTCTATGGGACAAATTCATTTGGATAGGGCTTTGCCAACTCTTCAGAACACCAAACTTGGTTGGATAGTCTCTGGAGGGTTATCATCGAACGTGCCAACGCATAAATCGGTTTTACAAGCCAGCATCAAGGACCCAGCTGATCATTCCGATGACACACTTGCCGCCATAGTAAAGCTATTTTGGGAAATTGAGGACTTCACTTCGTCTAAACCATCTTTATTGCCGGAAGACTTGTGATATGAGCAACTTTTCACTGAAAATTGCACTAGACTTGAAAACGGCCAATACTCTGTTAGTCTCTTGTCCACTTCCGGATTCGAATCTCTAGGTGATTCTTATTGCCTGGCTCGTCGTCGTTTCAAGAGTTTGAAAGCTAAGCTAGATAGAAACCCAGCCCTGAAAGTTCAGCATTTTTGAGGGAGTATATCGATCTAGGTCACATGTCTCTTGTAACTAAAAAACCGTCAGAAACACAATTCTTTTTGCCCCACCATTGCGTACATAAGCAGGAGAGCACGAGTACGAAGCTTCGTGTCGTTTTTGATGGATCTGCTAAAACAACTTCTGGTAGCTCTCTTACTTCTGGCAGGTCCAACAATTCAACAAAAAAAACTTCAATATACTGCTTTGCTTTCGATTTTTTAAAGTTGCCCTTTGTGGAGATACATGCAAGATGTACCGTTGCGTGCGTGTTTCGTACCCGGATGATTTTTTGCAATGCATCGTTTGGAGAGAGAGCTCCACGGAAGAGTTGAGTGTTTTTAAATTGAACACGGTGACTTATGAAACCAAGCCAGCTGCCTTCTTGGCTATGAGGGCCATGCATCAATTCTCTTACGATGAGGAGGAAACATTTCCTATTGGAGCCAAAATTGTTCGTAGAGATTTCTATGTGGATGATTTAACATCTGGTGGGCATTCAGTTGAGGAGGTGAGAGAAATTCGTCGTCAGGTGAAGGAACTACTGTCGCGAGGCCATTTTCCAATCCGCAAATGGTGTTCTAATAAGTCAGCAGCCCTGGAAGGGGAGTCTGAATGCGACAAGGAGCAGCTAATCAAATTTCACGATGGATCGGATGTCGCCAAGGCATTGGGACTAGTCTGGGATCCATCTTCTGATCAACTCCTTTTTAATTTTTCTCAACTGCCAACCAATCAACGACCCACTAAGCGGGTTGCGTTGTCAACGATTGCCAAATTTTATGATCCACTCGGTTTAATAACTCCAATTATCACACAATCTAACATTTTTCTGCAATCTCTATGGAGTGCGAACGTGGATTGGGATGACGCACTGCCAGAGCCCATGCTTTCGTCATGGGGGAAGTTGACCTCACAGTCACACACAAGGGCTTCCGTTGAGTTGCATGGATTCTGCGATGCTAGCATGCTTATGGAGCGTGTCTATACTTGCGATCGGAGACCAATGGAGAATCGAAAGTCCATCTGCCAAGTCAAGGGTAGCTCCATTGATCGCGAAAATTCAGGAGATGACGAAAGACATGACTTGGCATCACGTTCCTACAAACTTGAATCCGGCAGACGTCGTATCGCGAGGATGTACCCCAAGAGAGTTGTTGGAACATTCCCTTTGGGCTAACGGGCCTCCATTCCTTCTGCAAAGCTCGTCGAATTGGCCGTCCCTGCTAGACTCAGCAAAGGATCTTCCAGAGCGTCGTTCTGTGGCTCTAATTGGGTCCGTTTGCATAGACAGTTCATCAAACTGCAAATTCCTCAACTCTTTCGATAACTTGCAGCACGTATTTGCATACATTTATCGGTTCATTTCAAATTGCAGAGCCAAATCTGCGCCGGTAAAAGGTCGTCTTTCGGTGGAGGAGATCAACTCTGGAACTGAACTTCTTTTGAGGAGCACCCAACAAGTTAACTTGGCGAAGGAATATGGATCTTTTAGCCAGTGCAAGCCGTTTCCACAGAAAAGCAAGCTGGTTTCGCTTTGGCCTATACTCCAATGGATTACTTTGCGTGGGTGGAAGGCTTCAGAACGCAAACTTAGACTACGATACGAGGCATCCGATACTGTTGCCCAAGTATCATCCAGTCACCAAGGCGACCATCGTTTATTATCATGAGAAATATTTGCACGGAGGATCGCAGGCGCTGCTTGCCGCATTACGGCAGAGGTACTGGCAGATTGGAGGCCGCAAGTTTGTCGCCAGCGTTATCAACAAATGCGTTCGATGTTTCCGAATGAAGCCCGTTATTTGGGAGCACGTCATGGGTAGCCTGCCAGCAAATAGAGTGCAGCGCAATCCAGCTTTTCATACCACAGGAGTGGACTATTGTAAGCCATTCTATCATAAGGCAGAGGCCGGAAATAAGGCACCCCACAAGTGCTATATCGCCGTCTTTGTCTGTTTTTCCACGAAGGCTGCTCATTTGGAAGTGGTCCAGGATCTCACGACGGATTCTTTCATCGCAGCTGAGGAGATTCATCAGCCTTAGAGGCAGTCCGCGTACCATTTGGAGCGACAATGCTACAAACTTTGTCGGTGCAAAGAGCGAGCTTGCCGAGCTGAAAGAGCTCTTTTTGAGCAGCATACAGCATCGATATCTTCCGTCTGTTTACCTGATGGGCTCGATTAGAAGTTCATCCCTCCGCGTGCCCCGCACTTCGGTGGTTTATGGGAGGCTGCTGTGAAGTCAGCTAAATTCCACTACAGAGTCGTCGGTGCATCCATCTTAGCCATCGATGAATTAAGAACTCTTGCATATGAGATTTCTGCTATCCTTAACTCTCGTCCACTCTGTCCAATTTCAGAAAATGCTGAAAGCCTTGAGATGCTAACACCGGCGCATTTCCTGAAGGGTTCCAGCTACACTAAGTTTCCTGAACCTGACATTACTCATCTTCGCGAAGACCGTCTCAGCAGATGGCAGCGGGTGACCCAGATGCAACAACATTTCTGGAAAAGGTGGAGCAGCGAGTATTTGTCCCTACTTCAAGAGAGGAGCAAGTGGCGGGTCGAAACGTCTAACATCAAGGTTGAAAGCATAGTTTTGCTGAAGGAGGACAACGTTCCACCCTTGAGATGGCAGCTTGGGTGCATCCATGAAGTCATACCCGGCGGGAACGGAGTCATCAGAGTAGCTATGGTCCGTACAGCTACGGGTCTGATCAAGAGAGCCGTCACCAAACTAGCCGTTCTGCCCATCGATTCCGAAATTGTTGGAACCTTACCTCTTCCAACGGGGGGAGTATGTTCGGAGCAGATCGCCAGCGCCTAGTCATGCGCGCATAGGTGTACGACGGCACCTGCATCGCTCTCTGCTTATCTTTCGCCTTCTTTCTTATACCCATATAGCTGTCGCTTATCTATTCAGCAACTAATTTGTAAGCCTGTAAATGTCTATATGAAGTTCTTGCATCCGAGCTTTTACACAGTCCGTCTGCCGCTCCGAATAAACGCTATACATTTTAATATAACCTATTCGTGCGTTATTAATTATAACTATAATGGTGGAATATTTGTTGTCTTCCCCATAAACAAGGGGTCTTCAATTTAAATTTATTTGGGGTCAAAAATGGTTGTGATACACGATTATAGTAACTAGATTGAAATCTTGTTTACATTTCATATAGGTGAGCATATTAATTCTTACTAAAATCAACATTAAGATTATTATGGGTATGACTCAGAATTCAAGTGAACTCTCAAGTTTGATAAGTTATTTGTGATAAGTTCTCCATTTAGTGTAAATCGAATTATGGCAAATCTTGGTTTTTCGCGGTTAGCCGACAATTTCACATTTCAGCTGTGTTGACTCCTATACCCCAATTTGGGGTTAACATATGAATCCCAACTCCGGAATGCGATTGGTAGGCTTACACCACTTTTAATAATATTGTCCATCTTTATTTTTGTAAAATCGCTCGGAGTTACATGGGGAATTTTCCAGGTTTTATTCGTAATTTCCAGTTTAAAAGTTTGTTCAATTCTGGTTTGTTCAAGATTCACCAAGATTCTTAGTTAGCATCAACACTAGTTCGTGTTTACAATTTAACAAAAATTTTGTATAATCCTCAGCCAATCCCAACAAATTTTTTTCCCGTAGAAATTTCGTCTCCACTGCTCCATCCAGAATTTAAAGGTATTGACTTTAAAGATTATCCAGAGATATACAATTTTTTAGTGTAGTAGTCATTGTGACATAGACTTGACACGTTGGACACGTTGTATTTAGTTGATACCTAGCAGTATTTTGATGTTTAATTTCTTCTTAGAATTGTTTTTGGATGTTTAATTTTTGTATAGTACCTGTACAGTACTTGATTTTGGATGGTTACTATCTGTATAGTATCTGTAAAGTACTTGGTTTTAGATGGTAACTAAATGTTAACAAGTATTATGAGTGCTATAGTCTCTTATTAAGAATAAACAAGGTACACAAGTTAAAGTTTTTAAGATGTGTTAGCCAAACATACTTGCAGTGAACTATCATTACCTGACCGTCATCAAAGTCACATGCCCAGACCCAAGGACATTGAATAAAATACTTCCCCTTCATTTGTACCTGTAGTTTTAATTAGACTCAGAATCAAAATTTGTAGGATCATTCAATATTTTTTTATATATTTTATTATTGTAAACATTAAATTCATAATTAATTATATTTTATGTATATTTGTATATAATTAATTTTCCTACTCCATCCTTCTGTAAGAAACATGTCGGTTATTAATTTTCGTTCCAAACGCAGATTTTCGCTTGGTTCCCATAGATAGATGTAAAATAGTTCTCACAATGTAATGTTTCTTAGATGTTGGATTATTTTTAAAGCATTCATTTGTTCTAACCCATAATAATATTATAACATATTTCGAAAGCATCATTAGCTAGCAAATTATCTCAAGGTAGATATATAAATCTTAGAGGAACATGTCCGAATATGTTGGGGGGAGATGTATCCTGTGATTGTAAACCTAATTAAGAAATAAATTGTTCACAAGCTGTCTTAAAGCTGTGTAGAAGCTGTTTAGATAAACAACTTTGATTCATAATGACAGATTTTAAGAATATATAATAGTATCATCCACTTTAACTAGTATATTGTTAAAATAATAGGTAGTTAATTATGTAGGTATAATAAATGATATAAGATATATAATAATATCATCCACTTTAACTAGTATATTGTTAAAATAAAACATTTCCATTTTTCATGTTCTTTCATCTTATGTAGGTATAATAAATGTAATCTTAACTACGATAGCTAGCCTTACATCCCATACCTATAGTTATTAGCTACAATAAAATGTCTAGAAAGAACAAAATATATGAATGTCAAAAAACGATTTAAAACTATCTATAACTGGGAAAGTAATTGAAATCGCTCCGGCGTAATACAGTAAAAAACAAAAAACACTGTGATTATCCCATTTTCTATCACCATAACAAATGTGTATACCGACACCTAAATAACCAATTGTATACTTTCTCCAAAAATGTCTGTGACTTTCACTTATAAATTTGTCACCGATAATTTAAATCCCATTAAGCAAACCACCCATTGCTAACAGTACCATAACCCCAGAGTCAAGTTGGTTACCTACAATAAACATAGGTGGTTGTGTAAGGGATTGCTAAATTGCATCGACGCAGGCGCAAAGGTCAAGGTATTGGACAAAATTCATGGAATATTATCCCTTCATAAAAAAGGTCATAAAAAATATAATTAAGAAAGTATTTTTTATTTGCGAACCATTTATAACTGTTACCAACAACACAAATAGTTATGTTACAAGGATTGCTAAAATGCCTCGACGCAGGCGCGTTGGGACCTGTTAATATCTGTTTTGTTGTACTTTTTATATCTTTGTTTTATATATAATTTTTTTATTTTTATAATTATTTTATTTATTTTTTTTTTTGTTTTGCTAAGATACTTAATTTTCTTTAGAATGAAAATCGCCGAAATGTTCCTTCTCCTGGGAAGAGTGGCTCCTCCGCCTCTCTCTCAGCCGTCTGCTGTCTCCGCTCCTCGGTCGGAAATAAGGCCAGACCTGGGCGAATGCTCCTCCGCCTGGTGACGGGAAAGCTCGAGAACAATGGGTTCTGGAACTGGCCCTGGTACTCGGCGGTATACTAGTCCGCCTCTTCCTTCATTCTGTCGTGGGTCGCCATCCTTGCTTCATAATTAAGCCTGTTTTGCTCCTGGCGATCTACCAGCGCGAGGAGCCTATCCTCGTTTACCGGACGATTCGCGAGAGCCCTTCGGAGCTGGAACGCAGTGGTTCTCAGCGCGTCTATTAGGGGGAGTTCCTCCCAATACTGTTGCTCTGCTTCATCCTGCAGCGCCTCCGCCTGTTGGCGTGCCCATTCTTCGGTCGGGTAGGGCTCTCCTTTCACGGCCCATTCGCGCCTTTGCTCGCGCGCATTTCAGCGATGTCTCTAGGGAATTCGCCCATCCTTCTTCTGTGGTGTCTTCTGGTGTTCAGCCTGGGTTATCAAGTAGCGAACAGCTTTTTAAATATTTTTAGTGCTGGCAAGAAATTTATGACTAGCCCTTGAATTAGTTTTGAGTCTGTTATTCCATTTAAATTTAAAATTTTGTTTTTCCAAAGATTTTTAATTGTTTGTGTTTACTTTTGTACCTTTGATGTAGACTTTTTCGCAACCTTTTGTAAGATAACTATTTGTGTTGTTGGTAACAGTTATAAATGGTTCGCAGTAGTAGATTAATACGGGAGCTGGCTCACTAGGTAATAAATCGTGTCAAAAGAAGGGGTGGGCGTGACCCCAATTAGTCACGGATGGTTGCTCACAGGTGTTTTAAGGACCTAATTAGCATAATTAAGTAATAAATCATGTCAAAAAGAGGGTGGTAGTGACCCTAATTAGTCACTTAATGAGGTTAGAAAGGAGTGTGAAGGAGTGTGAGAGAGGGGTGTTTTGTCAAGTCTCGTTTTGTCTTGTCTTTTTCTCACCCCAAAGGTGTGTGTGCGTGAGGGGTGCAAATGTCATGAGTAGGAATTTGTGGTTGTTTAGAGTGATCTTTACCCGAATAGGGTGTGTAGGATTGTAATGGTTCCACACAGGTCACTTAAAGTATGTTGCTTCTAACTTGTATTAAGTTAAGGGGAGGGTAATCTTAAATCTTTCAATTCTATAGTGGAGGAGGAGGTGGTGGTGGTGGTGGTGGTGGTTCCAACAGAATATACACAAAAACAAATCAGATAGTTAATTTAGTCAAAAACGTTTTTATTTAATCATATTTGAAATTTTTTCTCACGCGCTTATAGAAAGAGAAAACGGTTACCTTCTAAGTTTTCAAAAAATGTATGTGTTAAGGAGAAATGTGGAAAGTAGTTCAGTTTTAGAAAACTATTCGAGTTGACCGAACCATTTAAAATCGTTGTGCGAACCCTCCGGCAATTTTGAACTTTTTGGAGAGTACGCACTTTTGAAAGAAGAAAAGGAATGCATTGAAATAAAGTCGTTTCAAAGTAAGATGACAATAATTAGTGCCTACTCCAATACAGAAAATGAATACAAGGAACATATTGAAAAAATTTTGGTGATGATGGAAGAATTCCATGAAAGGGTTAGTGGATGGACTTTACTTCATCTCATTCGATTGGAGATGAATATTAATCAACTTTAAGAGGATCGTCATACATAAAACCACCCTCTTGCGTGGAAGCTAAAAAGCAATTATAAATGTACAGTTTTCACTCTAAGCTTTAAGGAGTAAAAACGTGGGACTAGCGAGCGAGCCCCAGACCCAACTCATATCAGTTAAAAACAATAACTACAACAAAAACAAGTGTACAAGTGCACAAAACAAATTTCGAAAAAAAAGCAATAACAAAACAACTACTGAACAGTTCCAAAAACCTCAGCAGGGCACCTGCCCTACAACAACAAACAATGCCTCCCGATATTAATAGACTTTTCAAGTCAAGCGACACCGGCCCCAAATTCATCAACATAAACAGAACAGACAATAAAACATTTAAAAATGTATCCCCCTTCCTAATCAAAAAAGTAATTGACTATACTGTTGTGTGAAACTCCTTGTGTTGGAAATGTTAATAATCTTTATCCATTTATTGAGAACACATCTTTTGGGTAGTTTTATTATATTCTTTATTTATTTGGTTTGCATGGTAGGAGCAGCGTTAATGCCGCTTCCAACGTCAAGTTGTTTCTGATTTTACAATTTGCCTTAGGATCTAAGTAAGCCTAATTGTCGTAGCTGCGCTGCTTACAGTTGGGCGGCAGAGAGATGGCTAGTTTTTGTAATGCCTGTATGACCACCTTGTATTGGATCATCATGGAATGTAGACAAGATAGCTTCTTTTTCTTTGTTATTTTTGATTACGGTCACCGGGTTGAGTAGCGCTACTCTCAATGATTTCAATATATTATTGCCCATCATTTTAAAATTATCAATTGAAACATGATCAAAGATATTTTCCCATGGTGCCACTTTGAGTTGGCAGACTTTGTGAATACCGGCCTGCTTTTCAAGCCTTTGAAAGAATTGACCTAAGTCAATGGTTCCATTAGCATACAAATCGCTAACATCATAACTTGCTGTAATTTTCTTTCCGTGCTTAAATAAACACATTTTATTATTTACATGCAAGGTCACTACATTACGTACTTAATCATTGTTTATGACTTCATATACGTTGGGCTTTGAAGCTTTTTCTATAGGTTGCTTATGCAATTCTATTTGATCTTTTCCTGCGCAGGATTTCTGTCTACTTTGGTTTCTGGTAGTGACTTTCAGAATTTTATTACTTGTTTGTATATTTGTTAGGTCTGTGATTGTTATTCTGGAGAGCGCATCGGCTACATAGTTGTCTTTACTTTTTAGATACTCCACCGTAAAATTATATTCCTCTAATTCAAGTCTCATTCGTGTTAGTTTGGAACTTGGATTTACCATTGAAAATAAGTATGTCAGTGCTCTATGGTCTGTTTTGACAGTGAAGTGTCTACCATAAATATATGGTCTGAAGTGTGTTATTGCCCAATGAATGGCTGCTAATTCTTGTTCTGTGGTGCTCTTGTTGCTTTCACCTTTCGTAAAGGATCTTGATGCGTATGCCACTGGAAGCTGTAGTCCATTTTTGTTTTGAGTTAGGACTGCTCCACAAGCGTATTTGCTAGCATCTGTGATTATGCAAAATTCTTTGTTAAAATCTGGGTATTGCAACAGAGTGGGATTTATTAATGCTGATTTAAGATGTTCGAAGGCGTTTTGACATTGTGTTGTCCATTCGAATTTTACATCTTTCTTACATAATCTTGTTATGTGACGGGAGTATTCAGCAAAATTCTTTATAAAACGTCGGTAATAATTGCAAAATGCAACGAATCTTCTAGCGCTGTCCGCATCATGTGGGACTGGATAATTTTGAATGACGTCGTATTTTTTGTCGTCGGGCAAGATTCCTTTATCTGTGCATTTATGTCCTAAGAAAGTGACTTCATGCATGAAAAATGAACATTTTTCAGGATGTAACTTCAAGTTGTGTTTCCTACATTTCTCGAAAACATCGGTTAAGTTCTTGAGCTTGTGTTTTTCGGAACAACCTATGACTATTAAGTCATCCATATAAAGAAATGCTTGCGAAGGTTCTAATCCAGAGAAAGCTATAGTCATCATTCTTTGAAAAGAGTTTGGCGCTATTTTTAAACCGAATGGTAATCGCGTGAAGCGGTACGAACCATTGTTTGTTGAAAAAGATGTTATATCCCGTGAACTTTTTTCCAGTTCAATTTGATGAAAACCTGACATTAAGTCAAGGCATGAGAAATATTTTGCTCTACCTAGTTGATTTAAAATATCATCGATTCTAGGGAGTGGGAATTTATCAGACAAGAGTTTTTTATTAATTTGACGATAGTCAATTACTAATCGCCATTTTTTATTTTCCGAGTTTGGAAGTGACTTTTTTGGTACTAACAAAAGTGGGCTATTATAAGGTGATACAGAGGGTTCCACTATTTCATCACTGATGAGTTTTTGTACTTGTTTTTGAATTTCGTCTTGTTGACTATGAGGATTTCTATAATTTTGTATATATACGGGTTCATCATCAATTAATCTCAGCTTTTGTTTATAAAAATTATTGGTAGTGATCGATTCGGTTTCTAGTCCGAACACATCACTATACTGGGTGCATAATGCTGTAAGTTGTTTATTGAATTGTGGCGGGAAGTTTTTTGCAAGTTGGGATAATACAATTTTTTGTCTGTCTTCTAAGTCCGACATAGTGAAGTCGTAGTTTGAAAGTGGTGCATGATGAATGTTTTTGATATAGACTACTTGATCTGTGTTTGTAGTATTTAGTAATCTTATATATGCATTTTGGACTGTTGCTATGGTATTTGCGATATAGATACCATGCTGAATTTCTTGATTCGGAATTAATACACTGTCTTCTTCTGAATTTATTTAGATTTTTCGGACGACTTGGGATCTTGCTGGCAGAATTAGGGAGTTGTTGCCAGAACTGTATGCTATTGGAACATAAATTGGATATTTTAGGTTATTTGGTCTTATTATAAGCCAGTCCTCAGACGGCTTGAAGTCTAATTGACAGTTGTATCTTTTGATAAAATCGATTCCTAGTATTCCATCACATGGAATAGCGAATTGTATATTTGTTTATATATTGTTGAACGTTGATGCACTAAGAGCAGTACGATATGGAAATCATGTTGAATTATGTACTTAGAAGTTTGGATTTCAATAGAAGTTAAGCCTTTTGATTTGGTAACTTCCTGACTTATACCCTGTATGTTTATGATGTGATTATCTTGAATGTTTTGAAAATTATCAGAATTTTCCTTCAATAAGGATATTTCCGCACCTGTGTCTAGTAAGAGAACTAATTCTTTTCCTGTTGCTACGTTCGTGAAAGTGACAAATGTATTTTGACTGAGATTTAAAGTGTGAATTTTGATGTTGTTTACTGTCGTGTATCTAAAGGTGTTTGGGAGTTTCCCGAATTTGTTTGCGCCACTTTAACATTGTTATTGTGGTTGTTGTTTCACCCACCGCTGTTTCCGCCGCTGGTGTTTCCACCACGGTTGTTGTTTCTGTTATAATTGTTATTTTGGTTATTTCTGTTATAACCATTGTTTTGATTATATCCGTTATTTTGATAATATCTGGTATTGTTATAATTACCTCGATTATTACCTCGATTATTACCTGGTCCGCGATTTCCACCGCGCTGCGGGTAATTTTTGTAATATAGGACAGTGTTTGGCTGTCCGGTTGCTCCTGTGCAACTGCTTACAAATTTGGATATGGCTTCATTCATTGTATTGAAGGTACCGGCTTGCATTATAGTTTTTACCTTATCTATTTGGCAGTTTTTAGCCATTGCTTTCACTGCATGCCGAGTGGAATAACGTCTGGCTAACTCTAGGGATAAGCCATCTGTTATAAATGCACCTTCTAAGGATTTCGTCATCTGCTCAACCTCTTGTGTGTACTGGTTGGCAGTTTTATTGCGTTGTTGTAGGCTCATCAGTTTTGCTGATAACACTTCTACAGTTTCGCCTTTGACGTTGTTTTTTAATCTGGAAATGACTTCAGCTATTGTTGTTTCATCTCCGATTAGATTTCTGGCGACACCTTTTAGCTTTGTTTTTATAATTGAAACTGCTAATTGTTCGTGTTCGCCTTTTATTGATTCTATTATTTCTAATGCATCCATAAAACTTGTTAAGTTTTCAGATTTACCATCGAAAACTGGTATAAGCTTGGATGCTGTGTTAATGAAATCAATATTAGATTGTGCCATTGTGATATTGTTTCTTATTTTATTTTCTATTATGGAATTATCATCAGAATCTGTAGAATTATCTAGATCTGACATTAAAACAGCTGGAACAGTAAGATTATTTAAATCTTGCTCTTCTATTTTAGGATTTGTTTCTGTAAGGTCTTCTGATTCTATTTGGTCACTGTCAGTTTGTTTTGTTGATTCCGATTCATCACCAGTTTCAACTGCTAGGGAAGTGTTAAGTATAGTTGGTACCGATATGTCCAACTTAAACTTTTGTTTAATTGATATTAAATTAGATCGTAGTCTGATCAAAAATTTTGATACTTGGGACCAATGATCTTGATTTAATTTTTCCCTCTGGCCATATATTAGTATTCGTGCTTCATTAAAGCATTTTACTAGAATTTCCACATGTTTTTTAATGATATTTTTTAGAATTGGCCTGTTTTGAGTAAGTGACTTATATGATTTGTCAAAGTCAACTTTTATGTTATTTAGCTGCTTATATAATTCATTCCATTCCATTATATTGTGGAGATGAAGGCCATCATTACTATTGTTCTACCTAGTATTGGGTGTTCGTCTACTACTGATTTAACCTGTACCCCTGGGATGGTTGATAGGACAATTGCCTTTTGGGTGCTTGTGCAATGAATTAGGGGAGAGGCATCTAAATTAAATGTTTCAGTATAAGTGACGTATACGCAATTACCCTGGATACCAAACCCACAATACAACCTGTATATCCCGAGATACCCATTATTCCAATTGTCAATAACATAAGTCCAGAGCCTACTATCGCAGTTATTCAAATCAATCCGACATAAACATTTAACCCCTCAGACACAAATCTTTCCCACGCCTTCAATCGGCAGCACCAGAATTATAAACACTTCTCAAGCCTTTATCGACGACGGTAGACATAAACAATATTCAAACATTTAAACAAAGGGTCCAACCTGAGAACCCATTCGTCAGCATAAAAGCTTTGGCCAACCCAAATTAATTAAACAAAAGATGCAGCCTAGAAACCGTTTCATCGGGCCACAGATTTGACCAATCAAAATTCTCAATCAAAGTCCACTTTCGCTGCTCGCGTCGCTGTCACCGCTAAAGGCCATAGTTATAAGAATAATGCATTTTGTAAAACCAGTTTAAGATTGGGGATCTAACTTGAAAGAACTTTACCAATAAAAACTCCGCTGTATATTAAAATAAAAATCGCTTTTTTTTAATATATCCCGAAGCAAAAAACATAATTGGCGCAGCCGGTAGGATACAAGTAATATCCTCGCGAGTGACTACCTAAAAAGGACTTAAAAAAATCACTTCGCGAAAATTAAAACATTATTTGTATCCGCAAAACGAACTTACCAACATTAGTTAAATCACGAATGAGGATTTCTAGTGTCTAACCCAGCGATAATAAATCTAATTAATTTCGCCTAAAAAACAAAAAAAACATTAAAAAATGGAATAGCCATCATTTGGCTCTCTTAATAAAAGAAGTCGATGAATTAGTCTACCATTACCCTACAACATCAGAAGGCCAAAATCAAATTATCCAAGCAGCCATCAGGAACCTCCTAGTTGGACAAGCCAGATCACTCTTGATGAGAAACATACCACAGGACTGGAAGGAATTGAGAACCCTACTTATCAGCGAGTTCAACAGCGCAACACCTCCACATCGAATGATAGCAGAATTACGTGAGATTAAATATAAAAATAATTTAAGAAAATTTGTTGAAGAATTGGAAGAACAGACTAGTAGAATTTTTTGTAAATTGAGCTTAGACAATAATCCATCAAACACAGTTCTAGTTTCGAGGACATTGAGTGATACATTAGCTGAAGTGATTCGTGAAAAATTACCAGTCAAAACTTTTATTACATTAAGTAAATTTGATATTTCGTCTCCTCTTAAATTAAAACAAGCTGCCCAAACTGTAGGAATCTTTGAAGATAAATCCATGAACAATCGTTCTTATATGTTCAAAAACTCTCAGGAAGATGATGAATTTCAGGATTTTAAAACATCAAAATCATACTCAAATGCAAAACCCAACTATCATTCAGATAATAACCAAGGGGGTAGATTCCAAAATAACAATTATCAAAACAAATATAACTACAACCAGCAGAGACAGAATAGATTCGACTCTAATAGAAATTGGGGTAACAACAATAATTCTAATAATAATAGTAATTCAGGAAATAATTACTATCCTAAAACTTTTCAAAACAATCAAGGACAGGGTAACCAAAGTACTCAGAGTACCAATGTTCCCCAAAAACGTCCCCGAGTTTCAGATTCAGATCAACAACGTAAGTCTGAGCCAATGGACACATTTGAAAATTTTCAGACAACAGCCTCGGACGAAACACTACAGCCACAAAAAATTAAAATTGATAATAAACCATGCCTCTGTCCTATCGATACAGGATCAAGCATAAATTTAATTAACGAAAACTTCTTTAACTACCCAATTCAAAATAATTCTACTAAAATTGTAACTTTGAATAAATATATTCAGTTTAGTATTCCAAAATTATTTTCATCTAAGCAAACATTTTTTATAAAAAACTTTTCAAAACATTATGACATTCTTATAGGAAGACAAATTCTGAAAGAATCGTCAGCAAAAATTGATTTTATGAAAAACACCATTGAATTACATAATTATGAATTCCCTATGGTAAATATAACGGAAAAATGTAATCAAACTGCTTCAAATGTAGTAGATGATGAAGAATATAATTATGCCTTACAAACGGACTTATCTGACAATAATATTAGAGACGATCACTTAAATAATGAAGAAAAAACTGAACTTCATTATTTAATGTCAAAATATTTTGATATTCAGTAATCATGAAGGTGAAAATTTGACTTTCACGAACGAAATCAAACACGTTATAAAAACAAAACATGAAGAACCGATTTATAGGAGACCATATAGTTATCCTTACATTTACGATACAGAAGTAGAAAAACCAATTGAAGAAATGATAAGACAAGGTATAATCAGAAAATCCAAATCTCCTTATTGCAGTCCAATTGTAATGGTACCCAAGAAAAAAGATGCATCGGGCATACCCAAATTTCGAATGGCTATTGATTACAGAGGACTGAATGAAATAACTATCAATGATAAATTCCCTATTCCGAACATGGACGAAATATTAGACAAGTTAGGGAAATGTCAATACTTTACAACATTAGATCTTGCTAAAGGGTTCCATCAAATTGAAATGGACCCGGACTCTATTCAAAAAACTGCATTCTCCACTAAGAAGGGTCACTATGAATATACTAGAATGCCCTTCGGCCTTAAAAATGCACCCGCCACATTTCAGCGTTGTATGAATAATATATTACACGACATAATAGGTACCCATTGTCTAGTATATTTAGATGACATTGTTATATTTTCAACCTCTTTAAAAAAAAGTATTCGAACGTCTTCGCAGATCGAATCTCAAACTACAATTAGATAAATGTGAGTTTATGAAACGAGAAACTGAATTTTTAGGTCACATAATTTCAACTGAAGGAATCAGAGCAATTCCAAATAAAATTCAAGCTATTTAAGATTTTAAAATTCCAAACTCTCCAAAAAAAATAAAATCATTTTTAGGCCTTTGTGGTTTTTATCGTAAATTTATAAAAGATTTCGCAAAAATTGCCAAACCAATGACACTCTGCTTAAAGAAAGGAGCAAAAATAAATATAAACGACCCTAGTTACAATGAAGCGTTTGAAAAACTAAAAACTTTAATAAGTAACGATCCAATTCTCATATATCCAGATTTTGAAAAGAAGTTTGATCTAACTACAGATGCAAGCAATTATGCATTAGGTGCTGTACTATCCCAAGAAGGGAAACCCATTTGTTTTGCCAGTAGAACTTTAAATTAACATGAGTTAAATTATGCAGCTATTGAAAAAGAATTATTAGCTATCGTATGGGCGACTAAGTATTTCCGCCCCTATCTCTTTGGAAGAAGTTTTAAAATATGTTCTGACCATAAACCACTTGTTTGGTTACACAATATAAAGGAACCTAATATGAAATTACAACGTTGGAAAATAAAGCTTAGAGAGTTTGATTATGAAATAAAGTACATTAAAGGAAAAGAGAATCATGTAGCAGATGCTCTATCCAGGATTACAAAAAAGGAATCAAAAGATAACAAAATTGAAGAAGTATTTCAAATTGAAGACGATGTAGATACTACTGCAGCAACAGTGCATAGTGCACAAGAAGATAATGGCGATTGCATACAAATTACCGAACGACCAGTTAACGTTTTTAATCACCAACTTATATTTGAAAAGGGAAATCAAGACACTAACGAACTTACTCACTACTTTAACAAAACTATTAATAAAATTATTTACAGTGAGATGACTGAGACTTTGGCGAAAGACATAATTATAAAATTTATATGTGGACACAATTTTGTTATGTACATTAATAATGACGAAGATTTTGCAATTTTTCAACGAGCCTATATGTAATTAATTAAACCAAATACTGGTACGAAATTAATGAAAACTTCAGTAGTACTTCTCAACTTGCCTACATATGCAGACTTTCATGAAAAAATATTAAAATACATGAGAAAACAATACACCAAGGAATTAAAAAGACTTATGACACTTTTAAAATGAAATACTTCTTCCCAGACGCACAAAAACTTATTCAAAACATTATTAAAAAATGTGAAATTTGTAATTTATGCAAAGCAGAGCACAGAAAAGTTGCTCTTCCGTTTGAAAAAACTCCAGAAACCAAAAATATTCGCGATAAATATGTTATAGACTATTACTTTATTGACCAACGTAAATTTTTAACATGCATCGACATTCATTCAAAATTCATTTCTATTATTGAAACAAAAACCACAGATTGGATTGAAAGTAAAAAAGCTCTTCTTAAAATCTTTATAGGTAAACCGAAAACAATTAAAATGGATCAAGATCCTGGCCTAGTATCTAAATCATTACAAAATTGGTTACAAAAGGAAAATATTAACATTGAAATTACAACTAGCAAGAATGGTATAGCCGATATAGAAAGGGTACATAAAACAATCAATGAAAAACTTAGAAGTATTAATACACTTACGGACGCTGAAGATAAGTTAATGAACATAGAAAAGGCAACATATGTTTATAATCATGAAATAACCCACGATGCCACAGGTAAAACTCCTGCTGAAATATTTCTTTATGAATAAAACCAAGCAAAAATATGCAAAAACAAAAAGAACATAAGATAGATAAACTTAATAAAGACCGCGAGGAACATGAAGTAGATCTGGAATACACTAAAGTTGAAAAAGAAATGAAACGTAAAGCTAAATTAGTAAACCCATTCAAAAAGACAGGAGCGTTAGAACAAAAAGACGAAAAGCACTGGCAAGAAACTAATAGGGGTCATAAAGTAGTAAAACACATTAGTAAATTTAAAAAAGCTAAAATACAAAATCTCTCTCCTCATTCCAGGGAAACTGACAGTACTGATTCTGATAATGAAAATGATCATGATAGTGACATGGACGAAAATACCATTGACAACAGCCCAACAAATTAGCATTTCACCCATTACTTCGAACAACGGTTATTTACTTCTGAACACAGGGACTATAAAAATACCTCTAAAGTATGAACATCATATGATTAAAATAAATCAAACTAAAATATTTGAAACATATCAGGAATTTATAAAATACGAAAACCAATTTAAAAATGTACCGGACATTGAAACAATTAAAACATGAAATCAAGGGAATTACTTCATCATCGAGACAAAAACGGGGATTAATTAACTTTTTAGGGACAGCTCACAAGTATCTATTTGGAACATTAACTGAAGATGATAAAAAAGAGTTGGAAGATAAACTACAAAACTTACAAGAAATGTTAATTGAAAGCAAAGAATTTAATGAAATAATTCAAATAATAAATGAACAATCAAAAGATATAAGCAAACTCGTAAAAGATAAACAAGAAGAAAAAGCATTGCACATTTTTAGATATTCCTTAAATATGTTCCTAGAATACATTGAAGATTTACCAATGAGTTTACAATTAACAAGAGTTGGAATATTTAATCCTAAAATACTAAAACATGAAGAGTTTGAGAACATAAACGAAGAAAAATTACTCTCAATCAAAACTTCAGCTTGGTTAAGCAGTCAAACTAAAGACACTTTTATTCTAGCCCATATACCCACTTCTTTTAAAGAAACACAAAAATATAGAATTATTAAATATCCAGATAATATGGGCCGACAAATTGATATAAATGATAATTGTGAATATTTTGTAAATGACGAAAAGAAAGTATTTTACTTGGAAAATTCACCAAATTCATTAGCAAATATTTTAGACCAAAAATTTATTATCACTGATCAATGTATCTCTCAAATCCTTACTAATCAATTTGCGAAATGTCAACACACTTTTGTATCAGAAAATGAATCTTTAAAATATATTGAGCCTAACATCATTATTACTTATAATTTAAAAGAGACATTAATCAAGATTGCGAAATATTCAACAAAACAATTCAGGGTAACAATATAATACAATTAAGTCAATGTACTTTAGAAATAAGAGATATTAAAATTACAACATCAAAGAACATAAAAGAATATAAAATTATATTATCCAGCACTAATATTACTTTATATGAACCAATACGATTGTTAAAACTTAAAAACTCTATTACCTATCAACAACAACAAGAATCAATTTATAAGTGGGTTGTTTTTACAATATTAATAATTATACTTTTAAGCATTACTACTGTTCGTACCCAAAGGTACTCAACATGACCACACCCAACAAATCAAGCAGTAGCCAAGTTTGGGAACAGTACCAGGCGCTCAGTAGCACCCACTGCATATGAGAATTGCTGATCAGCATATTATATGTCTCACTAACTCACCGTCTCACCGACTCAACGGCACACTGACCGGCCAATGCAGTCAGCACATTTTGCAGTGTCAGCCAACTACGCAAAGCCAACTACGCAAACTGCTACCATAATCATTATTCCCTGATCTACTTTAGAATATAGCTTACTTCACTAATCATTACACTAAACTTCCGTGTTCCAAGTAGTATATAAACATGTTCCAAATGAAGAATAAAACAGTTATCAACACACCTCTTAACTCCGCGGTTCTACTTCCTACAACTGGGAATAGGGCTCGTAATACCCTATCTCAACTAGCAGCTAACCACGTTAGCTCACCTTCAGCGCAGCTCCAGCATCGCCTGTGGTCCGGCATCACAGTAACCATCGTTACCATTGCCGCGACGCGATCATCCTGCCATCATAGCGTCCCCGTGCCAGCGACAAGTGCTCATTACCCCCTTGTCCCACGGTGTGACCCGGAAGTGTCTACTTCGGTTAGGCACAAACATTGGTGACCCCGACGTGATCCTTTAACAACAAAGGATCACACTCAAGCAACCCCCTTCCCACTGAAGGACTCACAGCTTTATCCAGCTCCACAGGATACGCTTCTTCTTCCAGCGTCACAGGAACTTCAGCTTAATCCAGCTTCACCGGATTCGCTTCTTCTTCCAGCGTCACAGGAACTTCAGCTTAATCCAGCTTCACAGGATACGCTTCGTCTTCCGGCGTCACAGGAACTTCAGCTTAATCCAGCTTCACAGGATACGCTTCTTCTTCCAGCGTCACAGGAACTTCAGCTTAATCCAGCTTCACAGGATACGCTTCTTCTTCCAGCGTCACAGGAACTTCAGCTTAATCCAGCTTCACAGGATACGCTTCTTCTTCCAGCGTCACAGGAACTTCAGCTTAATCCAGCTTCACAGGATTCGCTTCTTCTTCCAGCGTCACAGGAACTTCAGCTTCATCCAGCTTCACAGGATACGCTTCGTCTTCCAGCGTCACAGGAACTTCAGCTTCATCCAGCTTCACAGGATTCGCTTCTTCTTCCAGCGTCACAGGAACTTCAGCTTCATCCAGCTTCACAGGATACGCTTCTTCTTCCAGCGTCACAGGAACTTCAGCTTCATCCAGCTTCACAGGATTCGCTTCTTCTTCCAGCGTCACAGGAACTTCATCTTCATCCAGCTTCACAGGATACTCAGCTTCATCCAGCTTCACAGGATTCTTTGTTTCCAAGACACACAAAATGTCTACTTCATTCATAGAGGAAACAAGTCACACAAGAATCGATCTACACAATCGATTACTAGACACCCAAAACGAGCTGCAAGCGAAAATCCAACAGCTCATTAAGAATTATGGCAAGGATTCTGCCGACCGACGCCACCGAGACGGCTACTATTCCGGTAAGCTAAATCAGTTAAACGATCTCTGGCAGCAGTTTTGCGACCTAGATGAAGAAGTTCAGCAAGCGGCATTACCCACTGGAAGTGAGTACTCTTCACGATTAGTAGCACTTAAGGAGCTGGTCGAAAAATATCAGAATATCTTTCTGGACAACATGCCGAATGGAAGCGGGCTTCCGAAGGCCCCGAGACGAACGTCGGCCAACATCAAGATCACAACAAGAGATCAAGTCAAAGGAGATTCCGCAATTGACACGGTGATCCGACAGTTGCAGCGAAGATGCAACGAATTGGAGTCATCATTAACATTAGCCTCGAACGCCCCAACCGTCACCCCAGCCTTACAAAGGCACCTGGATCTCCATTGGGCGTTACTGAGGCAAGCCCACTACGAATTGGACAGCACACCTGGGGCCGCAGCCCTGGCAGAAGCAGAGCTAGCTCAATTCCACACATTATACGAGGAATACGAAATGAACCTGCTTCGAGAAAACGACGCGCCAATGAGCCTAAACTTGGCACTTCCGCCAATTAGCATTCCGGAGTTCAACGGCGAGTATCTAGACTGGCCACGGTTCCATGATCTCTTTGTGGAATTGGTACATAACAAACCATATTTGGCCAGTCAAAAACTACATATTCTACAGAGTTCGCTTCGTGGTGAAGCGAGGAACGTCTTGACAGACACAGCCTTCTCACAGGGTGGCTATGACGACACCTGGTTGCGGTTGAAGGCCAGGTACCAGAACGGCAAAATATTAGTATTCGCCGCCATAGCAAAAATTATTGACCATAGGCCTATAGACGGCTCCTCGCGCCAACTAAGGGCCTTACATGACACTATAAAAAACTCAATGAGTACTCTTAAAAACCTCGATATCAGCACAAAATCCTGGGATCCAATCCTGTGTTTTCTTATCAGAAGAAAACTAGACCAGCAATCTCTAGCTGCTCTAGAAAATTCAGCGGATGCACCAACGGAAATTCCAACGTTAAGGAGTGTACTAACGTTTATTGAACGGCGCGCTTGCATGCTGGAGACGATAAGCGCTCAACCTACAGCAACACTACGCCATCAGTCAGTTCACAACGAAGAGAGCTGTAAGATTTGTCACCTAGGACCACATAATCTTAGAGCATGTAGCCGGTTCCAGGAAATGGACCCCAAAACACGGCGCCAAGCCATTATTCAAATAGGAGCATGCACAAATTGTTTGTCTACAGCTCATATGGTTGAAAACTGTGGATCACCGACCAATTGTCGAGTCTGCCAGCAACGGCACCATTCACTGTTACACAAAGGACCAACTAGCAATCCAGTGGCCGGCGCAGTAACCATTGCAGGCTACGACAACGTAGGAGGATATACTCTGCTCGCGACCGCGAAGGTCTCATTACAAGGGCCAAACGGTCAGTTACAAACATGTCGCGCTGTAATAGATGGTGGATCACAGGTGAATCTTATCTCAAGGAGAATGGCAGATCTGCTATCTCTTAAGGAAGGTTCACCGATTGAAATATCTGGAATCGGAGGAAAGATATCAACAGCAATTAGATCAACACTAAAGCTCTCATCCTGTACATCAGGGTTTGAAAAACTATTAGAGGTATTTATTATGCCCACAGTCATTACAGACCAACCGTCAGTACCGATTACAACCGATCTTAATATTCCCGAGGGACTGCCATTAGCAGATCCTGACTTTCGGCAACCTGGACCCATTGACCTAACTTTAGGGTCTGAGGTGTATTCTCGTGTAATAACCGGTGAACTTCTTAAACTAGGACCTAATAAACCCTTGGCACAAGGCACTAGGCTTGGTTATGTAATCACAGGTTATCTCAATAAAGAAACCTCATCTGATACGGAAATCAACCCTATTTTGGTAGAAGGCAGAGGTGATTTTGCAGGACCGAACGCTGCTTATGAGCCAACAAAAGATAAAAATCCGATGAATATAGAACCGACTTCTCATCAATTTGAAACCTACAAGAAGGCTGACTTTGGTTCACCATTTCTAAACTTAACCAAGAAAGATCTTAGTTTTGTTGCAGAACGTCCACATACCATAGACGTGCCAAATGATCGAGTTCTACGAGGGCACAATTTCAGTCCCCACGGTAATGTCAATTTTATCGCAAAGGGGAGTGTTAAGCAGCATCAAGAAGATGTGAAGGACCTGAATCACAAACATGAACCTCAGTTGAAGGAACGATCCACCTTGGTCAATGATTTGTTAGGTGCTTCCGATACAATTCGGTCAAGGGCTGACCGACATCACGACCTAATTGAGGGTACCCCTCAATGGGGGGGAGAATGTTCGTACCCAAAGGTACTCAACATGACCACACCCAACAAATCAAGCAGTAGCCAAGTTTGGGAACAGTACCAGGCGCTCAGTAGCACCCACTGCATATGAGAATTGCTGATCAGCATATTATATGTCTCACTAACTCACCGTCTCACCGACTCAACGGCACACTGACCGGCCAATGCAGTCAGCACATTTTGCAGTGTCAGCCAACTACGCAAAGCCAACTACGCAAACTGCTACCATAATCATTATTCCCTGATCTACTTTAGAATATAGCTTACTTCACTAATCATTACACTAAACTTCCGTGTTCCAAGTAGTATATAAACATGTTCCAAATGAAGAATAAAACAGTTATCAACACACCTCTTAACTCCGCGGTTCTACTTCCTACAACTGGGAATAGGGCTCGTAATACCCTATCTCAACTAGCAGCTAACCACGTTAGCTCACCTTCAGCGCAGCTCCAGCATCGCCTGTGGTCCGGCATCACAGTAACCATCGTTACCATTGCCGCGACGCGATCATCCTGCCATCATAGCGTCCCCGTGCCAGCGACAAGTGCTCATTACCCCCTTGTCCCACGGTGTGACCCGGAAGTGTCTACTTCGGTTAGGCACAAACAACTACTTATATCATATTTACCTATAGGCGCCTAGCCAACAAAAAAGAAATTTTGTTTAAATTCAACAAGGATGTTGAATCTTCTAAAGGAGGGGCGAGTGACGTATACGCAAATACCCTGGATACCAAACCCAACATACAACCTGTATATCCCGAGATACCCATTATTCCCATTGTCAATAACATAAGTCCAGAGCCTACTATCGCAGTTATTCAAATCAATCCGACATAAACATTTAACCCCTCAGACACAAATCTTTCCCACGCCTTCAATCGGCAGCACCAGAATTATAAACACTTCTCACGCCTTTATCGACGACGGTAGACATAAACAATATTCAAACATTCAAACAAAGGGTCCAGCCTGAGAACCCATTCGTCAGCATAAAAGCTTTGGCCAATCCAAATTAATTAAACAAAAGATGCAGCCTAGAAACCGTTTCATCGGGCCACAGATTTGACCAATCAAAATTCTCAATCAAAGTCCACTTTCGCTGCTCGCGTCGCTGTCACCGCTAAAAGCCATAGTTATAAGAATAATGCATTTTGTAAAACCAGTTTAAGATTGGGGATCTAACTTGAAAGAACTTTACCAATAAAAACTCCGCTGTATATTAAAATAAAAATCCCTTTTTTTTAATATATCCCGAAGCAAAAAACATAATTTATATAAGTTTTCTAACTCATAAATGCTTACTGAAGTTGGTGCAACTAATTGCAGAATTCTTTCTCTAAAATAAATGTCCCTATCATATGTGTTTGCAATTGCTTTTAGCGTAGCCATCTTTAATTAATTTTTTTTTATTTATTTATTTGTATTTAATTAAATTTTCTTTAACTTTTTAAACTTTCAATACAGCAATATTTTTATAATAATGTTGTTTGTGCCAAAATGTTTAAATTTTGTAAAGATCATTTGCCTGGCTCATATATTTTTTCATAAAACATTTATTGTGCAATTTATAAAGTTTATAGAAACAGTTTGCGCACATTATTACAACAATTATTATAAGCAATGTATGAATTAATTCTAAGTCTATGGGGTTTGATTCTACCTTATTAATAACATTTGCAGTGGAATCCACTGTTTTCGTATCTATTAAACCCATCTTTGGGGTTGGTATTCTTAATATATATCTTGGTCTGTCAAATTCTTTGGATTTTTGAATCAATTCGTAAATGTTGTTAATGTTATTAATAAACAACTAGTTTAATATTATTAATTTTGATTTTACTTTTTTATTTTTGACCAATTATTATCATATTTTACATATAATATTCTGCCTATTTTGTGTATGGTTTTCAGGCCATACTCTAATCGGGCAACTTTTATGTCGCTCAATTTTTACAATTGTTTTTATAAAATATATGAAAAAATATGCATCGCAGTGCAATTAAAAAAATTTTTGCAACGCAGTGCAAAGATAAAAAAAATTATGCGCTCTTGGTAGCGCTGTCGGTTCACACTTCCTTGGTACCGGTGCTGGCTGCACAGGTGTACTTCATGGTGGGGCACCGGTGCTGGCTACACAGGTGTACTCGCAGAACAGGGAGCACAGTGGTCCCTCGCAGCCATCTGGGCACGTCTTCTTTAGTTTTGGGATGGCAACTTTTTCTGGAGGAGGCAAAGTGTTTTTATTTTTTGAAATATTTTGGATTACAGGGTAGGTGGATGTGGCTGTAGCTGTGGTCTGATTTTTTCGTTCTGATAGCAAATTTTTTAGGTATTCAACTTCGGCATGTATTTTTACCGAGTCGTTCCACTGTATTGCTTTGCCGCTGTTGAGCCTTTCTGGCTTTTAATCTTTTGACCACGCCACTTCTTTTGGCACACATCACACTCTACTCACTGCGTTTCTTCTCTTGTTCTTGTTGTTGTTGCCGTTTTTGCTGTTATTGCCTTTGTTGTTGCTGTTGTCCTTGTTGCTGTTGATTGCTGCTGTCGCCTTGGTTGCTGTCTTCTTATTTTTCGAAAACCCGATCCATGTCCAGATCCAGGTCCAGATCCTTTAGGACCAAAGTCACGGTCGCCATGTTGTGTGAAACTCCTTGTGTTAATAATCTTTATCCATTTATTGAGAACACATCTTTTGGGTAGTTTTATTATATTCTTTATTTATTTGGTTTGCATGGTAGGAGCAGCGTTAATGCCGCTTCCAACGTCAAGTTGTTTCTGATTTTACAATTTGCCTTAGGATCTAAGTAAGCCTAATTCTCGTAGCTGCGCTGCTTACAGTTGGGCGGCAGAGAGATGGCTATGTATATCTTATGTATATAAAGTGTATTTAATTATGCTCTCTTTGGCTGGAGCGCGGGGGGCATGTGTATGTACTTGAGTTTGGCTGAGCGGCCGGCGTGTGCAACAGAATGCTGACACTTGCACTTTCTTTGAGCGCGCCGATCGACTCATGTTTCGGCCACTTAGGGTTTTTGACCGAGCCTTTTGTTTATATAAACACTGCAACAAAGTGTTACAGTGTGTTTGTTTCAAGTACTCTTGGTACAGTAGATATTCGATATAAGTGCATACTACAATACATGCAATGGTGTAGTGGAATCGTGCAAAAAAACAAGAATTGGCGGTCTGCTAATCAAGACCAAAGACACACTCCAAGCCATTAAACTCATTAAGCTGAGCATCTTCCATGACATTCCCGTATCAGTTAGTGAGCATAGTACTCTTAACTTTTCCAAGGGAGTAATTTACTCAAATGATCTAAGAAACATCGAAGAAGAAACGTCACAGAAATACGAAAAATTAAGAAAATGGATAAAAACGAACTAAAAGAAACCGGATTCATCATTATAACCCTTGCATCACTGAAACTCCCAGAGACAATGATGATTGGTTATGAAAAGGTAAACATACGCCCATACATACCACTCCCACTCAGATGCCGCAACTGCCTCAGACTTGGTCACCCCACAACAGCTTGCAAATCAAACACACTATGCAACAACTGTTCCGCAGAGAAACACGCATCCAATGACGAAACATGTGCCAACGATAAGTTCTGCATAAACTGCAAATACGACCTCCCAACCAACAAACACAGCCCAATGGACAAAACATGCCCAGCATTCATAAAACAAAAAGAGCTTACATCAATCAAAACCCTAGAAAAAGTTGACCACAAAACAGCCATCAAAATATACTACACCCGACACATACACCAACCAGCACTATACTCTACCATATCAGCAGAACAACCAACCAAAAATGCAACAATACCCACAAAACCACCTTCTTGCTTCTCCGATCACCAAACTGCAGTTAAACCATCCAAAAATATCACACCTGCCCAACCACAACAAAGAAAATCAACATCATACGACGATCTCGAAGTACCCATGGACACCACACCCGCATTAGCCTCAACATCAAAATCAACATCAACACTCAGCTCATCCCTATCAGAAGAACACAAACTCAAAATTTACACAAACAAACAAAACACACTTGCCAAGCCCCTTAAGTCTAAGGAAAAAAATGAACAAAGACCTAAGAAAAACAACAAAATCACTAACCGTTTGCTTAACAGCGATAGCGACAGCATTTAACCTTAGCCTACATACAAGAAAATACCATATAGCAATATCAAGAAAAACCTAATTTTAACAATGCTAAAAGTCCTCCAATGGAACTTAAACGGGTATATAAACAATTATAGCCAGTTGCAAGTCCTTACTAAAAACCACAACCCAAAAATAATATCATTACAAGAAACCCACCTACTTTCCACTCAAAACATTCCTATCCCAATTAACTATACCTTTTACCACGAAAATACGGCTATAAACGGATATGGAGGTGTAGCACTTCTAATCCACAACTCAATACAACAACAAATCGTACCGACTAATGCTCTCGACTTTGACACAATAGGAGTAAAAGTTCACTCCGAAATCAAATTCACCATAATCTCATAGTACATACCTCCCAGCAGATCTTTTAAAATCCAAAACCTCAGAAACATCTACGACAGTCTACAACCACCCTTCCTAATTACAGGAGATTTTAACAGTTGGCATAGAAGTTGGGGCTCACAGGCCAACAATACTAGAGGCAATACTATTTTAATTTATTAACCAATCCTCACTAATAACACTTAACAACGGATCACCAACTCACTTTGCTACACACCATACCTTCACCCACATAGACCTCTCCATCGCATCACCCTTACTCTCTCTTAGCTCCAAATGGTATACAGATAACTCCCTCTCGGGTAGTGATCGCTATCCCATTCATATCGACTATCACCTGCCCTGTTGAAAGACCCAGATTCAACCTTAAAAAAGCTAATTGGCCCCTATTTCAAGAGATTTCCAAAAAGTTATCTAACGAAAGATTTCCCATCTCAAACATAAACAAAGAAGCAGCCAACATAACTAAAATAATTATTCAAGCAGCCAATGAAACCATTCCCAATCACATAAATTTAAAATAAAGAAAACTGTTCCATGGTGGGATCAAACCCTTCAAAAACTCAAAAACGAAAAAAACTTATGTTGCCTCACTCTAAACAGGAACATTGACATGACAAACATACTTGCATACAAAAAAGCAAACGCCAAACTTTAACGGGAAATAAAAATTAGGAAACGAACATCTGTTCAAGACTTTACAGCTGAAATAAGCCCAAAGTCCTCCACCCTCAAAATATGGTCAAACATAAACCGCTTCTGTGGCTTAAAAACACAACATTCATTGCCTTACTGACCCCAATAACCCCCACACAAAACTTACTTGATAATAATGAAATAGCCAACACACTTAGTACCCATTGGTCTAACTCAGCACTCGACAACAATTTTCCCCCAACCTTCATTCAACAAAAATCAAATTCAACCCATGACTTCTCACACATCCCATCTACTATTGCCCATAGTATTGAAAAAGATATTACCATGATCGAAATGCTAGCTTCCATTAATCAACTTAAAGGCACGACTCCGGGACGAGATCGTATTAGCTATCCAATAATAAAAAACCTATCTCCAAGCCTACTGCAAAGACTTCTCAACCTTTTTAATAACATCCTTAACTCACAAATCCCCCAGCAGTTTAAAGTGAGCACTGTCATACCTATACCCAAACCAAATATGGACAAACCCTCCATTGACTCTTATCGCCCTATCTCCCTCAACCCATGCAAAGCGAAAGTCATGGATAAAATTATATCTAAACGGCTTTGGTGGCTAGCTTCAAATGGCAAGCTATTAGACAGCCGTCAATTCGGATTCAAAAAGGGAAAATCGGTCTCTGATTCTCTAGCCATGCTAGATTATCAGATAACCTCCTCCCTGTCAACAAAAAATCATTTCTTTAGACTTTGCCAAAGCCTTTGACAGGGTAGGCATCCACAGCATCATGGACGACCTCAAAGATTGGAAAAAAGGACCAAAAATAGCCAAGAATATATTTAACTTTCTTACCAATAGAAAAATATCAGTTCTTGCCAATAAGGTATAGGTCGAGTATACCTTATTGGCACAATCCTTAGACAACGGAATACCCCAAGGTTCACCCTTGTCGGTTATCCTGTTTGTTATAGTAAAACCAAATAATAGCCAAACAAAAGAATTGTCAATTCACCGCCTATGCAGACGACAACACTATAATATACAAGCTTAACAAAAAAACAACTAATCTCAACATAGATACGCTATTTAGGGAAATCCTTATGGTGTGACTACTCAGGAGTCAAACTCTCAGTCACCAAAGGCAAACATTTTCAAGTATGCAGGAAGAGAAACTGCAACTTTGCCTTTCACCCATCTAATATAACACTACAGGATGTAGACACCTTAAAAATCCTAGGAATAACAATTAATAAGAAATTCAAAAGGAACAATCACATTGAAAACTTAGCTTTACAACTATCAAAAAGACTTAACATAATAAAATGCCTATCCAGTTACCACTATCCTTTATGTGGGAAAAGCAATCTTGATGCCCAAAGTCGATTATGGAATACATTTATATGGCAATGCCCCCAAGTCCTCCCTAAACAAAATTAAAACTTTATACCACACAGCTATCCGACATACCTTCTCCGCTTTTCGTACAACACCAATAAACAATTTATTACTTGAAGCAAACATAATACCCTTGGAATTTAGAGCATTACACGCCACCCAAAAAAACTTCAAAATAATTTTAAACTCTAAGCACTCACCTATCGAAAAAATGTATAAAAATCTAACTAAAACCAAGAAGACTCCAAAAATCCCCTCCTCCCTCTATAACACTATTAAACTCTGCAACCAACTCAACATAACATTGACCCCCATAACTACCAAGAAAGAAAAAACACCACACTGGCTTCGCAGCCAAACAATCACTAATACCTCCTTAAATTCAACCAACAAAACAAACACAACCCCGATTGCCATAAACAAAATTTTAAAGAAATTGTTAATCAAATGAAAAACCGTACATTTCTTTATACCGACGGCTCAAAATCACCAAAAGGCGTATCATATAGCGTCACCACAGATAATGAAATACTTCTTCACAAAATGCTCCCTGAATTCTCTTCCATTCTCACGGCGGAAATTGCGGTAATCCTTGCCGCATGCATATACGCCAAACAAAATAGAGGAAAATATGTTATATGTACTGACTTCCTATAGCTATAGCTATAGCTTTAATCATTAAGCTAAGCGCGGACTTATAATTTTCGTTTAGCTGTTAATAATAATAATAATAATAATAAAATTATAAATGTAAAAAACATAAATGATGAAAATTGTTTTAAATTGAGCTTAATCGCAGCATTAAGTTATCTAAATAAGAATGCAAACAAATGTACAACCTATAAAGTCAATAAATGATGAACTCATTCAAGTCAATGGGATCACATTAAATTTCACTGAATGGGAATTTCCACTTAAGACTGCAGATATACCTAAATTTATGGAAATAAATAAAGAAATAAATGTTACACTTTTCGGACTCGACGATGGAGCTATATTTAGACCTATATTTTACTCCCTTGAAGTGAGGACCAATTCTATAAATATGCTGATACTGGAGGAAGGATGTAAAGCACATTATACTTGGATTAAAAATCTCTTAAAAACTTATCATGTTATTATTATGTTTTTTTTTGTTTTTGTTTTTAAATTTCATAATATTTATTTTTTTTAATATAAAAAAAAAAAATTTTTCTTGTGTTTATTTTTATTTTAGTTTGGTTTTCTCTGAAGTTTCGAGAGAAAAATAAAAAAAATGGTTCTGTCAAATTTGTTTAAATTATTCGTTGAGTGAAGATGCTGCCAACCGACATTCAGCATTCTGTGGTAAAAAGTCTCACGCTTACCCAACATGAAGGATGCCACTTTACGGTAAACGAATATTCAAACGAAAGCGATGGTACCGTTAACAGTTTACGCTGTTTTTGAATGCATCCTTCAACCGATGGATAAAAAAGAATCGTTAAATTTAAAAATTATAAAACTGTTTCAAATGCATACTATATAACGTGTGCACATAATAACAGTTTAGATAAGTTTGTTTTAGAAACTAGATTCAACTCAGGAATGAATTTCCTGTTATCTCTAATAGAAAATTTAACATTTAAATACGAAAATCCTTTTTTCAAACCCTGTTCCTATAGTAATGTCATATGTTGAAGAAGATGATTTCAAAAAATCTAATAATTGCCATATATGTGTCACTCCTCATTTATTAGATAGAGTTAGGGATCACTGTCACTTCACAGGAAAATTTAGGGGTGCAGCACTGCATGCGTGCAATTTAAAATATAAAGTTCCAAAATTTATTCCTGTTTTCTTCCACAATATCACCGGGTATGATTGCCATCTATTTATAAAAGATTTGGCAATCATACCTGGTGATATTGTGGAAGAAAACAGGAATAAATTTTGGAACTTTATATTTTAAATTGCACGCATGCAGTGCTGCACCCCTAAATTTTCCTGTGAAGTGACAGTGATCCCTAACTCTATCTAATAAATGAGGAGTGACACATATATGGCAATTATTAGATTTTTTGAAATCATCTTCTTCAACATATGACATTACTATAGGAACAGGGTTTGAAAAAAGGATTTTCGTATTTAAATGTTAAATTTTCTATTAGAGATAACAGGAAATTCATTCCTGAGTTGAATCTAGTTTCTAAAACAAACTTATCTAAACTGTTATTATGTGCACACGTTATATAGTATGCATTTGAAACAGTTTTATAATTTTTAAATTTAACGATTCTTTTTTATCCATCGGTTGAAGGATGCATTCAAAAACAGCGTAAACTGTTAACGGTACCATCGCTTTCGTTTGAGTATTCGTTTACCGTAAAGTGGCATCCTTCATGTTGGGTAAGCGTGAGACTTTTTACCACAGAATGCTGAATGTCGGTTGGCAGCATCTTCACTCAACGAATAATTTAAACAAATTTGACAGAACCATTTTTTTTATTTTTCTCTCGAAACTTCAGAGAAAACCAAACTAAAATAAAAATAAACACAAGAAAAATTTTTTTTTTTTATATTAAAAAAAATAAATATTATGAAATTTAAAAACAAAAACAAAAAAAACATAATAATAACATGATAAGTTTTTAAGAGATTTTTAATCCAAGTATAATGTGCTTTACATCCTTCCTCCAGTATCAGCATATTTATAGAATTGGTCCTCACTTCAAGGGAGTAAAATATAGGTCTAAATATAGCTCCATCGTCGAGTCCGAAAAGTGTAACATTTATTTCTTTATTTATTTCCATAAATTTAGGTATATCTGCAGTCTTAAGTGGAAATTCCCATTCAGTGAAATTTAATGTGATCCCATTGACTTGAATGAGTTCATCATTTATTGACTTTATAGGTTGTACATTTGTTTGCATTCTTATTTAGATAACTTAATGCTGCGATTAAGCTCAATTTAAAACAATTTTCATCATTTATGTTTTTTACATTTATAATTTTATTATTATTATTATTATTATTAACAGCTAAACGAAAATTATAAGTCCGCGCTTAGCTTAATGATTAAAGCTATAGCTATAGCTATAGGAAGTCAGTACATATAACATATTTTCCTCTATTTTGTTTGGCGTATATGCATGCGGCAAGGATTACCGCAATTTCCGCCGTGAGAATGGAAGAGAATTCAGGGAGCATTTTGTGAAGAAGTATTTCATTATCTGTGGTGACGCTATATGATACGCCTTTTGGTGATTTTGAGCCGTCGGTATAAAGAAATGTACGGTTTTTCATTTGATTAACAATTTCTTTAAAATTTTGTTTATGGCAATCGGGGTTGTGTTTGTTTTGTTGGTTGAATTTAAGGAGGTATTAGTGATTGTTTGGCTGCGAAGCCAGTGTGGTGTTTTTTCTTTCTTGGTAGTTATGGGGGTCAATGTTATGTTGAGTTGGTTGCAGAGTTTAATAGTGTTATAGAGGGAGGAGGGGATTTTTGGAGTCTTCTTGGTTTTAGTTAGGTTTTTATACATTTTTTCGATAGGTGAGTGCTTAGAGTTTAAAATTATTTTGAAGTTTTTTTGGGTGGCGTGTAATGCTCTAAATTCCAAGGGTATTATGTTTGCTTCAAGTAATAAATTGTTTATTGGTGTTGTACGAAAAGCGGAGAAGGTATGTCGGATAGCTGTGTGGTATAAAGTTTTAATTTTGTTTAGGGAGGACTTGGGGGCATTGCCATATAAATGTATTCCATAATCGACTTTGGGCATCAAGATTGCTTTTCCCACATAAAGGATAGTGGTAACTGGATAGGCATTTTATTATGTTAAGTCTTTTTGATAGTTGTAAAGCTAAGTTTTCAATGTGATTGTTCCTTTTGAATTTCTTATTAATTGTTATTCCTAGGATTTTTAAGGTGTCTACATCCTGTAGTGTTATATTAGATGGGTGAAAGGCAAAGTTGCAGTTTCTCTTCCTGCATACTTGAAAATGTTTGCCTTTGGTGACTGAGAGTTTGACTCCTGAGTAGTCACACCATAAGGATTTCCCTAAATAGCGTATCTATGTTGAGATTAGTTGTTTTTTTGTTAAGCTTGTATATTATAGTGTTGTCGTCTGCATAGGCGGTGAATTGACAATTCTTTTGTTTGGCTATTATTTGGTTTTACTATAACAAACAGGATAACCGACAAGGGTGAACCTTGGGGTATTCCGTTGTCTAAGGATTGTGCCAATAAGGTATACTCGACCTATACCTTATTGGCAAGAACTGATATTTTTCTATTGGTAAGAAAGTTAAATATATTCTTGGCTATTTTTGGTCCTTTTTTCCAATCTTTGAGGTCGTCCATGATGCTGTGGATGCCTACCCTGTCAAAGGCTTTGGCAAAGTCTAAAGAAATGATTTTTTGTTGACAGGGAGGAGGTTATCTGATAATCTAGCATGGCTAGAGAATCAGAGACCGATTTTCCCTTTTTGAATCCGAATTGACGGCTGTCTAATAGCTTGCCATTTGAAGCTAGCCACCAAAGCCGTTTAGATATAATTTTATCCATGACTTTCGCTATGCATGGGTTGAGGGAGATAGGGCGATAAGAGTCAATGGAGGGTTTGTCCATATTTGGTTTGGGTATAGGTATGACAGTGCTCACTTTAAACTGCTGGGGGAAAAAAAATTTTTATTCGTTTTTGAGTTTTTGAAGGGTTTGATCCCACCATGGAACAGTTTTCTTTATTTTAAATTTATGTGATTGGGGAATGGTTTCATTGGCTGCTTGAATAATTATTTTAGTTATGTTGGCTGCTTCTTTGTTTATGTTTGAGATGGGAAATCTTTCGTTAGATAACTTTTTGGAAATCTCTTGAAATAGGGGCCAATTAGCTTTTTTAAGGTTGAATCTGGGTCTTTCAACAGGGCAGGTGATAGTCGATATGAATGGGATAGCGATCACTACCCGAGAGGGAGTTATCTGTATACCATTTGGAGCTAAGAGAGAGTAAGGGTGATGCGATGGAGAGGTCTATGTGGGTGAAGGTATGGTGTGTAGTAAAGTGAGTTGGTGATCCGTTGTTAAGTGTTATTAGTGAGGATTGGTTAATAAATTAAAATAGTATTGCCTCTAGTATTGTTGGCCTGTGAGCCCCAACTTCTATGCCAACTGTTAAAATCTCCTGTAATTAGGAAGGGTGGTTGTAGACTGTCGTAGATGTTTCTGAGGTTTTGGATTTTAAAAGATCTGCTGGGAGGTATGTACTATGAGATTATGGTGAATTTGATTTCGGAGTGAACTTTTACTCCTATTGTGTCAAAGTCGAGAGCATTAGTCGGTACGATTTGTTGTTGTATTGAGTTGTGGATTAGAAGTGCTACACCTCCATATCCGTTTATAGCCGTATTTTCGTGGTAAAAGGTATAGTTAATTGGGATAGGAATGTTTTGAGTGGAAAGTAGGTGGGTTTCTTGTAATGATATTATTTTTGGGTTGTGGTTTTTAGTAAGGACTTGCAACTGGCTATAATTGTTTATATACCCGTTTAAGTTCCATTGGAGGACTTTTAGCATTGTTAAAATTAGGTTTTTCTTGATATTGCTATATGGTATTTTCTTGTATGTAGGCTAAGGTTAAATGCTGTCGCTATCGCTGTTAAGCAAACGGTTAGTGATTTTGTTGTTTTTCTTAGGTCTTTGTTCATTTTTTTCCTTAGACTTAAGGGGCTTGGCAAGTGTGTTTTGTTTGTTTGTGTAAATTTTGAGTTTGTGTTCTTCTGATAGGGATGAGCTGAGTGTTGATGTTGATTTTGATGTTGAGGCTAATGCGGGTGTGGTGTCCATGGGTACTTCGAGATCGTCGTATGATGTTGATTTTCTTTGTTGTGGTTGGGCAGGTGTGATATTTTTGGATGGTTTAACTGCAGTTTGGTGATCGGAGAAGCAAGAAGGTGGTTTTGTGGGTATTGTTGCATTTTTGGTTGGTTGTTCTGCTGATATGGTAGAGTATAGTGCTGGTTGGTGTATGTGTCGGGTGTAGTATATTTTGATGGCTGTTTTGTGGTCAACTTTTTCTAGGGTTTTGATTGATGTAAGCTCTTTTTGTTTTATGAATGCTGGGCATGTTTTGTCCATTGGGCTGTGTTTGTTGGTTGGGAGGTCGTATTTGCAGTTTATGCAGAACTTATCGTTGGCACATGTTTCGTCATTGGATGCGTGTTTCTCTGCGGAACAGTTGTTGCATAGTGTGTTTGATTTGCAAGCTGTTGTGGGGTGACCAAGTCTGAGGCAGTTGCGGCATCTGAGTGGGAGTGGTATGTATGGGCGTATGTTTACCTTTTCATAACCAATCATCATTGTCTCTGGGAGTTTCAGTGATGCAAGGGTTATAATGATGAATCCGGTTTCTTTTAGTTCGTTTTTATCCATTTTCTTAATTTTTCGTATTTCTGTGACGTTTCTTCTTCGATGTTTCTTAGATCATTTGAGTAAATTACTCCCTTGGAAAAGTTAAGAGTACTATGCTCACTAACTGATACGGGAATGTCATGGAAGATGCTCAGCTTAATGAGTTTAATGGCTTGGAGTGTGTCTTTGGTCTTGATTAGCAGACCGCCAATTCTTGTTTTTTTGCACGATTCCACTACACCATTGCATGTATTGTAGTATGCACTTATATCGAATATCTACTGTACCAAGAGTACTTGAAACAAACACACTGTAACACTTTGTTGCAGTGTTTATATAAACAAAAGGCTCGGTCAAAAACCCTAAGTGGCCGAAACATGAGTCGATCGGCGCGCTCAAAGAAAGTGCAAGTGTCAGCATTCTGTTGCACACGCCGGCCGCTCAGCCAAACTCAAGTACATACACATGCCCCCCGCGCTCCAGCCAAAGAGAGCATAATTAAATACACTTTATATACATAAGATATACATAGCCATCTCTCTGCCGCCCAACTGTAAGCAGCGCAGCTACGAGAATTAGGCTTACTTAGATCCTAAGGCAAATTGTAAAATCAGAAACAACTTGACGTTGGAAGCGGCATTAACGCTGCTCCTACCATGCAAACCAAATAAATAAAGAATATAATAAAACAAGGAAGAACGCTATAGTCGAGTACCTCGACTATCAGATACCCGTTACTCAGCTATATGGAGATATGCAAGCAGCAAAGCGAGATTAAAATGCGCCACCTACCGGCGGTATACATATTTAAGCGTTATGGGCGTTAGAGTGGGCGTGGCAAATTTTTTTTGGATCAATCGATAGGTATTGACGAGACCAATACATTTCAGTTAAAATTTTTTATCTAGCATGAAAATTGTGGGCGTCACAGGTTTTCGCGGTTTGTGGGCGTTAAAGTGGGCGTGGCAAACTTTTTTTTGGGTCAATCGATAGGTATTGATGAGAACAATACATTTCAGTTAAAATTTTTATTCTAGCATCAAAACTGTAGGAGCCACAGTTTTGGGCGGTTTGTGGGCGTTAGAGTGGGCGTGGCACTGTGCCGAAACAAACTTGCGCTGCGTAAGAAGCTCAGGAATCTGCACGCCAAATCTCAATAGCCTAGCTCCCATAGTTTCCGAGATCTCAGCGTTCATCCGGACGGACAGACAGACGGACAGACGGACAGACGGACATGGCTAGATCGACTCGGCTATTGATCCTGATCAAGAATATATATTCTTTGTGGGGTCGGAAACGCTTCCTTCTGCCTGTTACATACTTTCCGACGAATCTAGTATACCCTTTTACTCTACGAGTAACGGGTATAACTACCCAAAAGATGTGTTCTCAATAAATGGATAAAGATTATTAACATAAGGAGTTTCACACAACATGGCGACCGTGACTTTGGTCCTAAAGGATCTGGACCTGGATCTGGACATGGATCGGGTTTTCGAAAAATAAGAAGACAGCAACCAAGGCGACAGCAGCAATCAACAGCAACAAGGACAACAGCAACAACAAAGGCAATAACAGCAAAAACGGCAACAACAACAAGAACAAGAGAAGAAGCTGCCAACCGACATTCAGCATTCTGTGGTAAAAAGTCTCACGCTTACCCAACATGAAGGATGCCACTTTACGGTAAACGAATATTCAAACGAAAGCGATGGTACCGTTAACAGTTTACGCTGTTTTTGAATGCATCCTTCAACCGATGGATAAAAAAGAATCGTTAAATTTAAAAATTATAAACCTGTTTCAAATGCATACTATTGTATATAACGTGTGCACATAATAACAGTTTAGATAAGTTTGTTTTAGAAACTAGATTCAACTCAGGAATGAATTTCCTGTTATCTCTAATAGAAAATTTAACTTTTAAATACGAAAATTCTTTTTTCAAACCCTGTTCCTATAGTAATGTCATATGTTGAAGAAGATGATTTCAAAAAATCTAATAATTGCCATATATGTGTCACTCCTCATTTATTAGATAGAGTTAGGGATCACTGTCACTTCACAGGAAAATTTAGGGGTGCAGCACTGCATGCGTGCAATTTAAAATATAAAGTTCCAAAATTTATTCCTGTTTTCTTCCACAATATCACCAGGTATGATTGCCATCTATTTATAAAAGATTTGGCAATCATACCTGGTGAAATAAAGGTAATTCAGATTCTTTTATATATGCTATTAAAACTGAAGATTTTTATAAAGATATTCAGAATGATATTGAGATGAAGTTTGATACATCTGATTATTCTGATGAATTACTTAATCTCTATACTTTTCCTAAAGCCACTAAAAATAAGTTGGGTTTTTTTAAAGATGAAGTCAATGGAAGACCTATGACTGAATTTGTTGGTTTGAGATAAAAAATGTATGCCTTTAAAACATCTAATAGTAATGACAACTCTGAAAAAACAGTGAAAAAATCAAAGGGAGTTAAAAGAAGTGCAATAGATCAATTAACTTTTAATAGTTTACAAAAATGTGTGTTTTCGGAAGAGGAAGTGGTAGGCCCTATGTCAATGATAAGATCTAAAAATCATCTTTCATCAACAGTAAAGTGTAAAAAAGTAGTACTCAGTCATAAAGACACAAGGGTTCTTATACAAAACAATAAAATTAATACACTACAATATGGACATTATAAAATAGAAGAAAAAAGATTAAAAAATAAACTTAATGAAATAGGTTCTAATATTTATGTTTATGAACAAAGAATAAAAGAAATAGAGAATTGTCCTAATAGAAATAATTATCAAGACATTGAAATATAAAAATTTAAGAAAAATATAGATGATTGTACATTTGAAATGTTTTTCAAAAGAACTAGAACTAAATTTACTAAATTGTGGAAAAGAATAAATGTAACCAATAATTTTAAATACAACAAATGAAATTTTTATTTAACAGAACAAACATCGCTTTTTAATTAAAGGTTAAGATTTAAGGTAATATATAAACCAAATATTACAATTCACAACATTATTATAAAATTTTTATTTAACAGAATAAACTTCGCTTTTACTTAGAGGTAAATGTTAAAATTTAAGAAAATGTATTAACCAAATATTAAAATTCAGAACATTATAAAGTTTTTATTTAACATAACAATAGAACAACAGAAGAAAGTAAGCAAATTGAATGTAATTCCAAGAAAATATTGTATTCTTGGAATTACAATCAATTTGCTTACTTTCTTCTTTATTTAGTGGTATAGTTTTATTATAGTTATCTATACCACCCTCTAGTTGTACACTCATTACTTAAAGGAATTGATTTAATGTATTTATCATTATCTTCATCTAAATTAAACGGTATAGTTTGAACATAGTTATCTATACCACCCTCAACAACAATAGTTTCATCCTCACTAGATGATCTTGGAATACATGCTTCCGGATTATCATCATCATAAAGGATTACATCGTGGTCATCATCATCATAATCGTCATCATACAAATCAAGAGAAAATTTGCCAACCTCTTTTATATTAATGTTTTGGAGCTCTGAAAATATAAATATTATTAGTATATATAAAAATATTAGTTTATATGTATTCAACTAACCTTTTTTTGCTCCATCCGAAATATTATTTTCAACTTTTTTATTTATATTTTTGAGTTCTCAAAATATAAATATTATATATATATAAAAAATATATAAATATACATATAGCAAACTCACCTTCTTTTAATTTACTCGAATTATTATTTTGATCTTCTTTTTTTATATTCTGCAAAAACAAACATATTACCCTACTCATTCAGATTATTATATATTATCACTTTTAGTTATTTTGAAATCGTTAATATCGTTAATTGGTATTTTATCTGTGCTAATCTGACTTTCTTTTTTATTTTAATATTCAATCGTCATTTGAGCTGCTAAATTTCTCTTTCTTAAATATAACCCATTAATTTTTCTGCTTCATCAATTTCAATCTCATGGATTTGTGGACCATCACTAAGATAACCTGGTTCTTCTTCTTCTATCTCTTTTCATTTACTCTCTTTTTTGGAAAGAAGATCAGCATCTTTCGATATTCTTTCATAAACAATCCTATCTTTCCGTCTCTCTGCATTAATTACTGAATGGGACAAAACTACTGCAAATTCAAAAAAATAAATTCGTGACGTTGCTAGGGGGTATAAGTATTGCGTTTAGATTTTCGGTGGCGGTGGCGGCTAGATAAATATTTTAAATTTGTACGTTTAGATTTACTCAGACTTCGCCTAGAATGTGATCTTCTATATATATTATTATAATGGTATTTAACTCCTACCGTAGCACTTTTGTATTGGACGGTGAAGAATCTGTTTAGACCCCTTCTTCATAAATCCATATGTCCTCCTATTCTCTTTTCATTCTCAACTAATTTTTGTTTAAAATTCTCTATTATTCCTCTTTTTGTAAATGCGATTTGTGAATTATGCATGTTTGCAGTGCTTTTTAATTTTTGAGTAGTGTTTCTTTTTATTGGAACCCGACTTACACTTTCAAATTTTGTATCACTATCATAGATCCCCAACACTAATTCTTGTGATGTATTCCTAATTATAGGTGCTCGACTTACGTTTTCAAATTCTGTCTCACTATCATTTATACCCATAACAATTTTTAGGGATTTTTCATCTTATATGTTTTTATTTTCTATTTGATCAACATGTGTATTTTCGCTATTAAAATCAAAAAGATTGGGTGGGCTTGTAGTTGTTGCAGATGTTGTTGTTGTTGTTTCTTCTTGCAGAATTTCTCTTTTAAATGTAGATGTTGCTGTTGTAGTTGTTTCTTCTTCCTCCTCCAGAATTCCCCTTCTCATTGTAGATGTACTTGCAGTTGCTGTAGTTGTTGCAGATGTAATTGTAGTTGATGTTGTTGTTATTGTTGCTGTAGTATTTTCTTCTTCAATTGTGCTTGCACTTGTACTTGTTGTTAAGTCTTTTTCATTAATGCTACTATTAATAGCATTAAATATTTTATAAAAATATTTTTTATAAAAACAGAATTTTTTTTTTTTTTTTTTTTACAAGCGAACAATGAGGAAACGATCCCAAAATTGAGTTGGGTGAACGAATAGATGAGAACTGAATACTTTTTGAAATTTTTCCCCCTTTTTATCCTCCAGATTTCTGTATATAAATATATATAGTGACATATCCATAGTACCACATACTCCTATGTACATGTCCACACACCCACACATACATACACACATTATGCATTCACCCTCAAGACACCCTTTAAGAAATAAGAATCCAGATTTAATTGTCAACAAGCTAATGGAAAATTACCGAACTAAAAGCAAGCCAGAGGAAATTTCCATGAAACAAAAAACCAAACTTTATAGACTAAACAATTAGACCGAGCCGCTGTTCAGACTATCGGCACGTTCCCACGAATCAGGATACTCAGATTACGGGACCCAAGTCTGGAGTCCAAAGTCTAAATTTAAAGAATCACTCAATTGCAATAGATCCCACTCACAGAAAGCTCTAAAGCTTAAAACCGAGGTATGATCGTAAGTGAAGTAGGAGTTAGAGAATGAGTTCAGTTTGAGACTTATCAACAGTAGGTCGGTGTTCTTCCAAAATATTGTAACCAGTGTAAAAGTAAAATTAAATAAAGATTTTTTTTAATACACTTATGGTGCAAATCTTTAATTGGCGCAGTCGGTAGGATCTCAAAAGTCCTTTTGAAAAGTCACCGGTACTGATCCACTACAAGGATAATACTAAACAACTAGTTTATCCGGATCAGCGAATAATCAGTGAACAAATAAAAGACAATCACCGAGATCCGCATAAGAATCTATGTGCAAATTTCGCACGAAGAACTGACAATAACAAAATCCAATTCGGTCAATGTGCGCTTAAAAACCTAAAATAAAAAAGTGCCAATATTGAAAAACAAAAGAGTCTATGTGTAATTTATACAACCAATCGACTAAAACTAAAATCCAAATCGGTCAATACGCGCTAAAGAAAACTTAAAGTGCAAATATTGAAAAGAACAATAAAAATGGCAAACCCCTCAACGTTACCACAGTTGTCCGAGATTCATTTGAATCAATTAATCGGCCAAATCAAGGAATTGCCATATTTCGATGGAAACCCATCGGAATTAAGTCGATATATAGCCAGAGTGGAGTACCTTTTACAACTATACCCTACTCAAGACGTCCGACAAACTCACATCATATACGGAGCTATAGAGAGGACCATTGTCGACTCAGCCCAGAGATTCATCGAAGAGGAGAAATCTAATACATGGATAACAACTAAAGCAGCCCTAATCAAGGCCTTCAAAGATCATAGACCATACGAGGATATTATACAACATGTGCGGGACACTCAATATCAAGGAAGCATAAGTAAGTTCGTTAATGAACTACAGTTTAGGTCTTCAAAAGTAAATAATAAGTTAGAGTTAGAATTGGATCCAACGGAAAGATCAATTTATACAAATTTTTTAAACAAAACAATTAAAGATTGTATTAAGAGAAAACTTCCCGACAGATTATATAATTCCCTATCCAAAAAGGATATCTCAACACTCTCTAACTTAAAAGAATCAGCAATGATTTTAGGTCATTGGGATTCAGACCCTTTTGATAATTTAAACCAAAACGTTATGATAACCGAAGGAATTCGGGAAGTAACCTTTCACATCAGAATCATTATTACCCAAAATATAATTCTCAGACCCCAAGAAATAGTTACAATAACAACCTGAACAACTCAACAAATCCTCAAGGTTCAACGAACAGAAATCAAATTCCCCCTAGAAACCAGGGAAATTATCATGAGTTTAGGAGAAACTTAGATGAAGGCAGGGCCCAAAATCCCTTAAATTTCCAGGCATCCACATCAAATAATTCTCCAAATGCACCTGTCAAAAGACAGAGGGAAAACGAGAGTACACAGAACAGAATGGACGTAAATTTTCAGCAAACTGCCTCGGATTTAGAAGATGTTGCCCATATGTAAGGGTAATGATTAAGGGAAAGATCCTTAGAGCAATGGTAGATACCGGGTCATCTATCAACCTAATGACAGAAAATTTTGGAAATAATAAAGAACAAATAGAAAAATTAAAAATATTTACAATAAACGGTTCAATGGAAATAAATAAAAGCATAACATTGGATCCTTCCAAAATTTGTCCGTCTAAACAAAAATTCTATTTACATAAATTTTCCAACAGCCACGACATCCTAATAGGTAGGGACTATTTAAGGGATAGTAAAGCAAAAATAGACTACGAAAAAGAAACAGTCACGTTAGGAAACACACTACTTTATATAAGATATGGCGAAAACGATGTAGTAAAGGACAAGATTGAAGAGGATAAGACCGCATTAGAATGCCTTAATCCGCCCTTATCAAAGGACCAATCTTTTAACTTTGCTATTAATAACGAATTAAAGGAATGCAATGAATACAGACTAGAACATTTAAACGAAGAAGAGAAAGAAAACTTAAAAAAGGTTTTATTCGAATACAATGATATTCAGTACAAGGAAGGTGAAAATTTGACTTTCACAAGTACCATCAGACATTCGGTACAAACGAAACACGAAGACCCTATATATAGGAAACCGTACAAATACCCTCAAACTTTTGATGAGGAGGTGAATAAACAAATAAACGAAATGATCGAACAAGGAATAGTTCGCAAGTCAAAATCTCCCTATTGCTCACCAATTTGGATAGTTCCAAAAAAAAAGTGATGCATCAGGTAAACCAAAATTCAGATTAGTTGTAGATTACAGAAATCTAAACGAAATCACAATTAACGATAAATTCCCAATACCTAGAATGGATGAAATATTGGACAAGTTAGGAAGATGTCAGTATTCCACTACCATCGATCTAGCTAAAGGATTCCATCAAATTCAAATGGAACCTGAGTCAATAGCAAAAACAGCATTTTCAACCAAACATGGTCATTACGAGTACACCCGAATGCCATTTGGCCTTAAAAACGCCCCCGCTACTTTCCAAAGATGTATGTAGGAAACAGGGATGGTCGCAAAATACCAGAAAAGCAAGCAATCAGAGAGACCAGGAGTGGTCGTCGTTTTTAATGATCCAGAGAGCGCGAGAGAGAATAAAACTCTAATAAAGTCAGTCGGTGCCAAGATCTCACGCGCTACGCATGCCAATAAGCATACCCTTTGTACATCATCAAATGTAACACTACAACTTAAGTTTTTGTATTTCTGATTCCAAATAATAATATAAAATAAACATTACACATAATAATTGAACACGTCGTTGTCCCAAGAACATTTGCATCACTGCGGAATTAATGGGACCACAATTTTGGGGGCTCAACCGGAAATAAATTTGGATCAAATACAAACTACAGTCATTAAACTAATAAGTTGTGAGCTTAAAAGTGGTATAAACTTGTGCATTGCGGTGGTGGTAGCAGTTGCTAAAAATCAAAAATTGCTGCGCAATAGAAGACAAAAATTTAGCAAGAAACAGAGTGCGTGACAACGAGAAGAAAATGTTGCGAAATTCAATTTTTGCAACGCAAAAGAAATAGAAGAAAAACCGACTCAAAGGCGACTGGCGTAACAAAAAAGAGAGCGAAAAATCAGCGAGTACCGAGTCTGGGAGCAGCGCAAAAATTTTGTGGTGAACGTCAACCAGCGGAAGGCATCGTTGGCGGTGGTCATCTGGACACAAATTAAGGCGTGGAGCAGTTACGGTAAAAGGCGGATCACAGAAGCTGTGCGTCAGGAGAACACAAGGAACCTGTGTTCAGGAGGCTGGTCAAGGCGAAGAAAGTGGTGTTCAGGAGGCTGGTCAAAGCGAAAGAAGCAGGCGTCAAGATAAAACAAGGAAGCGGTGTTCAAGAGGCTGGTCAAGGCTAAGGAACCGGTGTTCAGGAGGCTGGTCAAGACGAAGGAAGCTGGAACTGGTACAGGAGGAGATCGCCGAAGAAGGGGCAGGCAGATCTGGAGAAGTACCAATAGTTGGCGAGCAAAGAGAAGTCAATTTTGGAACTGTATTGGTGGTGAACTTTTGGCGGCTGGAAGACGAATTCAAAGCTGTATTTGTGAGGCAGCGAGTACATCATTCTGGAGCTGTATGTGTGAGACGGCAGACGGTTCGTTCTGATGAAATTCTTGGTGAGTGGCAGAAAAATTGGCTGAAGGCGACAAGAGGAGACAAGAATTCAGGCAATTTTGGATGGCGAAAATTAACTACGAAGAGAGCGGCGAGACGAATTCCAACAACAAGAAGAGAGTCAAGAAGTACTTTCGTATATAACGTAGCAAATTTCAAGCAGGGCATAAAGCTGTTGATTTAACGTAACGTATACCGTAAAGCAGTAATTTGGCTGTGTATTTTATATTTAATATTACTGCTTATCTATATATATCTATATTACTATATCTATATTACTCCTATATTGTATAAGTATATTTAAGTTTCAATATGAACAAGCAAGAGGTTTTGGCACTGCTTGTAGCAGATTTACGCGAAAAGTTAACAGAGCTGGGACTCAGTACAAATGAAAGAAAACCTGAGTTGCAAAATAGACTGCTTGCTCACTATGGTTTGCAAGCTGATGAAGACAATGAAGGCATCGAAGTGGATGAGGATGATGAGGGCTCTTTCGAAAGCGTACATTCCAATAATATGCAGGCAGGTGGTAGGTCCGAAAGAAATGCAGTCGTAGAAGGGCAGAACCTTCAGACAGTAAATTCAGCTTCAGGTAGGTCGTGGTTTACATTGAAGGATGTGGAGGGAAGTGTGTCACAGTTTTCAGGAACTAATTCACCTGACATTAATCAGTGGATTGAGGAACTAGAAGAGTGTGCACTGACGGTGGAATGGAGCCAATTACAGATCTTTATTTTTGCTAAACAATTGCTCAGTGGAGCGGCCAAACTTTTTGTCCGTAGTCAGCGAGATGTTCGGGATTGGAGATCGTTGAAAAACATATTGCTCGACGAATTCGGTGTGAGGGTGTCATCAGCAGAGGTTCATCGTAGACTTGGCAAACGGCAGCAAAAGAAAACTGAATCGTTGCATGAGTACCTCTACGCGTTAATGGAATTGGCAAATCCAATTGATCTTGATGACGAGAGCTTGATCGAATACTTTGTCGACGGTATTCCAGACTCCAAGGTGAACAAGGCTTTACTCTACCAAGCAAAAAGCATGAGACAGTTGAAAGTACAAATAGAGGCATATCAGAAGATGCGAGGATCAGGAAAAGAAGTTAGGTATGACACTCATTTCAATAAAGGTGAGAAAGAGTCAGTAAAGGCAGTGGAAAAAGTTAGGAAATGTTTCAACTGTGGAGACGAGGGTCATATCAAACGAGATTGCCCAAAGAGGGACTACAAATGCTTCAGATGCAACCAGCCAGGACACAGAGCAGCTCAGTGCAAGGTCGAAATGGTAGCGAAGCAGGAAAAGACAACAAATCTTGTACAGATGGAAGGCAGGGCGATGCCAACAAGCACGTTTACGTCTTCGGGACTGGAGTTGAAGTACATTTCGTTCGGAAAAGTTATCTTTAAAGGGTTGATAGATACGGGAGCGGATTTGTGTTTAATGCGGCGCAGTATTTTCTTAAAGCTTGGAGTAGATAAATCGACAGGTGACCAAAAATGTTTGACTGGAATAGGAGAAAGTCAGATTGTGACTTTTGGAAGTCTGACAATTCCAGTGCAGATTGATGGTATTAACCTTCAGGTAGTGTTCCACATCATATCGGACGAGGACATGGCTTTTGAAGCTATTTTGGGTCGAACTCTCTTAGACAGCGTTGATATGAAGATAACCAAAAACGGAACAGAACTGGTTCGCAGAGCAGAGAGTCAGGTGGTCACAGCACAAAAGCGCTACGTTCAAGAACAAGACAGAAGTTCATGCACACAGTTGTTGGCTGAGTTTGGGAGCTTGTGTATGATCACTTTAGAGCAGACAGAAACTAAGAAAGATATAGAACTATCTCACTTGCCACACTCTCAGAGAGGTATCGTGAAGCGGATGATAGACGAATACAAGCCGAAGAGAAATATGCATTGCCCTGTCGAGATGAAGATTATACTCACTGATGAATCTCCAGTATTTCAACATCCTCGACGTATTCCTTACAACGAACAGAAGGTAGTAGATGCGCAGGTTCAAGAGTGGCTCGAACAGAATATTATCAAGCCGAGTACTTCAGAGTTCGCTTCTCCGATCGTACTTGTAGCAAAAAAGAACGGACAGAAACGGTTGTGTTGCGATTACCGCAAATTGAACGAGAAAATGGTGAGGGATAACTTTCCAATGGTACAAATGGACAGCGTTATAGAGAAGTTACAGAGCGCGAGGATTTTCACAACACTAGATTTAACAAACGGTTATTTTCATGTACCAGTAGAAGTTGACTCACAAAAGTATACTTCATTTGTTACACAGAATGGACAATTCGAGTTCTTGTACGTGCCCTTTGGCATTTCAAACTCACCGGCAGTTTTTACCCGTTTTATAATGGCAGTTCTTAGGGACCTTATTAATAACGGTGACGCAGTTGTCTACATGGATGACATTATCATCCCTAGCAAGGACGTTGTTCAAGGAGTGGAAAAGCTCGAGAAAGTGCTTCGAGTAGCAGAGCAGCATGGGTTGAAGATCAATTGGACCAAGTGTCAAATCTTACAGAGCAGGGTAGATTTCCTGGGATACATTATCGAAAACGGTTCGATCACACCCAGTGATGAAAAAACTCAGGCGGTAGCAAATTTTCCCATACCCACTGATCGTAAGGCTATACAGAGATTTCTTGGATTGACATCGTATTTTAGGAAGTTCGTAGATGGGTATGCGGTTATAGCAAAGCCGTTGTCAGATTTGCTGAGGAAGGATGTCAAATTTGAGTTCAGAGAATTGCAGCAGGTAGCATTCGAGCAATTAAAGGCAGCATTGACTAGGAAACCAGTTTTGAAGCTGTACAATCCTAAATTGACCACAGAGATACACACGGATGCGTCTAAGTTTGGTTTTGGCGCAGTCCTTCTACAAAAGGATCCAGAAGACAGTCAGTTGCACCCCGTCATGTACATGAGTCGGAAAACCAAACCATGTGAGGAAAAATATCACTCATACGAGCTGGAGGTGCTAGCAGTCATCGCAGCACTTACCAAATGGCGTGTATATGTCCTGGGCAAGAAGTTCAAAATAATCACTGATTGTAATGCGTTCGCCATGACGATGAAAAAGAAAGAAGTTCCATTACGAGTAGCTAGGTGGGCAATGTTTTTGCAAGATTACGACTACGAGATAGAGCATCGATCAGGAACAAAGATGAGGCACGTGGATGCGCTTAGCAGAGTTACTTGTTTTGTATTGACAGAGAGTGTGATGCACAAATTGAAGGAAGCTCAGATGACAGACGTGGTGGACAAATGCAGTTCGTAGTTTGGTAGAAGATAAGGGACATGAGGATTACTACATTGCCAATCAGATTTTGTTCAAAGACCCAGACCGAGAGCTAATAGTAGTTCCATCCCAAATGGAGACTGAAATCATTCAAATTGCTCACAGACAAGGACATTTTTCGGCGAAAAAAACCCAAGATCTTGTGGAGAAATCTTATTTCATACCAAATCTTAAGGAAAAAGTTTCCAGAGTAGTAGGCAGCTGTGTGGAATGCATCTTGTTAAACGCAGAATCGGGAAAACAGGAAGGTTATCTGAATCCTATCGATAAGGGAGACAAACCGTTAGTCACTTATCACATAGATCACGTGGGGCCGATGGAGATCACCAAGAAAAGGTACAATCACATCCTAGTTGTCGTAGATGCATTCTCGAAATTTGTCTGGTTGTATCCGACACGCAGTACCGGAGTCGAAGAAGTGCTTAATTGCCTGGACAGGTAGGCCGTATCCTTTGGTAATCCCTTCAGGATCGTATCAGACCGTGGTGCAGCGTTCACTTCACACTTATTTAAGGAATACTGTGACAAACAAAAGATCCAGCACTTATTAATCACTACAGGAGTACCTCGTGGCAACGGACAGGTCGAAAGAATGCATAAAATCGTTGTGCCAATGCTGTCGAAGATGAGCTTAGAGAATCCTGGAAATTGGTACAAGCATGTGGGTAGAGTGCAGCAATTGATCAACAATATCGAGCCTAGGAGCACAAAAGTAACCCCATTCAAGCTGTTAACAGGTGTTGACATGCGTGTGGTAGACATAGCAGGACTTAAAGAGCAGGTACAGCAGTCTTTGGGAGAAGAGTTAGACCACGAGAGAGATCAGTTACGCAAAAAAGCCCGAGAAAACATTCAAGCTCTTCAAGAGGAAAACAAGCGATCTTTTGATTTGAAAAGAAAGGGTGAAAAGCGTTACAAGGTAAACGATTTAGTTGCGATCAGGCGTACCCAGTACAGAGTGGGCCTAAAGCTAAAGGGAAAGTATCTTGGACCATACAAAATAGTTGAGATTCACAATCATGGCAGGTATGATGTAGAGAAAGTTGGAGATAGCGAAGGACCTTTGAAAACATCCACTGTGGCTGAGTTTATGAAGGAGTTCGGGACGAACACCACGTCAGGAGGGCCGAATGTAGGAAACAGGGATGGTCGCAAAATACCAGAAAAGCAAGCAATCAGAGAGACCAGGAGTGGTCGTCGTTTTTAATGATCCAGAGAGCGCGAGAGAGAATAAAACTCTAATAAAGTCAGTCGGTGCCAAGATCTCACGCGCTACGCATGCCAATAAGCATACCCTTTGTACATCATCAAATGTAACACTACAACTTAAGTTTTTGTATTTCTGATTCCAAATAATAATATAAAATAAACATTACACATAATAATTGAACACGTCGTTGTCCCAAGAACATTTGCATCACTGCGGAATTAATGGGGCCACATGTATGAACGATTTATTAGAGGACTTAATCTATAAAGATTGTTTAGTATATCTAGATGATATTATAATTTTTTCCACTTCATTGGAAGAACACATTCTATCATTAAAAAAGGTTTTCCAAAAACTTCGAGAAGCGAACTTAAAACTACAATTGGATAAATGCAAATTTATGAAAAAAGAAACAGAGTTCCTAGGTCATATAGTAACAACGACAGGCATAAAACCAAACCCGAAAAAAATAAGTGCTATTATAAATTTCCCGATACCAAAAACCCCAAAGGAGATAAAATCATTTCTGGGATTATGTGGATTTTATAGGAAATTCATACCAAACTTTGCAAATATTGTAAAACCCATGACAATAAATCTAAAGAAAGGTGCAACAATCAACATTAAAGACAAACCATACATAGAAGCATTCGAAAAAATGAAAATCTTGATTACATCCGATCCCATTCTAAATTACCCCGACTTCAGTAAGTCATTCTCTTTGACAACAGACGCAAGCAACATGGCGATAGGAGCAGTATTATCTCAAAATCATAAACCCATTTGTTATGCCAGCAGAACCCTTAACGAACACGAAATAAATTATTCCACCATAGAAAAAGAACTCTTAGCAATTGTATGGGCCACCAAATACTTCAGGTCATATTTATTCGGCAGACCTTTTGAAATATTAAGTGATCACAAACCTTTAGTTTGGTTAAACAATATTAAAGAACCGAATACGAAATTACAAAGATAGAAGATAAAACTAAATGAATATGATTATCAAAATAAAATATTTGCCAGGGAAAGAGAATTATGTAGCCGACGCACTATCTAGAACCAAAATAGAAGAAATTATGTACACAGAAAATTCTGAAGAAAACGTACCAGAAGAAACTGCTAGTAACGCAGACGCAACAGCGCATAGTGCCCAAGAAGATAACCAAAACTACATTTCTATAACTGAAAGACCATTTAACTACTTCTCCCGAAAAATCGAACTAATTAAAGGAAATGAAGATACAACAGAAATAACACACTATTTCCATAAATTAAAAATCAAAATTATTTATAAAGAAATGACAGAAACTTCAGCGAAGGAAATAATTAAAGAATATTTATGCACAGAAAAGAGCGCAGTTTATTTCCATAATGACTCAGATTTCCTCACATTCCAAAAAGCCTACGTAGAAATCATAAATACAAACCATTTAACAAAATTAGTAAGATGTACAGCCAGACTCGAAGACATATTGACATATACAGACTTTAAAGAAACAATTTTGAAAAAACATAAAGAACTATTACATCCAGGAATCGAGAAAACTACCAAGTGGTTTAAAGAAAAATATTATTTCCCTGATTATCAAAAGTTAATTCAAAATATAATAAATGAATGTGAAATTTGTAACATCGCTAAAACAGAACATAGAAATACTAAACTGACATTTGAACTTACCCCAGAAATTCAAAATATAAGAAAAAAATTTGTTATGGATTTTTACATGGTAGGTAACCAACAATTTTTATCATGTATCGATGTATATTCAAAATTTGCTACCCTAGTAGAAGTCACAGGTAGAGACTGGTTAGAAGCCAAAAGAGCTATTATGAAAGTATTCAATGAAATGGGAAAACCACAAGAAATCAAAGCAGATAAAGATTCAGCATTCATGTGTGTAGCCTTACACAACTGGCTAAACTCAGAAGGAGTACAAATTCAAGTAACAACAAGTAAAAACGGTATTTCGGACATAGAAAGATTTCATAAAACAGTAAATGAAAAATTAAGAATTATAGGAAGCGAATCAGACATTGAAAATAGATATACTAAGTTCGAATTAATCCTTTACATTTACAATCACAAAACAAAACATAATGCTACAAATCAAAAACCAGCTGACATATTTATGTATGCAGGAACTCCTGATTACGATACACAAGAAAAGAAAATGAATAGAATTGAAAAATTAATCGAGAAACGTCAGGACTATGAAATAGATCCAAAATACAAACAAGCTCCTCTACTGAAATCCAAGACTACAAATCCATTTAAAAAGACAGGAACCTTGAAGAAGGTAGATGAAAAACATTTTGAAGAAACGAATAGATGAAGAAAGATTGTTCATTATAAATCAAAGTTCAAAAAGAAGAAGAAAATTAATAAAAGTAAATATGATGATAATTCCAGGCAAACAGAATGAAATGAACGGACTCAAGAACAACTCGGTGAAAACAATAATTTTCTCTATAATATTAGCAACTGTAATTCAACTGACAATTGGACAAAGTATTGAAATAAATCCCATAAAGGCACAAAATGGATATCTTGTATTTAAAACAGGATCAATCGAAATCCCAACTAATTATGAATACCATTACTTAAGCGTAAATATAACAAAAACCGAACAAACATTTGAAGAGCTTTTAAAAGAAGCCGACGAGTTCAATGATGTTATCCAAATCAGATATTTAGTAGAAAAACTTAAAAGAGAAATCAATGGAATTACAATAGCAAAACGTAGTAAGAGAGGTCTATTAAATATCGTAGGAACAGTTTACAAGTATCTATTCGGAACTTTAGATCAGGATGATAAAGATGATATGGAACAGAAAATCAATAATTTAGTAGATACTAGCGTTAAAAATACAGATTTAAATATGATTATCGATGTCATAAATACCGGAATCGAAATAATTAACAAATTAAAAGAAAAAGGAGAAAGAGAGCAGCAAGTCAACGTTTTAATATTTAACTTACAACACTTTACAGAATATGTAGAAGATATCGAATTAGGAATGCAAATGACAAGATTGGGACTATTTAATCCAAAATTACTAAAGCACGATTATTTGAAAAACATAAACCCTGAGAAATTGTTGAGAATCAAAACATCAACTTGGCTTAAAACAGACACAAATGAAATTTTGATGATTTCTCATATTCCTTCAGAGATAGTAAAATCTCCCGTTTTTGAAATTATTCCTTACCCCGATGAAAATAACAATATTTTAACAGAAAATATACTTGATAAATATTTCATATATGAAGATAAATTATTTAATAAAGAAACAGGAAAAATAGTAACTGATGATTGAAAACACTGAATGCAAATATACGAAAACTTACAAACATTTTCAAATTAATTTTGTTGAACCCAATATTTTATTGACATGGAATATCTCTAAAACATTGCTGAACCAAAATTGCATTAATAAAGAAATTTCTATAGTCGGAAGTAACCTCATTAAAATCCTTAATTGTTCAATACAATTAGATGAATACACTCTTTTAAATTCAATGTTAGATTATACACAGAGTGTTTACATAAACAATAATATAACAAAATTAGAACCATTGTCTTATATTCAAACAAAATAGATAATAGAATCACATACAAAATATTATAATGTATTTCAAACTATTACTTTAACAACCTTTGTAATCATTATTATAAGCATTTTATTTTATTTATGGTATAAATTTAAGAATATACCAAGAAAACGTATTGTAAAATATATAAAACCAAAGGAAGAAACACCAAAAAGCACAGAAATTGTAAACGATCTACCCAACCAGATTAACATAGAAGAAAATATAAGATTATCGACCTGAGGACAGGCCAAATTCAACGGATGGGGGAGTGACATATCCATAGTACCACATACTCCTATGTACATGTCCACACACCCACACATACATACACACATTATGCATTCACCCTCAAGACACCCTTTAAGAAATAAGAATCCAGATTTAATTGTCAACAAGCTAATGGAAAATTACCGAACTAAAAGCAAGCCAGAGGAAATTTCCATGAAACAAAAAACCAAACTTTATAGACTAAACAATTAGAACGAGCCGCTGTTCAGACTATCGGCACCTTCCCACGAATCAGGATACTCAGACTACGGGACCCAAGTCTGGAGTCCAAAGCCTAAATTTAAAGAATCACTCAATTGCAATAGATCCCACTCATAGAAAGCTCTAAAGCTTAAAACCGAGGTATGATCGTAAGTGAAGTAGGAGTTAGAGAATGAGTTCAGTTTGAGACTTATCAACAGTAGGTCGGTGTTCTTCCAAAATATTGTAAAGTAAAATTAAATAAATATTTTTTTTAATACACTTATGGTGCAAATCTTTAATTATATATACATGAGTTGATTTCTTTAGTTCCACTTGTTGTTTTTGTGAGTCCCACTATCTTTTGATTTTAAAAAGTGTACAGAGTACACAACTATACAATCATCTTTTTGTTTCAGAATCTTTTGAGTTCAAGTTCCATCCAAAATTCTTATCTGTACATGCTCTTTCAGTCTAGCCACACGCACAGGCTCATAATAAAGTTCAATCCAAAATTCTTATAATTATATGCTCTTTTAGTCTAGCCACACGCACAAGCTCATAATCAAGTTCCGTTCAAATTCTTATCTGTACATGCTTTTCTTCACACTTTATAAATAGAAATTGTGCGTGTGAAGAAACATAATTTGATTTCACGCATTGACGTCAATGCCTACATTTTAATTGTTCCATGCTCCAACTTGTTCTTTATAAAATTTCGTTTATATGAATCCAACTATCTTCTGATTTTGAAAAGCCTAGCCAACGCACAAGAACATAATCAATTTTTGATTCAGAATCTTTTTAACAAGATAAGTATTATCCAATTCTGTTTTTTTAATTTCTTGTTCTTTTAATATTCTATTAAAAAAAAAATAAGTAAAAGTACTTAATGTTGAGTAATGATTAATTTCATATCTTTTCATCAATTCTCTAAATTGTTTATTATAGAATTCATTTGCATTATCTGTTTGTAAATTCTTTGGTACTCCACGACCAGATTTTATTATTTTTCCATTGCTTTTGTAACTTTTTCTGCATTTTTTAATTTTATTGCTTCACCCCATCCATATTTAGAAAATGTATCTATTACTGTTAACAAATACCTATAGCCTTTAATTGATGATGCATATGCCCTTATTTTAAGCAAATCAGCCTGCAATAAATCATTAATACCATTTACTATTACTTTACGTCTTGGGAAATTCTTGAATGATGGGCGATGTAACTCATTTACAATATCTCGTTTACTCATAGCTTTATTTTATTTGGTAAAAATGGTTTCTTCTCTAAAGATTGAGTTTCACTTTTTAAAACTGAGGTTTGTTCAATTATAAAATTGAAAATGTTACTTTCTATTTCATTTATATCCTTCACTATCTTATTAATAGTTTTCATGAGAAATTCAAATTTTTTTGAAATTTCACTCACTTTTCCCTCAGTATTATTGATTCGAGGTCTTAATATAAAGATTTCTTGCTTCTGCGCTTGCTTAGACATTTCATTAGATGTACTCTGTACTAGCATACTTATTTCATCATCAATATAAAATTTCGTTGCAATATCATTTTCATGTCTGGGGTAGGGAATTTTTAAATCGTTTTCTCTGAACATTTAAATATCCATCATAATCATTAAGTATACTTTGGAATTTTTCTACACCTTTTATTATATCTCTTGAGTACTCTTTCTCATTTAAAAAACAACCAAACTTATCAACTGACATTTTAATTATAAAATATATAATGAAACAATGGTATATTTTTTTATGATCCACATTTATTGTTAAAACTTCTTCTTCGTTTTCACGACGTGAAAATTGACTTTTTTGAAGTATTTTTCCATCTTTTTGTATCTGATCAGAACGAATGATTGGTGGAGGGTTTTTAAAATGTTGGTTTATGAATTTTTTAAGATTTTCCAATAGATCAAGAAGCTCTTTTAATGAATTATGTATGTACTCCATTTGAGTTATCATTTTCATACTTTACTTTTCAGCTCTGATACTCTTTTATTTCGTAGTTGAAATGATTTAGTTATAGTTTCCATTTTATTTGATTTCGCTTCATGAATTCTATCATCTACATAATATTTAATAGGCAAATCATTTCCATTTATTGGTTTTGAAGAGTTTTTAATTCTTTTTTTCTGAACATTTATGTGACCATCAGTGTCTAGATATATACCTGTAAGACTCTCAACTTCTCTTTTGAAAAGCGAGGAAAAATCCCTATCATTTGAAAAGTGACTAAACTTGTCAATAGACATTTTACTATTAAACAAAATGAGAAAATGTTTTCTATTTTATAAATATAATATTTTTGCTTCCCGCAATTCTTCTATTATTGAAAGAATTTCATTAGTATGGTTATTATTACCAGCAGCTCTTGATGCCATTAAGAGTTGCAATCTTTCAACAAGTTAATTAACATTATGCCAATATACATAGTTTGGTGGTATTTTTTGTAGTCTCATATACCAAGAACCAGTATATTCTTAATTTACTGAAGATGATATTAGTGGTTTAATAATTGAAGAATATTTTTTAGAACGATTTTCTTTTCTAAAATCTTTTCTTGCTTTAACTGTTTAATGTTGAGATTGTACTTCACCCCGGTTTCTTCATATACACTTTCATTTAAATCATCTGTGTGAGAATGTTGTGAAACATCGGATTCATCTATAAGAGACTGTTGTAAAACATCGTATTCATCTATATGAGAGTTTTGTGAAAAAGCATCAACATAAACATCACTCTCACTATCACTTTCGATTACTCTCTCGGGTACCCTTTTTTTACTTTTAGGTACTCTTATTTTCTCTTTCTTGAACTTAGTATTAATATCATGTGTATCATTAATATATTCTTTTTTATTCAATTTTTTATTTTCAGTGAGTAATTCATGTAAAGGTTCTGTAATAGGTTTAAAAGTTTCCTTCAAATTTGATACGTTATCATTTTTTATTTGTTTCAATGCATCAAATTTTCTTTTTAATGAATTTCTACTTTTCGTCTGTTCTAAAAGTTTACGCTTCATTGTTGTCGTTTTCTCTGATACTCATGTGCTACTGCGAAAAATGTAGTATAACTTAAATATTTATAACAAAGGGTTTGAGTCTGATGAAATTTTATTTTTATTTTTATTTAGCAAAATAGATACATTAATAGTATTAAAAATGAATAAATTCTAATCTTTATTAATTTCTAAATAGAGGTTGTTATCATTCCTTTTAATAATACAAAAAAGATTATCCTTTATATCAATCGATAGAAGATTTTTTCTCTCGGGCTCTCTTACGTTTAAATTATTACGTGATCTCGCGCTCTTATTTTTTTTCGTGTTTTGTGCCTTTGTGGTTTTGGAATTTGATCCCAGTGCCAAATTTACTCCAGGTATTTTTCATATATTACTTTATTTTATTTAATTTCCTTTAAATGGCTCTTGTCTGCTCTAAGAAAAATTGTACTCTTTCGTCTTCAACTAAAGACCCTTTTACTTTCTGCTGGCTCTGCGAGTCGATAATGCACGTTAAATGCGCAGGATTTACTGGTAGAGTCAAAGACTTCATTGATCAGAATTCTGGACTCATGTGGTCATGTGGATCCTGCAAGGAAATGGTTGTTGAGATGAGCGGCTTTATGAAGCAGACTCGAGACAGCCTTTTGAATCTCTCTGGTGCTTTTAAACAGCTCAATGAGGGGTTCAATTCCGTTTGCGCCCAATTTAATAATAAAAAAACCAGCTTAGCGGCAGTTAATACGGTCACAGTATCCACCCCAAATCCGAACTTGGTGGCTGCAGCAGTCTCTGTTGACACTGTGGTAAGTGAACCCACTGCGCCTATGGATACAGCTGTTTTAGGTGAAGTCACTGCTTCTCGAAGTCGGGTGGTAAAAAAACCTTCAGTGCCGGCTACGGTGCCGACCGTACGTATAGGTACAGAAGTTACCGTTTCTGGCTCTCAGCTTAGTGAGGTGCAATCTGCTGCTGGGGGACGTAAGAAATTATCATTTGTTCCACATAGAAAACAATTATTTGTTTCGAGATTCACCCCAGATACCACATCTGAGGATGTTTTGGAATTTATTCGTGAAAAATTCCCATCCGAGAATATTTCAGTTGAGCAATTTAGATTTTCATATGCTCGTAGTATATCGTCGTTTAAAATATTTGCTCCGCCTGATGTGTTTAAGGTACTACTTTCTGAAAGCTTTTGGCTTAATGATGATTTAGTAATAAAAGAATTTGTCCCCAATAAACCGAGAACAAATAACAGACCTTCCACTGCGCCAAAAAACTAAAAAGTTTATTTTTGGCTTATCAAAATGTTAGGGGACTAAATATGAAGCTACCCAAGCTTTATGCTGACTCCTCTGCATTTACTGCTGATATTTTGGCTTTTACGGAAACTTGGCTGAAACCAGAGATATCTGACAATGAAGTTCTGTCAAACAATTTTAATGCCTATAGGACCGATCGCTCCTCACGTAGGGGAGGTGTGCTGATTGCCGTTAGCACTAGCCTAACATCCGAGAGAATTCACTCTGATACTCCTAATGAAATTGAGTTTGTTAGTGTGAAAGTTTCCTTGCAATCATTCTCAATATTTTTTACATGTTCCTATATTCCACCTGGCTCTGATTTAATAATTTATGAGCACCACCTGTCTGCGATAAAATCTGTTCTATCCCTTCTTTCTAACAGTGACCTTTTGATTGTTTTGGGTGACTAATCTCCCTGATATTTCTTGGTCTCCTCCTACTGACTCACTAGTCGCTATACCTCTATCCGCCCATGATTTTGTAGATGGTCTTATACGGAATTCATTAAATAGACAACTAGATCTTGTGTTTGTTTCAGACCCGTCTGAAGTCACGGTATCTAGAATTGACGCTCTTGTTGTACCTGAAGACCGATATCATCCAACAATGGAATTGACAATCTGCCTCCCATGTGTTGATACCCTCTCTCCTTTAGTTTCTCAAACTAAAGTGAGATGTTTCCGAAAATGTAACTATAAAAAACTTAACGACATGATTTCTCAATATAATTGGACAGAATTGTACAATTGTATGGATATTGAAAGTGCCACTGAACACTTCTATATAGTGTTAAATACCTTTTTTAATGAATGCGTTCCTGATAGGTTTCCTTCAAAGACAAACAGGCCACCTTGGTTTACCAATGCGCTTCAAAGACTTAAAAACCTTAAGACAAACACTTATAAAAAGTACAAGAAATCGGGTAAGCCATCTGATTTTTCGAAATATGTGGTGGCCCGATCGGATTTTAATGTTCTCAATAGTCATTGCTACTCTATGTATTTAAGTCGATGTAAATTTAAATTTTCAAATGATCCGAAGCAGTTTTATAACTTTGTCAATGCCAAGCGTAAGTCGTCAGCATTGCCTTCATCGGTACGTTTTAACTCAATGGAGGCATCGACGGATTCTGAAGGTTAGGTTAGGTTAGGTTTGGGCGGCTGTCGGACTATAGTCCGACACACTTAGACCTCAGTGGGTCCGTTGTGATACCGCATGATCTCGTTTCTTCCTTCTCTAGGGTCCCGTTTCTAGTAGTTTCAGCTTGTGTCAAGCTGATCAGCATGTCTTCCACCCGGAAGATTTAATAAAGGCACTTATGTTTTTGAGATAAATCTCCGATATTTCGGTAAGATCGTCGATGAAGGAGCTTCCTAAGTGTTTCAGTCTGAGCCTGCATAGGGCTGGGCAGAAGCAGTGAAGGTGTTCTACCGTTTCCACTTCTTCCTCATCCCTACAGCTTCTGCAGAAATCATTTTGCGGGGCTTTTAGCCTGCCGGCATGCGCGCCAACAAGCCAGTGGCCTGTAAGAGCTCGGATCAACATGCCACACTCTGTGCGGCTGAGTTTGAGTAGCTCCGAGGTTTTCTTGTTGTTTATCACAGGCCATGTCTGGTGAGAGATGCGACACTGTGGTGCGTTTTGCCAATGGGTGTTGGCTAGTGTGTTGAAGTGGTTTTTTATGTTTAGCTTGCTGAAATTGCTGATTTATTTGCCGAGTTTTTCCAAACTACTTATAGTTCGGCTGCTTGGTCAAATTCTAACTACCCTAATCCCTTAAATAAGGCAAATTGTATCTTTACCCCTGAAATTACGGAAATTTCTCTCGTAAGAGACTTAGAAAAAACAACGCCAACTTATTCTCCCGGTCCTGATGGACTCCCCGGGTGTGTGCTTAAGTTTTGTGCGTCAACCATATGTAAAACCGATTCTTAAACTTTTTAATTTGTCTATTTCATCGTCAGTTTTTCCTACTATCTGGAAGGACTCTTTTATCATTCCACTTCACAAAAAGTGTGCGAAGGCGGATGCCCAGAATTACAGAGGTATTTCTAAATTGTCGGCAATTCCTAAAGCATTTGAACGTATTATTACTTCTCATTTGCAACATTTGTGTCCCTCGCTAATATCACCGTGTCAGCATGGTTTTGTTAAGCGAAGATCGACCACCACCAACCTTCTGGAATTGTCATCTATTGTAATAAATAGATTTAAGAATAAAATGCAGACTGACGTTATATACACAGATTTTAGTAAGGCCTTTGACTCTGTCATCCACTCTCTTCTCTTATTCAAATTAAATCAGCTTGGGTTTTCATGTAATCTATTAACTTGGATTTCAAGTTATTTGAATGGTAGGACTCAGATGGTTATATTCAAGAACGCTGCCTCAAAACTGATCTATGTGACATCTGGAGTGCCTCAGGGTAGTCATTTGGGCCCTTTGCTGTTTACTTTGTTTATTAACGATCTTCCCTCTATCATAACACACTCTCGTGTACTAATGTATGCTGATGATGTTAAGATTTGTCGGGTTTCAACTTACAGTCAGATATTGATGTTTTCAGGGATGGTGTGAATATAACCTTTTAAATTTGAACTGCCTTAAATGCAACGTTATGACTTTTCATAGGGGTACTCCTACTTTTGTTAGTTACTCTCTTCAAAATACGCCACTCGACCGTATATATTCAGTTAATGACTTAGGCGTTCTTCTGGACCCAAAACTTAAATTTGACTGCCACATAATGTCCACTGTCAGCAAGGCCATGAGTGTTCTTGGGTTTATAAAGCGTTGGTCAAAAGAATTTGATGACCCTTATACAACCAAATTATTATTTACCTCCCTTGTCCGTCCTATTTTGGAATATTGTTCTTCGGTTTGGAGTCCACAATATCAAGTGCATATTGACCGTATTGAGTCGGTACAAAAAAAATTTCTTCTTTTTGCCCTTCGTAGTTTGAACTGGGATCAAAACATAAGGCTACCTTCCTATCAGAGTATATTACTATTGCTTAATTTACCTACCCTTGCAAATCGTAGAACAATGCTTGGTACTATTTTTATGCAAAATCTTATAAGAGGTGATATTGATTCTGTAGAACTTGTAAACCGCCTAACTTTCAATGTTCCTGTTAGACTAAAACGAAATTATTATCCCCTAAATTTGCCACGATGTACATCTAATTTTTGTCTGCACGAGCCCTTTCGCGTTCTATGTAATAATTATAACAACCTTTATCATTTAATTTGCATTCAACTTCTATCCCGGTATTAAAAACTAATATTTTAACTCATTTGCTTCATTCTTAGATGCTTCTTTTATTTTCATTTGTGTCCCGTCTCTATTTGTTTTTTGTATCTTCCTCGCGAACTCGTATTTTTTGCCCAAATTGATAAAAGGGCCCCGCGCGTAACAAGCAGGTGCTTGGTGTCGTTGGGCCACTTGTTTGTACTGCTCGTAGTGCATCAACGTCCATCATATATTCAATTGTTGAATCCTCTAAAGTTGAGTATCGTTCTGGCAAGTACAGCATATACTCTTCAAGTTCAAGAGTGAGGGCCATTCCAAAGCTGGTTTTCTTACGAAATAGGGTAGCACTTCCGATTTCATCTTCGTCTTTGTTAAAAGGGGTTTTGGTGGGTTAGCATTAAAATCCTTGCGTACTTTCATCATTTCCGGATTGACCATTTGTATTTGTTGCTATTGTAGTTGTTTCTTCTTGTAGTTGTTTCTTCTTGTAGTTGTTGTTGTTGCTTTCAGCTGTTTTAGCAGTTGTAGCTGTTTTTAATGTTGTTGTTTTACTGTTTTAACTGTTTTTGATATTGTTGTTTTACTGTTTTAACTGTTTTTGATGTTGTTGCTGTTGTTTCTGAGGTTTGCAAGATTTTTTAGGTTGAACCATTAGGTTGAGAACGTTTTAGCTTGAATCTTTCAGGTTGAGACGCAGGTGGTTTTTAAATGTGAGATACCCCTAAGGTAAACTAACCCTCCCTTTTCTATCTCATTCTTAATTTAGAATCGACCAATCATAGCAACGAATAGCATGTAAATAAGGCTGGTTTCAAGAATCATAGAAAAATAACTTGGCCATAAAGACAAAGTTAGGGTGGGATAGATAGTAAGAATTGGAGGGACAAGTGTCCACAGTTGGTACTATTAAAGGCTTGTTTTCGCTCACAGTTATAGTTAATGTTATTCCCCAAGTATTTCACAATTTCTTTTGGGGGTTGTAAATTTGCAAAACTATCAAAGTAATGCATACTCTTTTTATTTTTGTTATGAGCTACCCAACGTGTACCATTTGATGATCTATCATCTAGGTTTATAATTCCTGACTCTTCTCTCCAAGGAGGTTTTGGTATTGAGTCTCTCATAAAGACACCTCGGAAATTGGAATGTACTTTTGAGCAAAATTCAAAATTTCGAAGTTTGAAAGAGGTTTTTTTGGTAGCTTAGTAAATAGTTTTTTGGATTTCCTCTAAATGGATTAAAATATATTCCATAACCTTTTATATAAGGTTTAAGAAACATACCTTAACCCACCTTAATACTTTCCATTTTTTTATTATGTCGCTTACTCTCTTCTAATTGTTTTTTCCCCATATTTGCATTATTGATAGTTTTAGCAATGGCTGCACTACCAGAGGCGAGACTACTTAACGCACTTAGTGCAGTCAAAATGGGTACAATAGGTAAAAACCACAAATTTTCGGTACATTAATAATAGGAGAAACCTTAATTTTTTTTCTATCAATTGGTTTTTTGACTGCTTTACGCGCAAACCTTAATCGCACTCATTAGATCTAGTGGTTTCTGAGTTTTCAATACCCGTATTCTTGTTTGGATATTATTTGAAAAACTCAGAATCCACTAGTTCAATAACATTCCTCTTATGTTGCTCCGTTCGCAGATGATGACTCCACGAAATGTTACCCGATAGGGTAATGTTTCACTTTGCACAATACTTATTCATTTTTGTTTTGTTTTATTTTTTGTTTTTGGAAATATTGTATTGTAATGTAATTTGTTTTTTTCACTTTATTATACTTTACTTTAACTGTAAAGTATTTTACTTTTTATCAATTTGATAACTCACAACTCAAATCTGGGTAGTTCACAAGTTCACACAACTTTACTTAACAGTTGGTAAAGTATTTTAATTTTTATCAATTTGATAAGTTTACACAAATCGAATTCGAGTGGAACGCAAATTAACACGACTTTACTTTACAAATTCCTCCGCATGACAAAACACCCCTCTCACACTCCTACACACCCTATTCGGGTAAAGATCACTCTAAACAAACACAAGTTCCTACGCATGACAAAACAACCCTCACACACAAGCAATCACAAATTCTTACCCATGACAAAACACCCCTCTCTCACACTCCTACGCACTATTCGGGTAAAGATCACTCTAAAAAACCACACATTTATACGCATGACAAAACACCCCTCACACACACACACCTTTGGGGCGAGAAAAAGACAAGACAAGACAAGACATGACAAAACACCCCGCCCCCACTTTCACCATTTCTTTGGGGTGATCCTCACACAACCCTTTCTTACCTCATTAAGTGACCTTTTTATGCTAATTAGGTCATTATAACACCTGTGTGCATCCTAATTAGCATAATTAAGTAATAAAAGTGTGAAAAAAGCGAGTGACCGTTAGGGTGCACACATGATTTATTACTTAATTATGATAATTAGGTAATTAAAACACCTGTGTGCAACCATGCGTGACTAATTAGGGTCACCCCCATCCCCTTTTTTGACATGATTTATTACCTAGTGAGCCAAGACCCGTATTATTCTATTCACTATTATAGTAACTAGATTGAAATCTTGTATACATTTCATATAGGTGAGCATACTGCTTCTTACTAAATTCAGCATTCAGATTATCATATGTATATGACACAGAAATCAAGTGAACTTTTAAGTTTGATAAGTAATTTGTGATAAGTTGTCCGTTTAGTGTAAATCCAATTATGGCAAATCTTGGTTTTTCGCGGTAAGCCGACAATTTCACATTCCAGCTGTGTTAACTCCCATTCCCCAACTTGGCGTTAACATATGAATCCCGACTACACCATTTACACCACTTTTAATATTGTACATCTTAATTTTTGGCAAAATCGCTCGTCATTTCCAGCTTAAAAGTTTATTCATTTCTGAGTTGTTCAAACACATCACCAAGATTCTTAGTTAGCATCAACACTAGTTCATGTTTACATTTTAAAAAAACCTTTTTATAATCCTCCGTAAATCTCAACAAATTTGTTATTGGTACAGGAAAGTGGAAGTGGGGTCCCGTAGAAATTTCGTCTCCACTGCTCCATCCAGAATTTAATAGATTTTGACTTTGGAGATTATCCAGAGATATAATATTTTTTCAGGGAAGTAGTCATATTGACATGAACTTTACACGTTGGACACGTTGTATTTAGTTGATACCTAGCAGTATTTTGATGGTTACTTTCTGCTTAGTCTTGTTTTTGGACGGTTACTTTGTGTATAGTACTTCTAAAGTACTTGGTTTTGGATGACTACTTTTTGTATAGTATCTGTAAAGTACTTGGTTTTGGGTGATTATTTTTTGTGTAGTATCTAAAAAGTTCATGGTCTTAGATGGTAACTAACTTTTAACAAGTGTTAGGAATTATCAAAGCATACAAGCCAACTTGCCGTGAACTATAATTACCTGACCGTCATTAAAGTCACATGCCCAAGACCCAAGGCGCAGGACGTCTGATAAGATCATACATCCCAAGACCATTGATAAGGGATGAAGTTACGACCGTGCAACAACTCGCAAGTAGCCGACGTACCTCATTGAACAAAACACAATATATCGGTTATTAACCTTCGATCCAAACGCAGACTTTCGCTTGGTTCCCATAGATAGATGCTAAATAATTCTCACAATATTATGTTGGACAATCAGAGGTTGGACTATTTTTAAAACAATCACTTGCTCCGTCCCACATTACCATTAGAACATGTTTCGAAGGCATAATTGCCTAACATAGAAGCGTCTTTTATTTTTAATTTGTGATTCAAGTTTATAATAGAGGTGTTGGCACCAGATAAGATCTGTTTCTAGTTGCTAAATATTTATCTAGTTCTAGTTTTCTAGTTCTATTCTATTTGTACACTATTTATATGAGTTAGGCATCCTTGTCTAAGATAGCACCGAATTTTGAATAAGTTAAATAAACTCTTTAATTACAAAAATCATCTGGTTTTCGTGATTCATGATGATGAGCTGCTTGGACTTTGATCACTAGCTGTTGTTAACTGTTATGAGCTATTATTAGATGGTTACTATCTGCTTAGTAGATGTCTATTAGTTGCTAACTAGTTTTTATTAGCTGGTTACTATGTGTTTAGTAGATGTATACAAGTTGTTTAGTATCTGGTTTCTATATGTTTAGTAGATGTATACAACTTGTTTACTAGATGTATACAAGTTGTTTACTAGCTGTTTAGTATCTGGTTTCTATATGTTTAGAAGATGTATGCAAGTTGTTTAGTAGATGTATACAAGTTGTTTACTAACTTTTTAGTATCTGGTTTCTATATGTTTAGTACCTGTTTACTTGATGTTTACTAATTATTATTAGCTGGTTACTAGTTGTTATTAACTTCTACGAGCTTTTAAATCTTTTGTTAAGAATGATCAAAAATTCTTGATCACTAGACGACTTTCGATGTGAAGTAAAAACTTACACTCTGATTTTCAATGTGTTTGCTATGTACGTGAGAAAGAACGCAAGGCCAAATTATCTCAAGATTGATATATAAATCTTAGAGGAACATGTCCGAATATGTTGGGGGGAGATGTATCCTGTGATTGTAAACCTAATTAAGAAATAAATTGTTCACAAGCTGTCTTAAAGCTGTGTAGAAGCTGTTTAGATAAACAACTTTGATTCATAATGACAGATTTTAAGAATATATAATAGTATCATCCACTTTAACTGGTATATTGTTAAAATAATAGGTAATTAATTATGTAGGTATAATAAATGATATATAATAATATCATCCACTTTAACTAGTATATTGTTAAAATAAAACATTTCCATTTTTCATGTTCTTTCATCTTATGTAGGTATAATAAATGTAATCTTAACTACAATAGCTAGCCTTACACACCATAACTATAGTTATTGGCTACAATAAAATGTCTAGAAAAAAGATTTCAACGATTTCAAATAAACTATAATTGGGAAAGTAATTGAAATCGCTCCGGCGTATTACAGTAAAAACAGTAAATTTGTCACAGATAATTTAAATCCCATTAAGCAAACCACCCATTGCTAACCGTACCTTAACACCAGAGTAATGTTGGTTACCTACAATAAAGACAGGTGGTGGTGTTAAGGATTGCTAAAATGCCTCGACGCAGGCGCAAAGGTCAAGGTATTGGAAAAAATTCATGGAATATTATCCCTTCATAAAAAAGGACATAAAAAATATAATTAGAAAAGTATTTTCTTATTTGCGAACAGTAGTAGATTAGTACGGGAGCTGGCTCACTAGGTCATAAATCATGTCAAGATAGGGGGTGGGGGTGACCCTAATTAGTCACGCATGGTTGCACACAGGTGTTTTAATGACCTTATTAGCATAATTAAGTAATATATCATGGCAAAAAGGGGGTGGTGGTGACCCTAATTAGTCACTTAACGAGGTTAAAAAGGGGATTTTTTTTTTTTTTTTTTTAACGAATTAATTTATTTAATTTGCTGTGGTATTGCGAAATATCGTTTCTTTTATCTCTGATCTGTTTTATTATGTCAAGATTACAACGTCTTTCTTAGCTTAAATATTTATAACATTAACATTAGGAATAGTTAACAAGGTTAGTTTTTAAGATCGAGTGTAAGACTTTGGACAAAGTTGAATGGTCTATCTCCTGCGTGTGTTCGCAAGTGCACTTTTAGATTTGAAGATTTATAAAATGACTTTGGACATTCGGAACACTTGAAAGGCTGTTCTCCTGTGTGGGCTCGCAAGTGCACAGTTAGGCTTGAGGAATGAATGTAAGACTTTGGACACTGGGAACACTTGAACAGTCGTTCTCCTGTGTTTTTTTGTTTTGTATTCCCTTTTTTACTTTATTTCTACAACTAATAAATATACATTTAGAAAATAAATAAATGGGCGTAAACTGCAGATGTTGTGCGGTACGGCCGCAAAGCAATTCTTCGCACAACCGCGGCAGCTTACGTGTCCAGGCCTCTCCTCTCTCTCTCAGCTATCCTGAGTTTTCGCATTACAGATGCGGCGAATTTGGTCGTCGCGTCCCACTCCATTTGGCCCTTTAGCATGGTTGGCACTAGCGTGCTGGGGCTAGTGCTGACACCGGTCGCTATTTCCAGGGCGGTCCTGTCCTCTTCGAACCGCACGCACTCGAATAGGACGTGGCGTGCGTTCTCCTCGATTCCAGAGCCGCAGGATGGGCATCCGTCGCTCGTGTCGTGTCCGTACTTCTTCAGGTACGACCGGAAGCATCTGTGACCACTCAGGATCTGGGTCAGGTAGAAGTCCACCTGCCCGTGCCTCCTTTCCAGCCACGGACTCAAGACGGGAATGAGATCGTGGGTCCAGCGTCCAGAGGTTGCGGAATCCCACCTCTCCTGCCAATGAGAGATGGATCTCTCTCTCGCGGGCCGTCTTGCCTCGCGCCTAGTTTGGTCGTCCGTGGTCGTGACCGTTTCCTCCACTTCTACTGCCTCTCTTACTAGTTCTTGCACCGGAACTAGACCAGCTATGACGAGCGCCGCTTCCTCGGAGATTGTCCGGAAGGCACAGGATATCCTTGTGGCCACGCCACTCATGTACGAGGGCGTCGTGGCGGCTTTAGCCCATACCGGGGCGGCATAAAGAACTTGGGACGTGACGACACTCGCTATGAGTTTCCTCCGTTCCTGCTTCAGGAGAATCCGCGCGAGCGATCTGGCGGTTGCTGCGGCCTTTTTGTTGGCGTACTCTAGGTGCCCTTTGTAGGGCAGCCTGGTGTCTATCATGACGCCTAGGTATTTTATGGCTCTTTGAGAGACTATGTCAACCTCTCCGACCGTCAGCTTGGCCGTCTCGACGAGTTGCCGGCTGCTTATAAGAACGGCCTCCGTTTTATGTGCTGCGAGTTGGAGCCCGGCAAGTGATAGCCATGACTCCACCTTCCTCACCGCAGTGTTGGTCATGTCCTCTACTTCGGCTATCGTTTTGGCCACGATCGTGATGGCGACGTCGTCCGCGAAGCCAGTCACGTGGACGTTTGCAGGCATGGGAAGCCTCAGCACTCCGTCGTACATGGTGTTCCACAACAGGGGGCCCAGGACCGATCCTTGTGGAACCCCAGCAGTAACGAAGTACCCTTTCGGGCCGCCGCTCGTATCGAAAAGCAGCACCCTTTCGCCGAGGTAGCTGTCGACTATCCTGGTGAGGTACTCCGGGATCCGTAGCCGCCTTAGTGCCTGCATGATCCTCGTCCAGTTCGCCGTGTTCAACGCGTTTTTGATGTCGAGCGTGACCAGAAGGCAGTACTTCTTCGTGCCGCCTTTCCAGCGCTTCCCGCGTATGGCTTCTGCGGCTATCCCGGTGACCATTCGGATCGCAACCAGCGTGGACTTTCCTTTCCGGAAACCAAACTGGGTGGGGGATAGGCCACCAGCCGCATATACGGCCAGGTTTAGCCGTTTCGAGATGAGCTTCTCAAACACTTTGCCAACAGGGTCAAGCAGACAAATTGGCCTGTAGGAGGAAGCTTCACCAGGCGGCTTCCCAGGTTTGTTGAGTAGAAGCAGCTTCTGTACTTTCCATCTCCGGGGAAATGTTCCCTCGCGCAGGCAGGCGTTGTAGAGATTCGCGAAGGTGCCCGGCGAAGCCCAAACGCCAGCGCCAGGGCGTCGGGCTAACGCGGAGCTCACATATGTGAGGTTTATGATGGACCCAGCTCCAGCTCCTGCGTCCCTTCGTTTAGCAGCGCAACGTCTAGCGATGCAAAGGCGTTGAGTAGGGTTTTCCCCCTTATGTTGCTGCTGGGGCACCCCCATTCTTCGGCTCACGCGTTGAAGTCGCCTGCGATGATAGCGGGGTAACGGCCCCTTGCGTCGAAGGCGATTGTGTCCAGCGCATGGCTAAAGTCCGTCGTGGAGAGGCTAGGTGCTAGATAGCAGCTGTAGACCCACATTTCGCCTATACGAGCTCGGACGAAACCCGAGCCCTTGTGCACGTCCAGAAAAGATTTGCCGTTTCTTTTGCACAGCCATATCGCGGCCTTGCCAGATGTGTCCGTTATCCAGTCGCCGTCGTCTTTGACTTTGTAGGGTTCACTAATGACAGCCAGATCCGCATTACATTCCCTCGATGACTGCATTGTTTATTCAGGTTTATCTGGCTACGGCTCTTTTTGCGGCGTGAGGACACCGCCTGCTTCCTGCTTGGTGGTTCCTCGATTTCGGTCCTCCTTCGGTGCATATAAAGCATACGCTCTCGTTGGGATGTTGACCGATTTTGTGCCCCGTCTTGCCGCACTTAATGCAGCACCCACTTATGTCCACATTGCTATGCCACTTTATAGCAATGTGCCCAATCTCTAGGCACTTGTAGCACCTGGGCTGCGAGTCCCTCTCCTTCACTTTGCATATAGACCATCCTAACCTGATTTTACCCTTGCAGAGAACCGCTTCTGCGTCTTTGCTGGGCAGTCCAACCACTGCCGTCTGGGTGTCTCTGTGAGACGGATGTAGACTCCTCAGTTTAACCGATTCGGCCTTCACGTCGAATTGGTCCACCAGAGCTTTGGTGACATCTTCGGCCTCAACTAGCGGGTCAAGGCCGCTAATCACCACCGTCCTTGTCCTCGCGCTTTCGGATAGCGCTCGCACCGCAGTCGCTTCTCCTAGAACCGCCGCTCTCTTTTATTGCCTCCGTGCTGGTGTCCTCGCTTCTGTTGAGCTCCAGAACAAGGTTCCCGTTCGCTGTGCGCCTGACCTTGTTTACTCGGGTGCTGAGGTTTTGCAGCTTGCCGTCGTCCCTACGGGTGACCATCGCTAGGACTTCGCTGTAGGTCTTGCCATTCGGTTCCACTATTAGGGCGTCCGGGCGGTGAGGCTTTCGCGCCCGCTTTTTTGGAGCAGCCATTCTCCAGGCGGTGGTCGCGTCCTTTCCAGCGTCCTTTACAGGGACGTTTTTTCTCGGGGGCTTCGGTTTTTGGCATGCTCCTCTGGATTTCTCCTCTTTTTCTGCTGGGATCCCGATGGCGCTCTTGGCGCAGACGATTGCGCTGGTGGAGTCGGGGGCTCTCCCCCGTCTAGAACCGTGCCGGGTTGACTTAGCCTTCGCCACGGGTCTGTTTGCGCCGCGCTGGTGACCATGGGACCTTGTGTCGCGTTTCGCCAGAACTCCGCTTGAGCGGCATTGTCCTTTTGAAGACAAACCGGAGTCTTTTGCTCTTTGCTCTCGCTGTTTCGGAGAGGGCCTTTGCTTTTGTTGCACTCCGTGGGCTCTTTTTGCTGGTGGGAGTCTCCAACTTGGTTGAAGGAGATCACTGCACCTTCTTGGAGGGACTTCATCCTCGAGAACATCGCTTTCATGGTCACATCGATGTGACGCACCTGCATTACGCTCGTGAGGTGGATGACTTCGTCTAGAAGCGCTCCAATCTCCGCGAGCTGTTCTGGTCCAGTGAGTTCCTGGTCCGCTTTGGGCCTCTTAGCAGAGGCAGTTCTTTGCCCACCTGATGGGCTGCCTGGGTCTCCTTGGCGCTTGGCCGCGTCCTGGAACTTATCGTCTTCCCGCGTGGACGGCTGGCCCGCGGGTTTTTCCAGGACTGGTGACCTAAGAAGCTTCGAGCTGCTCTTGAATGCTCCGGCTGCTTCCGTACCTTTGTTTTCGTTCCTCCTGCCTAAACTTGGTGCATTCACTGTCGAGACGGCCAAGTTCGCCACCGTCTCGCCAGGGTGTTGTTGGGAATGGGATTTAGGGCCTCCAGAATCCGTGCCCTAGCCGTGGGGGTTCCATGGGTGGATTTCCACTTGTGTGGTTGCCACCTGGAGTAGTATCGTTTTTTGTCGACATTCCCTTCATTTGTTGCATTTTATACCTACTGCCAGGTTGTTTGCATTTTAAACCTACTGCCAGGTTGTTTGCATTTAGACCTACTGCGAGGTGACGTGACTGCCGGCCAATATGGCACAGACGCAAACCACGCAGCCGCCCAGTATGGGTCAGTCGCTACGTGGGTTTTTGGCGATAAGATCGGTGTGCGCGGATCGAGGTTTCCACCGGTGGCCGCGGATTTCCCCACGACTTTCCGATGAAGGTTATACCGCCTCTATTCGGTCGCCAGAGCCCCGTTTCACGGTGTACCGCATTAGCCGGGGGGTTGGCAATCAGTCTGCTCCTTGACCTTTGGCACCAGGAAGACCTCTGCCGTGCAGAAGTGGTGTCACTCGTTCGGTCCCGGACTCCTTGTCAAGGAGTTCGAGCAGCCGCCCTTAGATGTATGCTACTGCTGAGCGCCGATCGACAAGTGCAACCCGTAGCGGGTAGCAGTCGTCAGCTAGCAGCAACGCACAAATGTAGGCAGTACGTCCCTCCGCTGGGTGCCGCACCAACACGACATCTACATGTAGGGTCTCGATCTATCTTGGCAGGGAGCTTTCGCCAGTTTGCCCTGCGATCAGCTGGATCTGCTGACGTTGTGCAACACTGCTCGGGCCAGCTGAGCGTAATGCGGCACAAAGCGTGGGAAGCTGGAGAGAAGGTACAACAACAATATTTACCCGCCGTCTAGAATCACTCAAGAGAGTGCTGCTGGCCGACTTTTTCAGCGGAGCGCTGGATCCGGCATCTTCACTCACTGCACTCACTGCCTGTGTGGTTAGAAAGGGGTGTGTAGGAGTGTGAGAGAGGGGTGTTTTGTCGTGTCTTGTCTTTTTCTCACCCCAAAGGAGTGTGTGTGAGGGGTGCAAATGTCATGCGTAGGATTTTGTGGTTGTTTAGAGTGATCTTTACCCGAACAGGATGTGTAGGAGTGTAAGAGGGGTGTTTTGTCAAGCGTAGGAATTTGTGATTGTTTGTGTGCGAGGGGTGCAAATGTCATGCGTAGGATTTTGTGGTTGTTGAGATTGATCTTTACCCGAATAGGGTGTGTAGGATGTAATGGTTGCACACAGGTCACTTAAAGTAAGTTGCTTCTAACTTGTATTAAGTTAAGGGGAGGGTAATCTTAAATGTTTCATTTCTATAGTGGAGGTGGAGGTGGTGGTGGTTGTGGTTCCTAACAGAATGTACACAAAAACAAATGAGATCGTTTATTTAGTCAAATACGTTTTTGTTTAATCATATTTGAAAATTTTTTCTCACGCTCTTACAGAAAGAGAAAACGGTTACCTTTTAAGTTTTCAAAAAATATATGTGGTTAGGAGAAATGTGGAACGTAGTTCAGTTTTAGAAAACTATTCGTTTTACAAGGGGTGTGTAGGAGTGTGAGGGAGGGGTGTTTTGTCATGTCTTGTTTTGTCTTTTCTTTTTCTCACCCTAAAGGTGTATGCATATGAGGGGTGAAAATGTCCTGCGTAGGATTTTGTGGTTGTTTAGAGTGATCTGTACCCGAATAGGGTGTGTAGGAGTGTAAGAGGGGTGTTTTGTCATGCGTATGAATTTGTAAAACGATATTTAGGCGGAGGAGGAGCGGAAGTTGTTTTATTATGCGTGGGCGTTTTGTTGATTCAATTAGGGTTGTAGATGACATCTGTTAGTGTAACCTGTCTACGGTCTTGTGGTCAAAAGGTGTTGGTTTGAGGGATATTAGACCGCATACTTTTGTGGTGTGAAAGAAGCGTGAGTTCGATATCCTCCCCCTATTTAGCGAGCATTAGTTGGGAAAGTGAGCGTAGGAGTGTAAGAGGGGTGTTGGTTCCTAACAGAATATACACAATAACAAATGAGATCATTTATTTAGTCAAATACGTTTTTACTTAATCATATTCGTGTTAAATTAGTTTCCATTGAGTTTTTAAAATAAATTAATGTATCCTTCCATCAATTTTAAGGTATCTTCTTCTTTCTTTTCAACATGCATATACCTGCAAGTGTCAGGTCCAACTTTACAATCATCATATGCCCATTCACAGGATGATAGGTATTCTCCATACTTGGAATTAATTACTGGAGTGGCTTCTACATCATTAAAAAATGTATGAAATGATTTCAATTTCGTAACATGTTCCTTGAAGATCTCACTCCCATGCTCCTTTAAGAACTCTTCAATTTTTGAGAAAATCATATTTTTTTTTCAACGAAATAGTCTGAATGTTTATCTTAAACTAAAGTTTGGTAGAGATAAATCATTGTATTATACTTAGAAAACAGATGTTAAAAAATGCAATAGCTGATGATAGACACACCCTAGGAGTTTTCGTTTGTGTAAAAGTTTAAGATTTTATGAGCATTGTTCAGAGAGCAGACACCATCCCGAGCATGTAATGAACAATATGGAAAGTGATTTCCATCCATTATTTTTAGAGAGGGACAACCAATTTCATCAATGTTAACTACATCATAATTTTTTAAAATATTTTTAGGATTAACCCTTTTTGATATCCCTTACAAATTATTTCCTTTTTTCTAATTATTTCTCTTAAATACTTTTGTGATTCTTTGAAAAAGTATACTCCATCATTCCAATAAATTGTATGATGTTTTTTTGTTAGCCAAGTTGCTGTTTTTCTACATTTTTTATTCAATTCAATAAAATCATGTGGAGAGTGTATGATAAAATTAAAATTTATGATAGTTTCGTTTTTGAATACGACTCCAATTTCTTTTAGAATAAATGTATTATTATTCCCAAGAAATCCCTGCACATCAATTGCAACAATGTCTTCACTCATGATTGATTCCATTCAACGGGTTATATTGAACTAAACGATCATGTATGAGCACGCAATATACTTGAACATTTTCGATAGTGGGCTTGGTAAGTTCAATTGAAATCCTAACATCAATGGTTCCCGATTTAACCATTTCATTTTGATATGATAAGTCTATTACGACAATAGGAGCTTTAGTTTTAAACTCTGTAGGTGATAGTAAAGGAGATTCACTTCGGTTATAGTAGCTAGTTTGAAACTTGCAATACATTTCAAATAGGTGAGCAAATCGATCTTTTTCAAAGTCCAAGTTTAAGTCATCGTAGGGATATGTTTCAGAGTTTAAGTAGACCTTAAGATTTCTTAAATTGTTTGTAATCAGATGGTGGTTTTCCTTAAATCCAATTAAAGCAAATCGTGGACGTTCTCGGTTAGCAGCTAATTTAACATTCCAAACATGATCTGTTCCATTACTTAGTTTAGGATTAATGTATGTATCCCAACTACGGAATGCAATCGGTAGATTGGTTCCACTTTTTATAATATCATACATTTAAATTTTCGTTGAATCGCTGGGTGTTATATGAGGAATTTTCCATGTAATATTAATCATATTGAGATAATATTTTCCGACTAATTGTGTATTTTCAATTTTATCTTGCTCAAGTACATCATTAAAATTTGTTGATATTAATAGTACTAGTTCATGTTTACAATTTAATAATACTTTTTTGAAATCTTCAGCAAATCCAAGTACATTTTTAAGGGGTGTTGAAAAGTTGAAGTGGGGGCTTAAATTGAAATCGGCTCCTCCACTCCGTCCAGAATTGTAAAGTCTCTTGCTTTCAAATTGATTTAAAGAAACAAAGTTTTTTATTGTAGAAGTAATACCACTAAATTTTGTTCTATATATCTAAACGCCTTTTTTTCATAGTGTATTTCATCTAAAAAGTATGCCATACAATTATTTCTCATTCTCCCAATAACATTTTGAGTTTGTACCGCGGGTAATATCTCCTTGAAAATTAAGAAGACTGTCATGGGGGAGTACATATTAATCTTGATTTTGAATTGTACTTCTTATCTGATCATTTGGTTTAAATGATTGTTGATAGGGTGAATAACTGTGATATTCTTTCTTTGATATACTATCATCAGAGAAAGGTTTTTCTCGTACTGCCAATACTTCATTCAACCCCATAACTTTAGTTAAGCTCGCACTTTGAAGCCCAGTGATTTAAGAATTAACTTATTTTTTAATGTAAGTGTGTGTCTTTTTGGTTTCGATCCTCTTCCTATAACTTTATGTTTTAATGTGTGCTGATGATGATATTAATATTATATGTAAACGAATTGTATAGTTTTCACCGCGTAAATTTATTAGTTCACCGTTCTGATCAGTTATGTGTATAGAGAGTGTACTTATTTCTCTAGTGCTGACTGGTAACTAAATAAGATTGTGTGGTGTGATATTCATTTTATAGTCCGGTAGAACACTAATTCCAAATTCGTATAATAAATGATCTGGTCTACTATCAATATATGATCCGCTTACAATATTACATACTAAGCGTAATGTGTTTCTTCTTAAAATGTTGACAGGTTGATCAGATATATATGTTTTTTTTAAGCCGGGGTAAATTATTTTCTTATTGAAACCAAGCAATTGTGCAATGGATTTGTTTCTATTAAAATAAATAGGTTCTTTGGTAGTGGTAATATAAACTTGAAGTGTGTCTTTTAGTTTATTTTTTAGAAAATCATAAATATCATTGAATTCATATGATCCTATTGGAAGTTGAATTACTTTATCACCAATATGAAATAAATAATTATTTATATCAACATTGGGTATAGAGTTGTACATATAAAAGTCAATGAGTGCACACTCATATTCACCATTTGTCAGTTCAATGGGTGGGAAATAAGAAATGTTTGTAATGGGTTCATTGCCATTTAATGTAAGAGTGAATGATCTACTCATTTTAGAATCTAATAATGTACTGTGAAAATATAGCTTACAGAATGAAACTTACATTCTCAAATAATTATAAATTCATTAAAACCCTTCCTGTATCTTCCTTTTTCCATATCGTTATCTTTACTTATTATGAGGAATCCGTATCTGATAGTCGAAGTATTCGACTAAAGCGTTCTTCCTTGTTTTATAATTAAAATGTCAGTTGCTAAGTTTGGTTGTTTTTTAAATGAGAAAGAGTACCCAAGAGATATAACAAAAGGTATAGAAAAATTCCAAAGTATACTTAATGATTATGATAGACATTTAAATGTTTAGAGGAAACGATTTAAAAATTCCCTACCCTCCATTCATGAACATGATATTGCAACAAAATTTTATATTGATGATGAAATAAGTAAGCTAGTACAGAATACATCTAATGAAATTTCTAAGCAACCGCAGAAACAAGAAATCTTTAGATTAAGACCTCGTATCAATAAAATGGAGGGAAAAGTAAGTGAAATTTCTAAAAAATTGGAATTTCTCATTAAAACTTTTAATACGATAGTGGAGGATATAAATGAAATAGAAAGTAACATTTTCAAATATATAATTTCACCAACCTCAGTTTTAAAAGGTAAAACTGAATCTTTAGAGAAGAAACCATTTATACCAGATAAAATAAAGCTATGAGTAAACGAGATATTGTAAATGTGTTATATGTGTTATCGCCCAACATTCAAGAATTTCCCAAGACGTAGAGTTATAGTAAAGGGTATTAATGATTTATGGCAGGCTGATTTTTTTGAAATGGGGGCATACGCATCATCAAATAAAGGCTATAGGTATTTGTTAACAGTAATAGATTTTTATACCCGTTACTCGTAGAGTAAAAGGGTATACTAGATTCGTCGGAAAGTATGTAACAGGCAGAAGGAAGCGTTTCCGACCCCACAAAGTATATATATTCTTGATCAGGATCACTAGCCGAGTCGATCTAGCCATGTCCGTCTGTCCGTCTGTCCGTCTGTCCGTCTGTCCGTCTGACCGTCTGTCCGTCTGTCCGTCTGTCCGTCTGTCCGTCTGTCCGTCTGTCCGTCTGTCTGTCCGGATGAACGCTGAGATCTCGGAAACTATGAGAGCTAGGCTATTGAGATTTGGCCTACAGATTCCTGAGCTTCTTACGCAGCGCAAGTTTGTTTCAGTAGACTGCCACGCCCACTCTAACGCCCACAAACCGCCCAAAACTGTAACTCCTACAGTTTTGATGCTAGATAAAAAATTTTAACTGAAATGTATTGGTGTCGTCAATACCTATCGATTGATCCAAAAATAATTTTGCCACGCCCACTCTAACGCCCATAACGCTTAAATCTGTCTACCGCCGGTAGGTGGCGCATTTTAATTTCGCTTTGCTGCTTGCATATCTCCATTTCCCTTTGAGTAAAGGGTATCTGATAGTCGAGGTACTCGACTATAGCGTTCTTCCTTGTTATACCCGTTACTCGTAGAGTGAAAGGGTATACTAGATTCGTCGGAAAGTATGTAACAGGCAGAAGGAAGCGTTTCCGACCCCATAAAGTATATATATTCATGATCAGGATCACCAGCCGAGTCGATCTAGCCATGTCCGTCTGTCCGTCTGTCCGGATGAACGCTGAGATCTCGGAAACTATGAGAGCTAGGCTATTGAGATTTGGCGTGCAGATTCCTGAGCTTCTTACGCAGCGCAAGTTTGTTTCAGTAGACTGCCACGCCCACTCTAACGCCCACAAACCGCCCAAAACTGTGGCTCCTACAGTTTTGATGCTAGATAGAAAATTTTAACTGAAATGTAATGTTCTCATCAATACCTATCGATTGACCCAAAAAAAGTTTGCCACGCCCACTTTAACGCCCACAAACCGCAAAAACCTGTGACGCCCACAATTTTCATGCTAGATAAAAAATTTTCACTGAAATGTATTGGTCTCGTCAATACCTATCGATTGATCCAAAAAAAAATTTGCCACGCCCACTCTAACGCCCATAACGCTTAAATCTGTATACCGCCGGTAGGTGGCGCATTTTAATCTCGCTTTGCTGCTTGCATATCTCCATTTAGCTGAGTAACGGGTATCTGATAGTCGAGGTACTCGACTATAGCGTTCTCCCTTGTTTTTTAAGTGTGGATGGGGTGAAGCAATAAAATTAAAAAATGCAGAAGAAGTTACAAAAGCAATGGGAAAAATAGTAAAATCTGGTCGTGGAGTACCAAAGAATTTACAAAGAAAAGATATGAAATCATTACTCAACATTTAGTACTATTAAAGCATCTGTTGTGGAACGTTTTAATAGAATATTAAAAGAACTTATGAGGCGTGAGTTTAGTTTTAATGGAAAATATACTTGGCTTCAAATATACAAAGAGTTGATTAATAATTATAATAACAGGAAGCATAGAACGATTAAAATGAACCCCATTGACGTCAATGCTAAAAATGATAAACAGATTTTGATGAGATCCTACAATCATCTAAAAATATTTACAAATGGGCACTTTAAAGAGGGGGATCATGTACGAATAAGTAAATATAAACATGTCTGAAAAAGGCTATACCTCAAACTGGACAACGAAAATTTTTGGAATTCGGAAAGTACAAAATACATCATGAAGGGTGATCCAGTTCAAGGTGGTTTCTATAAACAAGAAATTAAAAAAACAAAATTCCCTAATACTTATCTTGTTGAAAATATTCTGAAACAAAAAAATGATTATGAGCTTGTGCGTTGGCTAGGCTTTTCAAAATCAGAAGATAGTTGGATTCATAAAAACGCAATTCTATAAAGAACAAGTGGAAGCATAGAACAATTAAAATGTAGGCATTGACGTCAATGCGTGAAATCAAATTATGTTTCTTCACAAACACGCAATTTCTATTTATAAAGTGTGAAGAAAAGCATGTACAGATAAGAATTTGAACGGAACTTGATTATGAGCTTGTGCGTTGGCTAGACTAAAAGAGCATGTACAGATAAGAATTTTGGGTGGAACTTGATTATGTGCTTGTGCGTTGGCTAGGCTTTTCAAAATCAGAAGATAGTTGGATTCATTAAAACGAAATTCTATACAGAACAAGTGGAAGCATAGAACAATTAAAATGTAGGCATTGACGTCAATGCGTGAAATCGGATTATGTTTCTTTACAAACACGCAATTTCTATTTATAAAGTGTGAAGAAAAGCATGTAGAGATAAGAATTGTAACGGAACGTGATTATGAGCTATTATACGTGTTATATAAATATATTTATACCCGTTACTCGTAGAGTAAAAGGGAATACTAGATTCGTCGGAAAGTATGTAACAGGCAGAAGGAAGCGTTTCCGACCCCATAAAGTATATATATTCTTGATCAGGATCACTAGCCGAGTCGATCTAGCCATGTCCGTCTGTCCGTCTGTCCGTCCGTCCGTCTGTCCGTCTGTCCGTCTGTCTGTCCGGATGAACTATGAGAGCTAGGCTATTGAGATTTGGCGTAAAGATTCCTGAGCTTCTTACGCAGCGCAAGTTTGTTTCAGTAGACTGCCACGCCCACTCTTACGCCCACGAACCGCCCGAAACTGTAACTCCTACAGTTTTCATGCTAGTTAGAAAATTTTAGCTGGAATGCATTGTTCTCATCAATACATATCGATTGACCTAAAAAAAAGTTTGCCACGCCCACTTAAACGCCCACAAACCGCGAAAACCTGTGACGCCCACAATTTGCATGCTAGATAAAAAATTTTAGCTGAAATGTATTGGTGTCGTCAATATCTATCGATTGATCCAAAAATAAATTTGCCACGCCCACTCTAACGCCCAGAACGCTTAAATCTGTCTACCACCGGTAGGTGGCGCATTTTAATATCGCTTTGCTGCTTGCATATCTCCATTTCCCTTTGAGTAACGGGTATCTGATAGTCGAGGTACTCGACTATAGCGTTCTTCCTTGTTTTATATACAAATCTGGATGCTATAAAGTGGGAAAAATTTCACAAAGTATTCAGTTTTCAGTTATTCGTTCACGCAACTCAATTTCGGGATCGTTTGGTCATTCATTCGTTCGTTCGTGAATGCAGGTTTTTTATAATAATTTTTGTAATACTTTCCCCCTTTAATCCGATGGTGAAAATGGTACCACTCCCAAATGAAATGACTTTAATTGAAAACCCATCGACTCCCAATAATTCGATTGGGTTATATATCAATGTTCCAAAACTAAAATAAATCATTAAAATTGACTTCAAATTTGAGATCCTAGAGGATAGCCATATTTTTATGGATCTCATAAAAAAGACAAGTGATGAAAGTGAGAAAACAAACTTAACAAGGAAGAACGCTATAGTCGAGTACCTCGACTATCAGATACCCGTTACTCAGCTTAATGGAGATATGCAAGCAGCATAGCGAGATTAAAATGCGCCACCTACCGGCGGTATACAGATTTAAGCGTTATGGGCGTTAGAGTGGGCGTGGCAAACTTTTTTTTGGGTCAATCGATAGGTATTGATGAGAACAATACATTTCAGCTAAAATTTTTATTCTAGCATCAAAACTGTAGGAGCCACTGTTTGGGGCGGTTTGTGGGCGTTAGAGTGGGCGTTGCACTCTACTAAAACAAACTTGCGCTGCGCAGGAATCTCAGGAATCTGCGTGCCTAATCCCAGTATTGTAACTCTCATAGTTTCCGAGATCTCAGCGTTCATTCGGACAGACGGACAGACGGACATGGCCAGATCGACTTGGCTAGTGATCCTGATCAAGAATATATATACTTTATGGGGTCGGAAACGCTTCCTTCTGCCTATTACATACTTTCCGACGAATCTAGTATACCCTTTTACTCTACGAGTAACGGGTATAAAAAGTGAACTCGATACTAAAATATTTAATGCTATTAATAGTAGCATTAATGAAAAAGACTTAACAACAAGTACAAGTGCAAGCACAGTTAAAGAAGAAACAACTACAACAACATCAACTACAGCTACATCTGCCTCAACTACAGCAGCTGCAAGTACACCTACAATGAGAAGGGGAATTCTGGAGGAGGAACAACAACTACAACAGCAACTACAACAGCAACTACAACAGCAACAACTACATTAAAAAGAAAAATTCTGGAAGAAGATACAACAACAAAAACAGCTACTACAACTACACCTGAAACAACTACAAACCCACCCAATCTTTTGATTTTAATAGCGAAAATATAAATGATCAAATAGAAAATAAGAACATAGGAGATGAAAAATCAGAAAAAATTGATATGGGTATAAATGATAGTGAGAGAGAATTTGAAAACGTAAGTCGAGCACCTATAATTAGTAATACATCACGAGAATTAGTGTTGGGGATCAGTGATAGTGATACAGAATTTTAAATAAAAAGAAACACTACTCATAAATTAAAAAGCAATGAAAACATGCATAATTTAGAAATCGAATTTCCAAAGAGAGGAATAATAGAGAATTTTAAACAAAAATTAGTTGAAAATGAAAGGAGAACAGGGATCAAAACAGATTCTTCACCGTCCAATACAAAAGTGCTACGGTAGGAGTTAAATGCCATTATAATAATATATATAGAAGATCACATTCTAGGCGAGGTCTGAGTAAATCTAAACGTACAAATTTAAAATATTTATATAGCCGCCACCGCCACCGAAAATCTAAACGCAATACTAATACCCCTCTAGCAACGTTAAGAATTAATTGTTTTGAATTTGCAGAAGTTTAGTAATTAATGCAGAGAGACCGACAGATAGGATTGATAATGAAAGAATATCTTCTTCCAAACAAGAGAGTAAACGAGAAGAGATAGAAGATGAAGAACTAGGTTATCATAGTGATGGTCCACAAATCCATGAAATTTAAATAGATGAAGCAGAAATAATTAATGGGTTATATTTAAGAAAGAGAAATTTAGCAGCTCAAATGATGATGAATATTTAATACCAATTAAATTAATTAAATTAATTAAAATACCAATTAACGATATTAACGATTTCAAAATAACTAATAGTGATATTATATCATAATCTGATTGGGTAGGGAAATATGTTTGTTTTTGCGGAATATAAAAAAGGAAGAAGAAAATAATTTTTCGAGTAAATTAAAAAAAGGTGAGTTTAATATATATATATTTATATATATATATATTTATATATATTTAATATTTATATTTTGAGAACTCAAAAACATTAATAAAAAAATTGAAAATAATATTTCGGATGGAGCACAAAAAGATTAGTTGAAAACATATAAAGTAATATTTTTATATATACTAATAATATTTATATTTTCAGAACTCCAAAACATTAATAAAAAAGAGGTTGACAAATTTTTTCTTGATTTGTATGATGACGATGATGATGATGATGACCACGATGTAATCCTTTATGATGATGATAATCCGGAAGCATGTATTCCAAGATCATCTAGTGAGGATGAAACTATTGTAGTTCAGGGTGGTATAGATAACTATGTTCAAACTATACCGTTTAATTTAGATGAAGATAATGATAAATACATTAAATCAATTCCTTTAAGTAATGATGCCAATAAAGTGTATAGATTAGAGGGTGGTATAGAAAACTATAATCAAACTATACTACTAAATATAGAAGAAAGTAAGCAAATTGAATGTAATTCCAATCAAGTATTGTATTTCTTCTTCTAAATTCAAATTTTATAATGTTCTGAATTGTAATATTTGGTTAATACATCTTCTTAAATTTTAACATTAACCTCTAAATAAAAGCGATGTTTGTTCTGTTAAATAAAAATTTTATAATAATATTGTGAATTGTAATATTTGGTTTATACATTACCTTAAATTTTAACCTTTAAATAAGAAGCGATTTTTGTTCTGTTTTATTTACAATTATAGGTTACATTTATTCTTTTTCACAATTTAGTAAATTTAATTCTAGTTCTGTATAAAACATTTCAAATGTACAATCATCTATATTTTTCTTAAATTTTTCTTGATAATTATTTCTATTAGGACAATTCTCTATTTCTTTTATTCTTTGTTCATAAACATAAATATTTCAATCTATTTTATTAATTTTATTTTCAAATCTTTTGTCTTCTATTTTATAATGCCCATATTGTAGTGTATTAATTTTATTGTTTTGTATAAGAACCTTTGTGTCTTTATGACTGAGAAGTACTTTTTTACATTTAACTGTTGATAAAAGATGATTTTTAGATCTAATCTTTGACAAAGAGCTTACCACTTCCTCTTCCGAAAACACACATTTTTTAAAACTATTAAAAGTTAATTGATCTATTGCACTTCTTTTAACTCCCTTTGATTTTTTCACTGTTTTTTCAGAGTTGTCATTACTATTAGATGTTTTAAAGGCATACACTTTTGATCTCAAACCAACAACTTCAGTCATAGGTCTTCCATTGAGTTCATCTTTAAAAAACCCAACTTATTATTATTAACTTTAGGAAGAGTATAGAGATCAAGTAATTCATCTGAATAATCAGATGTATCAAACTTCATCTCAATATCATTCTGAATATCTTTATAAAAATCTTCAGTTTTAATAGTATATAGAAAAGAATCTGTATCCATATAATTTAATTGAACATTTTCATTGTATTTAGGCTTAATATAATTATAATGAAAATCATACATTTTTCATTTCGATAAATCTAATACAGCAAAACCTAAATATAAAGGTTTGTTGTACGACACATTTAATCTTTTCATTTGAAATGCAAAGAAGTTTTCTGAAAACTGTTTTACACTATGGAAGTTTGACTTTGAAATAAGAGATATACCACAATACCTTTTTGGGCCAGAAGAAACTGATGGTGAAGCACTTTCCCATTCAGTAATTAACTTTATATCAACGCGTTTGTCCACATTTTCCATGGTTTTTCCATAGGCAGCATTATTTAAAAGTTTAAAAAATCTTTTTCAAATGTATTTTTTGCATTAGTTCTATGGAATGTATTCAAATCAATATATGTTTTTAACCAAGGCTTCTGAAAGAAGCGAGGACCTCTATGAATTTTTGTTAGAATTAGTCCATTTTCTATACACTGTTGAAGATTTTTAAATTGAATTATATATTTTTCTTTATCCCTTAAATCAGCAATAAATTTTTTATTTTTGCCTGACTTTGTTGGCAACTGATGTTTATAACAAAATGGATGATCGTTGTGTTTATTGTGCAATTTAAAAGGATATTTTAAATCTTCCTCAAAAAAGTATCCATATTCACTACCATCTGCAATTTCTTTAATTTCTATCAAGTACTCCCCTTGAAATCCATTTAAAACCTACATATGGTAAAGATTGTGACATAGCCCAACCATACAAATTATTTGCATCCAAATAAATCAAATATGATGATTTTTGAGTACTATCAAAATTCTCAACATATTTGTTATTTGCTTTAGCATATCTACATGTACATTGTACTAAGCCCCCACGAATACCACTTTGAATTAATTTATACTGATCTATATCAGTTAATAAATCTAATTTAATTTTAGTACATTTCAACATAGCTTCCCATGATAATCCTGGTGTAGTGAAAAAATGTGCTGGATCGAGTGAATAAATTTTAGTACAAAGTCTTCGGAAGTTTTCAAAGACATCAGACATTATTAAAACATCTGTTTTCAAATATAATTCTAAATAATCTTTAAGGTTCTTACAAGAAAACTCATTCCATACCTTTTGTGCGTGAGTATAATTTTCAATTGAACATTCATTTTCGGTTAAGGAACTATAGAAAGCTAGGAGGTAATTTATTTTATTTTAATTTCTCAACTGAATCTAAATATTCATATGGATGTACACCCTTTCTTCGCATTAAGTTGAAATGATTTTCATTAGGGAAAAATGATCTTGTTATATACATTTTTTCACTATCTAGATTTGAAGCTAATGTATCTAATGCAAAAGGCATGAATCGAGACGAATGAATGAATGAATGAATCGAAACGAATTTCAAAGTTATCACCATTACTTATAGTTATAATTTTTGAAATTGAGATATATTGTTCCCTTTTTAATGGAATTACCTTTATTTCACCAGGTATGATTGCCGAATCTTTTATAAATAGATAGCAATCATACCTGGTGAAATTGTGAAAGAAAACAGGAATAAATTTTGGAACTTTATATATTAAATTGCACGCATTATGTGCTGCACCCCTTAATTTTCCTGTGAAGTGACAATGATCCCTAACTCTATTTAATAAAAGAGGAGTGTTACATATATGGAAATTATTAGACTTTTTGAAATCATCTTCTTCAACATCAGACATTACTATAGTAACAGTTTTTGAAATATGGTTTTCGTATATAAAAATTAAATTTTCTATTAGAGTTGAATCTAATTTCTAAAACAAACTTATATAAGCTGTTATCATGTGCAAATTAAGTTTCTCACTAGTGAATTGATTAAAAAAATTTATTTTTATTTCTAACAATCACTTATTCACTATTACAATTTTACAATAGGTCGAACTTATTTAATTCACTGCTCTTGTATTTATTCTCGAATTATTGTTCTGCTCGATTCGGATCTCAAAAACGGACTGCCTGCTCTCTAGTTCAATGATCAATAATCAAACCTCGGCTTAAGAGATTTTATCCCCAAAAATTGATAAAGAGAATGACTCAAGAGAGTCGGAAAATAGGATGATGCAATTTGCCAATTAAATTCGAAGTCCAATCTTGGCCGGAAATTGGTGTTTACATTAGCGGAGTTTAGGGACCGCTTTGGGGATCTTTTTGTTTACGTTAGCGGACTCGGGACTCGCTTTGGGGATCTTTTGTTTACGTTAGCGGACTCAGGGCTCGCTTGGGGCTCCGATTGTTTACAATATCGGTTTGGATGTTTACAGCATCCGTTTGATTCGGACTGCGTGAAATTGATCTGGGTGGGAATGAGGCCTGCTTGGCAGAAATAGCTGACCACGGATTTATCTCGGGTCTGTCAGAGTTATTTGGAAATTAGCTCTCGGCTCAAAGTTGTTTATAAATTGGGTAAGAGCCCCTAAATAATGTGTCATATAACTCCCCCCATTCTAAATTGAATCGTCCCGATTCATTGGAACCGTTGGGTATATTGAATGTAATTGATTGGTTAATTCGACAATGATATTTTCTTCTAGGGTATTTTCATTGTCGGGTGTATTATTTATCTCAATATCGGCAATATTGCTTTCTGGTTCGATTTCTATACGAATTTGCCATGGTTTGAATATTAAAAATTTTCTGAATTTGATTATAATCATAATAATTAAATATATTAATGCTAATATGATTAATATTAACGTAACTGGTATTTGAGTTTGTTTAATTTGAATAAATGGATTTAGAATGTTAATTTTATCAAATGAGAGTTCCGAATCATTAGATATATTATATTCGGATATTAAAAAATCTGTATATTTTCGAGCTGTGATGTATTCCAATATCTTATTGTCTACATTGGTGTAGGAAATATTATTAATTATAGAGGTGCCATTAAAAGTAATTAAATATGACCCATTTAAATGAGTGTCATTAACTGTATTTTCTCCATTTACAAAAATGGCTCCATCTTGGATTACATCTACTTTTTTATTTTTTTCTCTGATTTTGTTACAAAAAGATTTTTCTCCATTTAGTAATCTGGTGAAACAAGAACCTTCTGGGTTAAGTGTGCAATAATTGTTAAATATTTCTGTCTTAAAATTAGACATTACATTGTACTTATTTCTACATTTTGCGACGTGATTATCAATTAATAATTTTCCATCATCATGTGAAATGGATCTTGAATTGTAAACGTCACAGCGATCGGTAATAATAGGGTATTTTATGTAAATTATAATAAGATCTTGATGCAAAGCGATTTTAAATTCAGATACATCCAAAAGGTCTGTTATAACTACAGGTCTATTTTCGTGTTTATAAATTTCTTGTATATCGTCGTTGTTTAGAATTTTAGTATTAAATACATCGATTTCGGCGAGTGTAATTGTGTCCATTAAATTCATAAGATCGTAAGTAAGCAAACGCAGACGATATTTTCTAAGCGGAATTTCTTGATCTTTAAAGGCTGTTTGGAATTCTTCAGATAAAGATTTTATCTCTTTAAATATTTTAGAATTAATAACGAATTGATCGTTATTATTTTGTATTAAATCATCGATTTTATTTTGGACAGTTATGAAATCATCATGATCTGGTGTTCCCGCTATCCATTTCCAAATAGTGCCTATTTCATTAATGCCTCTTTTCGATCTACTGGGTATAATTTGGGAGATAAGTATTTGGATAATTTTTAAATCGTGGGATATTTCCCAAAGAAAATTGTTGCTGTCGTGACTCTTCAGAAATTCTGTTTCAAGATTAATTATATCTCTATAAAGACTTATATTAGTTATATGAAATAAATCTGCGTATGATTCATAAATAAGAACATCTTTGGTATCCTTGTAAAGAAGGAAATCATGGTTCGTGTAATCCATAATTTTGGATTTGGTTGTAGCTACCAGCAGTAATAAGTACATTATTGAAATTATTATCTGTAATTTGAAACAAATTATTTTATATTATCTTTATGAATCGTACGGTTTCTGTTATTTATAATAACTTTATTAGGGAGATTTTCCTTAACTACTTGTTTTTTGTATCTAGAATTTAGCTTGTTTCTTTCCCCATGTTTCTTTTCGTAAATTACCTCTCCTACGTGATAATTCTTATTTTGTCTATCTCTATTGTGGAAATGCAACATTTTCTCTTGAGCTTGTTGCAATAATTTAGGCATATCTTCGTGTTTGATTTTATTAAATAGTATGTCAAAAGGTCGTTGGTTGGTTATTGAGTGAATTGTTAAAATATATTTTTGTGCTGCTTTAATAATAATTTCGGAATAATCAACTAAATTAAGCTCATCTTTAATGCAGCGAGCAATTTCTGTTAAAGTAGAGTGTGCTCTTTCTATTTGTCCGTTGGACGTACTATGTCGAGGATCTGCAAAGAATAGAGATATCCCATTTCTTTGAGCAAAGGATTTGAATTGGGATGAAGAGAAACTTGGTTCGTTATCTATCATCAAAGATTTGGCTAATGGAAATTGTTGTAAAATTTCTGAAACTTTATTTTCTATATTTAGTTTGTTAGGGATTTCTTTTACGACCAAATATTTCGAATAGGAATCTATACAAGTAATGAATATAAGATTTTGGGCGTAATATATGTCAAGATGCAAATTTTCACCTTCTCTTTCTGGAATAGGCGCTTGACCGATAGGAATCTGTACTGGGTGTCTGTTGTATTTGTTTTGATTGCAGATTGTGCAATTCTTTATAAATTCCTTAAGCTTTTTGTATAAATTAGGCCAATAATAGAGTCTAGATATTTGCTTATAATTTTCATCAAGCCCTCTATGAGCTCTACAATGAGTTTCTGTGATAATCACGGATCTGTCCTCAGCGTCTTCGACATCCTGGACAAATGTCTTAGTGTATAAAAATGTATTTATAAAATTGTCTTTAAGTGGTTTTTTAATTCTATAAAAATCTTCTAGAGTACAGTGAACTCCTATTGTTATATTGGGTGGAATATATTCTCTTAATATTGATATTCAATTTTCTGGAGTATCATACTCTATTATATGTCTAGTATTTCCGAATACATTAATCGACTCATGTATTGTATACCTCCCCGTTGCTATTAGCAATTGTTGCTTAAGCCGGTTTAAGGGTTTTCGGGTTTCTTGTATAACATTCTCAAAACTACTCTCTGCTGAATGCTGAGTATTTTGATCTGAGACCGATTCATTACTTTCCGTTAAGTTATTAATTTGTATCCCTGATAAAGCGTCCGCAACAACGTTTGTTGCTCCTGGCTTATAAATTATTTTGGGTGAATAGCTTTCAATAAAAGAATACCATCTTTTCATTTCGATATTTGGATTTTTTTGAGAAATGGAAAATGAAAGAGGTTGGTGATCGGTATAGATCTCGATGTTGTTAACCCCATATAAGTAATAACGAAGGTTTTTAAAAGCCCATACTATGGCTAAAAGTTCCTTTTTATTTGTCGCGTATAATTGTTCAGTTTTGGTTAGAGTTTTTGAAATAAATGTGATTGGTTTTCCTTCCTGAGAAAGAACCGCACCAATTGCTAAGTCAGACGCGTCAGTTGTTAGGGTACATTTTTTATTATAGCCCGGTTGTACTATTTCTACTTGTGCAATTCAATTTTCTTTGAGCTCGTTAAAAGCTCTTACAGCTGAATCATCAAACTGTATTAAAGTTTTACGTGATGCTTTTTTAGATACTTTGCCGTTTTGGCCTTCTAAATATTTTGTTAAAGGTTTAGCTATCTTTGCGTAATTTTGCACAAATTTTCTGTAATATCCTGTAAGGCCTAGGAAGCTTCTAAGCTCTCGAATATTTTTAGGGATCGGATATTTTACATTGTGAGAAACAACGTAACCGAGAAAGTTTGTTTCTAATTTAAAGAACTTTGATTTTTCAATCGAAATTTTCATGTTTGCGTTCAGCAAAATTTTAATAATGACAATTAGGTCTTTGTAATGTTGCTCAATTGTTTTTGAAAATATGATTATGTCATCCATATAAACATGACATGTTTTACCCACTTGTTCTCTCAAAATATCGTCCATCGCTCGTTGGAATATTCTAGGAGCGTTTGTCAAACCGAAAGGCATTCTTTCTGGTATTTCCCATTATTTATTGAAAATGAGGTTTTTTGTATGTCAGGTTCGTTCATGAGAATCTGATGAAATCCAGATTCCAAGTCAATTGTTGAAAAGTATTTGGCTTTTCCGAGATTTGATAAAATCACTGAAGGGTCCTGCATTGGATACCTATCAGGTATAGTATTTTCATTTAGTTTTTTATAGTCAATTACGAGTCTTAGTTTTGGAGATCCATCTTCATTGAAATTATAAGGACTTCTACTTGGCCTTATAATTTCTTCTTTTAGCACTCGACTTATTTCAGAATTTACAAAATCTGAAGCTGATAGAGCATAAGGGTATTGTTGGCTGTAAATGGCCCTATCATTTACGGTGTTTATTTCACCGCGTATATCTGTCCTAAAAGGAATCTGCATTTTTATTTTTGAATGCTCTTCATTTATAATATTTAATATTTAATTCTCCAGATCTTTTCTTTGATCTGCAGATGATATTCTTATGTTGTTTATTTTTTGATTGTCGGATAGTTCAACGACGGCGTGTTCAGAATTTTTCAATTCCAAACTTTTATTTTTGTCGGATATTTCAACGACGGCGTGTTCGGTATTTTTAAATTCCAAACTTTTATTTTTGTCGCATATTTCAACGACGGCGTGTTCAGGATTTGTATATCCCAAACTAAATTCGCTTTGATTACCCATTTCAGATTCGGATCTGATTTGAGCCTTTTCATCAAAGTATTTTTTTAATAAAAATTCTTTTAATGGAAGAATGGTGTTTTCTTCTGTTAAAGAATGTTGGTTTAAATTGTTTCCGTTGTCATAATTTAATTTCTCTTCTATTCCGCTATATTTAAAAACTCCCTTAGCTGTATCAATCACAGCTCCTATTTTTTTCAATAGGTTATAGCCGATCAGTAGATCTGAGTCTAGCCCTTCTATTTCATAAAAAGTATATCGTGTATCAAAAATAGTTATCATATGATAATATTTAATTATTGAATATCCATTCACTGTGGATACTCTTTTGTATATTGGAAGCTCATTCTTATTTTTGTAAACTCCAGTTCTAATATAACACGAGGTTGCCCCAGTGTCAATTAATATTTTTAATTTTTTATTTATTTTCGGGTCATTTCTAAATAAGTATTGTAAGCCTACTCCTGACTTTTGTCTAAAAAATGGTTCTCCTCAATGTTGTTTAGTCTCATTGTCTTGTTAGCCGGTTGGTTAACAGTTCCAGTTGGTACCCTTTTATTTTGGGCTTGTCCTTGCTGAGTGTTCTGGGTCTCAAATTTTTTTGTTTGATCCCACTTGTTCTGGCTATAATTATTATTTTGATATTTATTATAGTTTTGATTATAGCCGTTGTTAGCCCTATTCTGAACCTGGATAGACTCGTCTACCTCCATTGGTTCTGGCTTATTTTGTGGCTGCCTATAGGTGTTCCACTGATTTTGTTGGTTATTATTAAATCTACCCTGGTTCCAGGAATTATTTTTGTTTTGATTATAATAACCATAATTATTTTTGTTCTGGTTGTTGTCATGATTAAACCTTAAATTATTACTATTTCGCTGATTATTGTAATTGTTGTTTTGTTGTATTTGCTTTTGGTTGAAATGTGTTTGACCATTTCCACCAGAGTTTGGCTTACTATTTTTTCTCTGAGTGGTTGAGAAACTATTTGCGAAATGCGGCCTCATGTTGTTGCTTTCCAATTCCTGAACTATGACCATTGCATTCGGTAGGTCAGGTGGATTCATTGAGAAAATTGTGTCTGAAATTTGGCCGTTTAGGTTGGTAATGAAAACTCTAAGAGCAGTCTTCCTATGTTTTTCATTCATTTCTGCTGTTATCGGTTTGTTTCTCCCGTAGGTCATAATTGTTTTATTAATAAGTAGAGTTAACTTTCTATTAACTGTACCATAATAATCCATAATTGATAATTTTCCCTGACTCAAAACACTTAGTTCCTGTTCAACAATATGAATAGGACGTTTGTCGCTAAAGACAAAGTCAAGTCTGGCCATTATGGCATCGAAAATTAATACCGTACCGTTATGGGTTAAGGCATCGTTTGCCATTCCCGTTATTTTGTTTCTTAATATTGATAGGGCGGAATAAAATCTTTCACTCCCTCTGGCATATTGCCCCATGGCTATTTCAGCCGATTCTCTCCAGCTTACATATTTATCTTCTTCTCCTTTATATTCCAGTTGGTACCCTTTTATTTTGGGCTTGTCCTTGCTGAGTGTTCTGGGTCTCAAATTTTTTTGTTTGATCCCACTTGTTCTGGCTATAATTATTATTTTGATATTTATTATAGTTTTGATTATAGCCGTTGTTAGCCCTATTCTGAACCTGGATAGACTCGTCTACCTCCATTGGTTCTGGCTTAACAGATTTGATGATCTCATAAGATGTGTCGCACTTTATATTTGGATCTATTATCTCTATCTGATAATCTTCAACCGTTTTAATTTTATGAAAAAGCTGCGATCTTAAGTTAACGATCTCTTCCTTTAATGGATTCAATTCAAAATTTACAATTTGTTTAATTAAATCTCCTACATTTAACATGGTATTGTTTGTAATCGCCTGATGATGTTCTTGAGGCGAACTTATGTGGAGTCTTTTATTTGCTCCGTTCTGGCTTGTTGAAGGTTCTGACATTTTGAGAATATTTTCGAAATCAGAAATTAATTCTTCCACTTTGTATAATTATATTTCTTTTAACAAATTTCTTATTAAATAATAATAATAATAAAAAAAAGATTATATCGCTCACGAATCATCCTCCTTATTTTTCTTATCGTTGTTTTTGGGGTTGTCGTTTTTCTTGGATGATGATCCTGCTTGGGGTCTTCCTTCTTTCTTCAGTGTTTATTTCTTGGCGAGGGATTGCCCTTCAGCCTTTGTTCTTTAAATGTCTTTTTGTTGATGATTTCGAAGATTTGTTTGCAATAATTTTTTAGTTAAATTGTTTTTCACAATGGTTATTTGTTTCGATGAATTTTGTTGTCACTTTTTAAATTTTTTATTTTGTCCGAGCAGTGAATTTATGTTACGAACACTATTTTGTAATTTGAGATTTTAAGGGGATTATTCCATTAATTATTTTCCACCTTATTATTTTTTGATCAACACAAACTTTTTATTTTTTTGCCGGTTGTATAGAGTTTAAGGGGATTATTGCATTTATTAATTTCCACCTTATTTTCATCAACACAGGCTTTATATATTCGTCGGTTGTATCGGGTTGTTGGCCGCGTAAAATTCCTTTTTCACTTTTAAACTTTTTTGGGATTTATTTAAAAGCTTTGCTTTAGAATTTTTTAATCACACGGCCCCACGTTGGGCGCCAATTAAGTTTCTCACTAGTGAATTGATTAAAAAAATGTATTTTTATTTCTAACAATCACTTATTCACTATTACAATTTTACAATAGGTCGAACTTATTTAATTCACTGCTTTTGTATTTATTCTCGAATTATTGTTCTGCTCGATTCGGATCTCAAAAACGGACTGCCTGCTCTCTAGTTCAATGATCAATAATCAAACCTCGGCTTAAGAGATTTTATCCCCAAAAATTGATAAAGAGAATGACTCAAGAGAGTCGGAAAATAGGATGATGCAATTTGCCAATTAAATTCGAAGTCCAATCTTGGCCGGAAATTGGTGTTTACATTAGCGGAGTTTAGGGACCGCTTTGGGGATCTTTTTGTTTACGTTAGCGGACTCGGGACTCGCTTTGGGGATCTTTTGTTTACGTTAGCGGACTCAGGGCTCGCTTGGGGCTCCGATTGTTTACAATATCGGTTTGGATGTTTACAGCATCCGTTTGATTCGGACTGCGTGAAATTGATCTGGGTGGGAATGATTTGGAGGCCTGCTTGGCAGAAATAGCTGACCACGGATTTATCTCGGGTCTGTCAGAGTTATTTGGAAATTAGCTCTCGGCTCAAAGTTGTTTATAAATTGGGTAAGAGCCCCTAAATAATGTGTCATATAACTTGCACACTTTATATAGTATGCATATGAAACAGGCTTATGTATATTTATAATATTTAAATTTAACGTTTCTTTTTTATCAATCGGTTGAATGATGCATTCAAAGTCAGCTTAAACTGTGAATGGTACCATGACTTCCTTTTGAGAATCGTGTACCGTAAAGTGGCATCCTTCATGTTGGGTAAGCGTGAGACTTTTTTACCGCAGACTTCTGAATGTCGGTTGGCAGCGTCTTCACTCAACGAATAACTTAAACAAATTTGGCAGAACCATTTTTTTGATTTATTTCTCGAATCTTGAGAGGAAACCAAACTAAAATAAAGATGAGCACAAAAAAAATTTTTTTTATAACATGAAAACAAATAAATATTTTGAAATTTTTAAACGAAAACAAAAAGAAACATAATAATAATATGATAAAACAACTTACTTTGAGAGATTTTTAATCCAAGTATAATGTGCTTTACATCCATTTATAGAATTTGTCCTCACTTGAGGGGAGTAAAATATACGTCTAAACATAGCTCCATCGTCGAATCCGAAAAGTGTAAAATTTATATCTTATTTTTTTCAATAAATTTAGATATGTCTGCAGTCTTAAGTGGAAATTCCCATTCAGTGAAATTTAATGTGATCCCATTGACTTGAATGATCATCATTTATATTGACTTTATAGGTTGTACATTTGTTTGCATTTTTATTTAGATCACTTAATGCTGCGATTCAGCTCCATTTAAAACAAAATTCATCAGAGGGTAGTTTTATGTATGACGATCCTCTTAAAGGTGAATATTGATTAATAATCATCTCCAATCGAATGAGATGAAGTAAAGTCCATCCACTATCCCTTTCTTGGAATTCTTCCATCCTCACCAAAATTTTTTCCATATGTTCCTTGTATTCATTTTCTATGTTGGAGTAGGCACTTATTATTGTCATCTTACTTTGAAATGACTTTATTTCAATGCATTCCTTTTCTTCCTTCAAAAGTGCGTACTCTTAAAAAAGTTAAAAATTTATTTTCACCGATAAATAACTTTCCAACAATGGGTACCAGTGAGGTAGAAAAGCTTCTCCTGCTTCCTCCATAAATTGTGTTGTATAAATGACATCTTTCTTGGTATTTTCATAGAGGTAGTGAATACTCTTTCCTTGGAATCCATAACTGATATTTTTAATCCTTGTATCCACTGGTTCAATAACATTCCTCTCGTGTTGCTCCGTTCGCAGATGATGACTCCATGAAGTGTTACCCGAGAGGGTAATGCTGCACTTTGCACAATACTTATTCATTTTTGTTTTGATTTTTTTGTTTTTGTAAATATTGTATTGGAATGTTATTTGTACTTTTCACTTTGTATAATTGTATTACTTTAACTGTAAAGTATTTTACTGTTTATCAATTTGATAACTCACAACTCAAATCTGGGTAGTTCAGAAGTTCACACAACTTTACTTTGCAGTTAGTAAAGTATTTTTTTTTATCAATTTGATTAGTTTACACAACTCAAATCTGGGTAGTTCACAAGTTCTCACAACTTTACTTAACAGTTAGTAAAGCATTTTAATTTTAATCAATTTGATAAGCTTACACAAATCGAATTCGGATTTTTAAAACTTAGAAGGTAACCGTTTTCTCTTTCTATAAGCTCGTGAGAAAAAATGTTCAAATATGATTATATAAAAACGTATTTGAGTAAATAAACGATCTCATTTGTTTTTGTTTATATTCTGTTAGGAACCACCACCACCTCCACCTCCACTATAGAATAACAACATTTAAGATTACCATCCCCTTAACTTAATACAAGTTAGAAGCAACATACTTTAGATATTAACGCTTTTTTTCCCATTTAATGCTCGCTAAAGAGGGGTAAGATCTCGAACTCACGCTTGTTTCACACCACAAAAGTATGCGGTCTAATATCCCCCAAACCAACACCTTTTGACCACAAGACCCAAGACAGGTTACACTAACAGATATCAACTGCAACCCTATTTTAATCAAGCAAGTACCCTCTTCTCCTCCGCCTCCTCCTAAATATCGTTTTACAAATTCCTACGCATGACAAAAGGGCAAGCATAATAAACAACTTCCCCCTCCTCCTCCCCTTCCGCCTAAATATCGTTTTACAAATTCCTACGCATGACAAACTTCCCTCTCACACTTTTACACACCCTATTCTGGTAATGATCACTCTAAACAACCACAAATTCCTACGCATGACAAAACACCCCTCACACACAAGCAATCACAAATTCCTACGCATGACAAAACAACCCTCTCTCACACTCCTACACACCCTATTCGGGTAAAGATCATTCTAAACAACCACACATTTTTACGCATGACAAAACACCCCTCACACACACACACCGTTGGGGTGAGAAAAAGACAAGACAAGACATGACAAAACACCCCGCCCCCACTTTCACCATTTCTTTGGGGTGATCCTCACACCTCACCACCCTTTCTAACCTCATTTTTATGATAATTAGGTCATTATAACACCTGTGTGCATCCTAATTAGCATAATTAAGTAATAAAAGTGTGAAAAAAGGGTGTGCGGGTGACTGTTAGGATGCACACATGATTTATTACTTAATTATGCAAATTAGGTCCTTAAAACACCTGTGTGCAACCATGCGTGACTAATTAGGGTCACCCCCACCCCCATTTTTTACATGATTTATTACCTAGTGAGCCAGGACCCGTATTATTCTACTACTAATTCTTAACCCCAAACTAATTTCAATTGAATCAGTGAAAACTGGTCCTATTGGTGTGAGAATTTCAATAGAACTGAAGACACCAAGTCATAAAAATACCCAAGCTTACTGTCTCCTCATACATGACCGTTTAGTTGAATATAACCCATTAAACGGACTAGTACAACGAGTTGTTTAACATTAGAAAAATGTTGAAAGATACTGTTTCGATTAATGTTCAAGGTTTCTTTGATAATAATAAAAATTTTATTCTAAAGGAAATTGCAATTTTATTCGAAAAAGAACCAAACTTGAATAATAGTTATTTAATAGAACCACCATATGATTTTACTTTGCTAAATACAAAATCTCAAAAGACTACAATTTGGTTAACCAATACACATCACAAAATTTTTTGGAACGATGGAGAAAACAGTTTTCCACAAACTCGAAAGTATCTAAGGACCATTATAAGCGGAAAACAAATTATTTGTAAAGGTGTGGAAAAGAATCGATTTCTAAAGATGTTTTTTTGGGAGTCGTCAGCTAATTAACATCGAGGAAATGGGAAAATAAAATAATTGTTGTACATCATTTTAAAGTTGAGACTAGACGTGTAAAGACCTACAAGAAAACAAAATTAACAATATGAAATTTCATGAGGAAATTGACCAATTTATTGCAGATAATTGGTCTAAAAACTACGAATTATGGTGAACACTTTACTTTTTGTAAACCTGAATTGACGTCGGAACGTGCGCCTGCCTTTTCTAAGCAAATCGTCGGAACGAAGTCAGAAAATTAATTTCAACATATAATAAAACATGTTCACAATTCCAAATTAAATGAATAAATGTATTTGTTTGGTCATCTCACTGTTTGTTTTGTTTTCTATGGTCGTTGCGATGCCGACTATCGAAAGCTGCGAGCAGGGGCGTAGCACAGCTGATGATCGCTAATAAATTACCCCCTACAAGTCGGCAAGCAACGATCATACAACAAAATACTAGATTAAAAAACTACTAGATTACCATAAAATACTAACTCTAGATACCAATGTAATAGGGAAGATCTGAAACGAGCGAGTTGGTAACATTGTTGAATAGAAAAAGCTCTTGAAATAAACGCACAATTTACATAGATGACGGCTAAGCAATGTTTTAAATAAAACCAGTGGATTCGCGAAGTTGCATATTTACTCCTGCTTCCTGAGCAAACATTGGCGCCCCCGGGTGGACTCACTGGTTCTTGGCCGTCTTCTAAACTTCGGATTTGCGTATTGTTATAAGTTGGCAAATCACCAAGAGTTATATAACAAGTGCACGCGGCCAATTCGCGTTACGCAACAAGTGCATCGGCATCGCACATTAGGTGCATGGTCCAAGTTGGAGACGCATTTACGCGCCCGTGCAACTTTAATTTCATCTTTCGTTGTTGGAGCGCCCGCACAGCCGGAGCGCAGTACCCACGTACATCTCGGCGTAGAGGGAGCGCACATCGGCTGCGTCCATCTCCTCGCCACATTCTCGTCGGCACCCATAGAGAGGTGCAATAGAAAGTCGTCTTTCGTCGCTGGAGCACCCGGAGAAGGGTGAGCCCCATACATCATCGTAGAGGGAGCGCACATCGGCTGCGTCCCTAACCTCCATTTCGTCACAGGAGAGCATCAGCGGGCTTCAACCTAACCTCGTCGGAAACACCGAGAAGTACAGCGATCCGTATTGTATATGGTAAAGTGGCCTACGTAAATATATGCAAACGTTATTTCCATCACTTGCACAAACACATATCATAATTCACTTGGCTTTCAGTCACATACACACACAAAGGCCCACCCAACATATACACACACACACATTCGGTCTTGCTTAATCTGCCTGGCCCCAATCTTCGCGCGCTCTTTGGTTGTGTCGGTCTTTTCGCCTTCCTTGCTCCAATCGCACATAGCCTGGCTGAGGATTTAGTACGGTGGGACAGTGCAGACATTCGATCGCTACCAGCAGCATTGCATTGGCATTTGCTTGTTAGAAATAATCTAAAAACGGGAAGTTGCTAGTCACAATGGGTGGAAGTCGGAAACGTTTTGGCAGAACTCCCTCAGCGGAGGACGACACAAACGAATTGCTTGAACAGCTTGAGCGGAATAAGAATCATATAATTAGAATTGAGGCCACAGTTCGTGGTCAAGTAACTCCCCCTAATGCGTGCGAAATGGAATGTCGTTTAGGTATTTTAAATGGATACATCGAAAAGGCGTTCGAGTTGCAACAACAATTAGAAGCAATTAATAACGAATTAGCATGTAGAGAGGAGTTAGAAGAATTATGTGTATCCGCAAAGGCATTATTAATGTCAAATTGTAACCGGCCCGAAGGAGAAAGAAATCATTCTACCTTCGCAAATAACATTAGTTTAAACTCTTCAGCAAGTCACAGCAGAATACTAAAACAAATGAAACTCCCAAAATTCGACGGCAACTATGCCGAGTTCAAAAATTTTATAGGTTTATTTAACAGCTTAGTTCACGATGACGAATCTCTATCAAATGTTGAAAAGTTTAATCATCTGTTATCCTGTTTAGAGAAGGAAGCCTTAGGAACAGTAAAGGCTTACCAGATCACAGAAGCAAATTACGCAAAGGCCCATGCGGCCTTGGTCAGGGTTTATGATAATCCGTGCCTAATATACTTTAAAAGTATTTCTCGATTGTTTGAAATCCCAACAATGCAAGCGCCATCCGCCTCGGCGTTGCGATCCCTTATCGACACTGTAACTGCTATATATGAATCTCTTCTCTCGCTCGGCAACGAGAAAACTCTCGCCAACGCAATGATAATTCACATCGTCATGTCTAGAGTAGATCCCAAAACGCGGTCGCGATGGGAAGAGCAACTTAGTTACGATTCTATTCCGTTATGGAAAGATTGCTCAGAGGCGCTTAATAAACGATACCAACACTTAGCGGCTGAGGAATCCACGACAGGCAGAAAAGCTCCCAAACAGGGACAGCTAGGGAACAAGCCCAGATATAGCAAAGCGGCATTAGCAGTTTCCCGACCTGTCGAAGAACTTAAGTCTAAATGTTGCTTCTGCAAGTCAGACAGCCATTTCATCCAGAGTTGTACATCGTACGCTAATATCTCGGTAGAAGCTTGGTTCAAGTTCGCAAAGAATGCACCACTTTGCATCAATTGTCTACGCAGAGGACATAGTGTCGCAACATGCCAGTCATCTCGTTGTCGAATTTGTACGAAGGCTCATCACACACTTCTGCATCGGTATACCTCAACCTCCCAAGTACCGTTGAGCAATCAATTGTCATCGCCTATTGACAATCAGGTAGCCCAACAGTCACTAAGTGCCTCGGTTAGTCAGCCTATGCCGCAAAAGGTAGATCACGTCTTACTTGCAACGGCCCTTGTCGAGGTTCAAAGTCAGTCAGGAGCCAAGCTGTGCGCTAGGATTTTGCTAGACTCAGGGTCACAGGTTAATTTTATAACGGAGGAATTAGTAAATAATCTGCAATTAAAACGATACCGGCATGAGGCTAAATTCTCAGGCATTGGGAATTCCGCGTGTTCAGCTAGCTTCGCAGTCCAGACGACAATTGGGTCGCGATTAAACTCCTTCGAAGCGGCAGTTGAATGCATAATTTTACCGTCAATCTCAGGGTATCGTCCAGAAGCAACCGCAATATCTTCCGATTGGATTCGTAATGATATCTCCTTAGCAGACCCGTACTTTTACAAGCCCAAACGCGTCGACATGCTGATCGGCGCTGAGTTGTTTTTCGACCTGCTTAGGGAAGGACAAATACGGTACAAGCACTCAGGTCCAACTCTACAAAATACTGTCTTTGGCTGGGTAGCGTCAGGGCCCTATAAAGAAAATCCGCCCGCACGATGTATCTCATACTCCACTCTAGTAGCTACTGAGGACAACAATTTGGATCACACGCTAAGGAAGTTCTGGGAAATTGAAAGAATACCCGATTTAACAAAATCGCAGCTCTATACCCCTGATCAAGTGTTGAGTGAAAAATCGTTTGCTAGCACCGTCTCGCGTGACTCTACAGGAAAATTTGTAGTTAGCCTGCCTTTCAAATCGAGTCCTTCGTGTCTCGGTTCCTCGTATGAAACTGCACGACGTCGGTTTTTGTCCTTAGAACGGCGTATGAAAGGGAACCCAACAAATCATTCGTTGTATATCCAGTTTATGAAGGAATACTTAGCTCTCGGTCACATGGAGGCTACAGATAATAGGATACCCAACGAGCCTCATTATTTTATACCGCATCAGTGCGTTCTCCGACCTGAAAGCTCTTCAACTAAATTAAGAGTCGTTTTCGACGCGTCATGCAAAACCACTTCCCAAATTTCATTGAATGAAATTCTCTTGGTAGGGCCAACAATTCAGCCTTGCCTGTATGCCACGCTGCTTAAATTCCGATTCCATAAATTTGCTATGTCGGCAGACATTACTAAAATGTACAGACAAGTGGTATTAGATGAGACCCATAGAAAGTTTCAGTTAATTGTATGGCGTGAGAACCCGCAAGACCCTCTACAAATTTATCGGCTTAACACCGTTACGTATGGTACGGCAAGTGCTCCTTTCCTTGCAATACGGTGTTTGAAGCAGCTTAGCGAGATCTACTCCGAATCTCTTCCCTTAGCTTCACAGGCTCTAGCCAATGATTTTTACGTCGATGACTTGCTAACAGGGGCCGATTCCATTCGTGAGTTAAGGAAATTGCGAGGGGAAATCACAGAGATTTTAGATTCCGCAGGGTTCGTCTTGGCTAAGTGGGCGTCGAATTGTACCCCCAACGAACGACAGGTCGCCGAGCCAGAAGTCCTTATTGGAGAAGACGCCGATACGAAAACTTTGGGTCTCACTTGGAGTCCAAAACAGGATACGTTCAAATTCAACGCCCAGAATCTACAGCTTGAAGACCCACCCACAAAGCGATCCATGCTTTCATTTGCAGCACGGCTGTTCGATCCGTTAGGACTCATTTTCCCTATCGTTACCCTTGCAAAGATATTTATTCAAAAACTCTGGTCGCTACAAATTGGATGGGACGACGAAATACCCGCTGACGTACTGCATCATTGGAAGACGGTGTCATCTTGCTTTACAGATTTAGAAACGTTAAACATCCCTCGGCATGTCGGAACTCAGTTTGGCGGCACTTATCAAATCCACGGATTTGCGGACGCGTCAACAGATGCTTACGGTTGTTGTCTGTACGTAAGGTCAGTGACCTCAGAGGGAATAAAAGTTAAGTTGCTAACAGCCAAATCCAGGGTAGCACCGATCAATAGACTTAGTATTCCACGACTAGAACTCTGTGCGGCTCACCTCTTAGCGAAGTTATGGAGTGATGTGCAAACGCTTAATCTTTACCGCGTCGAGCAGGTTACTATGTGGTCGGATTCTGAAGTTGTTCTCTTCTGGTTGCGCACTCATCTGTCAAAACTTAAAACATTCGTCGCAAATAGGGTTTCGGCTATTCACGAACTGGCTCCAACTGCAGTCTGGCGACACGTCCCGACTAACTTCAATCCAGCGGACCTACCCTCTCGAGGGACTACGGTCAAAGATCTCGATACGACGCTATGGTTTGAAGGCCCTTCGTTTTTGTCCATGGACTCGACTCATTGGCCAGTTAATCAGCACTTGGCTGACACGCCCCTCGAAAGCCAACTCGAAATGAAACCGCCAGTAATCGCCCATACGGTTGCTGCCGTCTCAAATCATCCGCTGCTACAATTAGTTGAAAATTCTTCTTCCTATGTGAAGGTTGTGAGAATTACAACATTTATCTTTCGTTTTGTTTACGGCAGGGCCTGGAAATTGTGGAACGACCACGTCCTATCAGCCACCGAGCTTAGTTTTTCGTTCTCTTATATCGCGCAGGCTGTTCAGCGTGAATCGTTTGCAGACGAATTCAATAAATTAAAGAAAAATTTGCCATTACCCAGTTCTTACCAAAAACTTAGCCCATTTATCAGCAACGAAACTTTCGGAACCCGTACTTTAACATTGGTGCGGGTGGGCGGTCGACTAGCGCACGCGGATCTAGAACCCAGTGCCAAATTCCCAATATTAATGCCTAAAGGGAATCGTTTTGTCAAATTGTACATCGAGCACCTGCACTATGCTAATTGCCATGCAGGACCACGAGCCCTAGTCGGCCTGCTTCGGCAGACAATTTGGTTGATCAATGCACGACGCGAGTGCAGTGCTGTTGTGCGCCGATGCACGCACTGTTTCCGGTATAAGCCACGGTTAATGTCGCAAATAATGGGAAATCTGCCTCTTGACCGTGTCAGAATCAGTCGACCCTTTAGAATAAGCGGAGTCGATCTCTTCGGTCCAATCCGAGTGTCGCTAGGAGTGCGGGGCAAGGCAGCGTTAAAAATGTATGTCGCAGTATTCATATGTTTTTCAACGAAAGCGGTTCACCTAGAACTATTGAAGGATCTCACTTCTAACTCATTTATCCTCTGTCTCAGCAGATTTGTTGGGCGGCGCGGCCAGCTCGATCGACTCTACTGCGACAATGCAACCAATTTTGTTGGTTCCTCACGGCTGCTTCAGGAGATGGCCTCCGATGTCCGCAGCACACTGGGAACGTACGGCGTCCATCACCAGGTTGAGTTCGTCTTCATTCCGCCCCGGTCGCCTCATTTCGGGGGCCTATGGGAGGCCGCCGTCAAGTCCGCCAAACACCTCTTTTTGAGGGCCGTCGGAAACGCCTTGCTGAAGGAGGACGAAGTCCAGACGATCCTGGTTGAAGTGGAAGCAGTGCTTAACTCGCGTCCGCTAGTAGCTGACAGCAGCAACCCTAACGACGGAGAGGCTGTTACTCCAGCCCACTTTCTGGTAGGCACCACGCTCGCTGCTCTACCCCCAGGATCGGCACCTCCTCATCCGGACGACGACCTAACTCATCTACAACGCTGGCAGCTTATATCAGCCATCAAGCGACGGTTTTGGCGAGACTGGTCCCGTGACTACATAGCTGGGCTGCAGCAAAGAGTTAAGTGGACAACGGAATCGGCCAACCTTCTACCAGGAACCATCGTCGTCATCAAAGAGGACAATTTACCGCCCCAGAAGTGGCTGCTCGGCAGAGTCACCGAAGTAACGCACGGAACGGATGGCAAGGTGCGCGTTGCTCTAGTAAAAACCAAGCAAGGCGTATACAAACGCTCAGTACATCATCTGGCACCTCTTCCCATTAATTGAAGGCCTACAGCGCTTCAACGCGGGCGATGTTTGGTCATCTCACTGTTTGTTTTGTTTTCTATGGTCGTTGCGATGCCGACTATCGAAAGCTGCGAGCAGGGGCGTAGCACAGCTGATAATCGCTAATAAATTACCCCCTACAAGTCGGCAAGCAACGATCATACAACAAAATACTAGATTAAAAAACTACTAGATTACCATAAAATACTAACTCTAGATACCAATGTAATAGGGAAGATCTGAAACGAGCGAGTTGGTAACATTGTTGAATAGAAAAAGCTCTTGAAATAAACGCACAATTTACATAGATGACGGCTAAGCAATGTTTTAAATAAAACCAGTGGATTCGCGAAGTTGCATATTTACTCCTGCTTCCTGAGCAAACAGTATTGTTATGTTACAAAATAAACTTCTGACCTTGTATTTCGAGTTAAAATTACAGGTACGGAGAATGAAAAATATTTTCTTGACAGAGATATGTCGGCTACTTGCGAGTTGTTGCGCGGTCGTGATATTGTGGTTAGGTAATGGACAAGTGCGCAGGTTGGGTTGACCCATTTGTGGAAAGGACAGAATCTTAGACAATTTACCACTTTAACGTTCTGGGGCGGAAACAAAAATGTGTGTTTGAAAATATTCCACATCTGAGAATCATTAGCTTGTGAGATTTAATTTATTGGGGTTCTTTTTATTTCTTAATTAGTTTTACAATCAAAGAAAACATTATTCCCCAACAGTATCGGACATGTTCCTTTAAGATAACCATCTTTGAATACTTTGGGTGTGCGACTTTTCTCACGTGCACGGCAACACCTGTGATAATCAGGCAAAAGGGTACGTGATCACACTTTTCCCCAACATGTGACGAACCCGCCTAGAAGGCGCGTGCGCCACAATCACTATTACTTTCCTTATAATAGCTTTAAGAGAAATACCGTGAATTTCCACCAAGGTACCGGCTCGTGGTTTCTTCTGTATGGTTTGCGCATCAGCATCCCAGTCCCGCACGCATCCTCCAAGCTGGCTCCTATCGCGTCCGCGTTGGTGTTTGCGTCTGCTTCCGTGGAGCAGTGCATGTCGGCGAGGCACCTGCTCATCTTCTCGGCGTTTAGCGTCTCCTGGCGGTAGCCTTTGACTGCTCGGATCCGGGTTCCTGGTCCTGGCCGTGTGCAGTCGAAGTCGCCGATTCTCCAGTGAGAGCGTCGGGCTAACGCGGAGCTCACAAATGTGAGGTTTATGATGGACCCAGCTCCAGCTCCTGCGTCCCTTCGTTTAGCAGCGCAACGTCTGGCGATGCAAAGGCGTTGAGTAGGGTTTTCCCCCTTATGTTGCTGCTGGGGCACCCCCATTCTTCGGCTCACGCGTTGAAGTCGCCTGCGATGATAGCGGGGTAACGGCCCCTTGCGTCGAAGGCGATTGTGTCCAGCGCATGGCTAAAGTCCGTCGTGGAGAGGCTAGGTGCTAGATAGCAGCTGTAGACCCACATTCCGCCTATACGAGCTCGGACGAAACCCGAGCCCTTGTGCACGTCCAGAAAAGATTTGCCGTTTCTTTTGCACAGCCATATCGCGGCCTTGCCAGATGTGTCCGTTATCCAGTCGCCGTCGTCTTTGACTTTGTAGGGTTCACTGATGACAGCCAGATCCGCATTACATTACCTCGATGACTGCATTGTTTATTCAGGTTTATCTGGATCACTTCCATTCGCGGGGCTACGGCTCTTTTTGCGGCGTGAGGACACCGCCTGCTTCCTGCTTGGTGGTTCCTCGATTTCGGTCCTCCTTCGGTGCATATAAAGCATACGCTCTCGTTGGGATATTGAGCGATTTTGTGCCCCGTCTTGCCGCACTTAATGCAGCACCCACTTCTGTCCACATTGCTATGCCACTTTATAGCAATGTGCCCAATCTCTAGGCACTTGTAGCACCTGGGCTGCGAGTCCCTCTCCTTCACTTTGCATATAGACCATCCTAACCTGATTTTACCCTTGCAGAGAACCGCTTCTGCGTCTTTGCTGGGCAGTCCAACCACTGCCGTCTGGGTGTCTCTGTGTGATGGATGTAGACTCCTCAGTTTAACCGATTCGGCCTTCACGGCGAATTGGTCCACCAGAGCTTTGGTGACATCTTCGGCCTCTACTAGCGGGTCAAGGTCGCTAATCACCACCGTCCTTGTCCTCGCGCTTTCGGATAGCGCTCGCACCGCAGTCGCTTCTCCTAGAACCGCCTCAAGGCTCTCTTTTATTGCCTTCGTGCTGGTGTCCTCGCTTCTGTTGAGAACAAGGTTCCCGTTCGCTGTGCGCCTGACCTTGTTTACTCGGGTGCTGAGGTTTTGCAGCTGGCCGTCGTCCCTACGGGTGACCATCGCTAGGACTTCGCTGTAGGTCTTGCCATTCGGTTCCACTATTAGGGCGTCCGGGCGGTGAGGCTTTCGCGCCCGCTTTTTTGGAGCAGCCATTCTCCAGGCGGTGGTCGCGTCCTTTCCAGCGTCCTTTACAGCGCTGCCTCTCGCGGCTGTTTTTTCTCGGGGGCTTCGGTTTTTGGCATGCTCTTCTGGATTTCTCCTCTTTTTCTGTTGGGATCCCGATGGCGCTCTTCGCGCAGACGATTGCGCTGGTGGATTCGGGGGCTCTCCCCCGTCTAGAACCGTGCCGGGTTGACTTAGCCTTCGCCACGGGTCTGTTTGCGCCGCGCTGGTGACCATGGGACCTTGTGTCGCGTTTCGCCAGAACTCCGCTTGAGCGGCATTGTCCTTTTGAAGACAAACCGGAGTCTGTTGCTCCTTGCTCTCGCTGTTTCGGAGAGGGCCTTTGCTTTTGTTACACTCCGTGGGCTCTTTTTGCTGGTTGGAGTCTCCAACTTGGTTGAAGGAGATCACTGCACCTTCTTGGAGGGACTTCATCCTCGAGAACATCGCTTTCATGGTTTGCCCTGCGATCCGCTGGATCTGCTGACGTTGTGCAACACTGCTCGGGCCAGCTGAGCGTAATGCGGCACAAAGCGTGGGAAGCTGGAGAGAAGGTGCAACAACAATATTTACCCGCCGTCTAGAATCACTCAAGAGAGTGCTGCTGGCCGACTTTTTCAGCGGAGCGCTGGATCCGGCATCTTCACTCACTGCACTCACTGCCTGTGTGGTTAGAAAGGGGTGTGTAGGAGTGTGAGAGAGGGGTGTTTTGTCGTGTCTTGTCTTTTTCTCACCCCAAAGGAGTGTGTGTGAGGGGTGCAAATGTCATGCGTAGGATTTTGTGGTTGTTTAGAGTGATCTTTACCCGAACAGGCTGTGTAGGAGTGTAAGAGGGGTGTTTTGTCAAGCGTAGGAATTTGTGATTGCTTGTGTGCGAGGGGTGCAAATGTCATGCGTAGGATTTTGTGGTTGTTGAGATTGATCTTTACCCGAATAGGGTGTGTAGGATGTAATGGTTGCACACAGGTAACTTAAAGTAAGTTGCTTCTAACTTGTGTTAAGTTAAGGGGAGGGTAATCTTAAATGTTTCATTTCTATAGTGGAGGTGGAGGTGGTGGTGGTTGTGGTTCCTAACATAATGTACACAAAAACAAATGAGATCGTTTATTTAGTCAAATACGTTTTTGTTTAATCATATTTGAAAATTTTTTCTCACGCTCTTACAGAAAGAGAAAACGGTTACCTTTTAAGTTTTCAAAAAATATATTGGGTAGGAGAAATGTGGAACGTAGTTCAGTTTTAGAAAACTATTCGTTTTACAAGGGGTGTGTATGAGTGTGAGGGAGGGGTGTTTTGTCATGTCTTTTTTTGTCTTGTCTTTTTCTCACCCTAAAGGTGTGTGCATGTGAGGGGTGAAAATGTCCTGCGTAGGATTTTGTGGTTGTTTAGAGGAATCTTTACCCGAATAGGGTGTGTAGGAGTGTAAGAGGGGTGTTTTGTCATGCGTATGAATTTGTAAAACGATATTTAGGCGGAGGAGGAGCGGAAGATGTTTTATTATGCGTGGGCGTTTTGTTGATTCAATTAGGGTTGTAGATGACATCTGTTAGTGTAACCTGTCTACGGTCTTGTGGTCAAAAGGTGTTGGTTTGAGGGATATTAGACCGCATACTTTTGTGGTGTGAAAGAAGCGTGAGTTCGATATCCTCCCCCTATTTAGCGAGCATTAGTTGGGAAAGTGAGCGTAGGAGTGTAAGAGGGGTGTTGGTGGTGGTGGTTCCTAACAGAATATACACAAAAACAAATGAGATCATTTATTTAGTCAAATACGTTTTTACTTAATCATATTCGTGTTAAATTAGTTTCCATTGAGTTTTTAAAATAAATTAATGTATCCTTCCATCAATTTTAAGGTATCTTCTTCTTTCTTTTCAACATGCATACACCTGCAAGTGTCAGGTCCAACTTTACAATCATCATATGCCCATTCACAGGATGATAGGTGTTCTCCATACTTGGAATTAATTACTGGAGTGGCTTCTACATCATTAAAAAATGTATGAAATGATTTCAATTTCGTAACATGTTCCTTGAAGATCTCACTCCCATGCTCCTTTAAGAACTCTTCAATTTTTGAGGAAATCATTTTTTTCTTTCAACGTAATAGTCTGAATGTTTGTCTTAAACTAAAGTTTGGTAGAGATAAATCATTGTATTATACTTAGAAAACAGATGTTAAAAAATGCAATAGCTGATGATAGACACACCCTCGGAGTTTTCGTTTGTGTAAAAGTTTAAGATTTTATGAGCATTGTTCAGAGAGCAGACACCATCCCGAGCATGTAATGAACAATATGGAAAGTGATTTCCATCCATTATTTTTAGAGAGGGACAACCAATTTCATCAATGTTAACTACATCATAGTTTTTAAAATTTTTTTAGGATTAACCCTTTTTGATATCCCTTAAAAATTTTTTCCTTTTTTCTAATTATTTCTCTTAAATACATTTGTGATTCTTTGAAAAAGTATACTCCATCATTCCAATAAATTGTATGATGTTTTTTTGTTAGCCAAATAGCTGTTTTTCTACATTTTTTATTCAATTCAATAAAATTATGTGGAGAGTGTATGATAAAATTAAAATTGATGATTGTTTCGTTTTTGAATACGACTCCAATTTCTATTAGAATAAATTTATTATTATTCCCAAGAAATCCCTGCACATCAATTGCAACAATGTCTTCACTCATGATTGATTCCATTCAACGAG